>NC_053450.1:152742653-153090153 GCF_015227805.2 Hirundo rustica | reverse complement strand
CTGTCCCATTATCCAGCAAACTCTAACATCACGATAAACAAGGTTATCTGTCGCTTGCCTGCAGGGATATTTTACAGCTTTTTGCACTGGTGAGAGCTGAGTCTTTCCGAAAACTCCCGTGAACACAAGAAATGCAGATTTTGGCTGCCCCTGCCAGGTCCCCTCAATTCCCCTGACACTGCTGTTTTAGGGCGGTATGATAGAAGCAGTAGAACACAGAGAAAACCTTGTTTGAAGATTAGTGAATTTCTAAAGAAGCTATTAGTCAATATTAAATAACAGCGGCATGTGTCATGATCCCTGGCTGACCAGACTAACAAAATATTCGCAGGAATACATAAAAAGAACATTTATAGCAAGATAATGAGATACTCTGTAACCTTAAAAGATCTTCTTTCCAAGCACAAGGGAGAGCCCAAGCAAAAGATCACAGAGGAAGGTCACTGTAAATCTTTGTGGATCTTCATCACTTCTGGGTGATGGCCTCTGCATGTGAATTTTGGAGATCGAGTTCACTCTTTTTCTTCAAAAACCAGACTTTTAACTCCCTTTGCAGAATAAATTGATAGATCTTAAGACCTTACCGTCCTAGGGTTTGGATTTATAGTTATGACCATGTAACAAGAGCTACTGCTCATATTATTTCTCCTCTCCCTTTCTTCCTCTGTTTTTCCCTGGTCTAAAACAAAAAACAAAAACAAAAAAAACAAAACAAAACAAAAAACCAAACCAACAAACAAACAAAAATTTGGTCGTACCTTTACGTAATATTTTCACTTTTTCAGACATCTTTCTGTCATGAAAAATTTAGATTATGGCTGTCAACACCATTTCCCTCTGAAAGGAGGATTTACCTGAAAATATTTTCTGATGTTTAGGATCCTATGCTTAAAAAAAATAGTGACTTTTCAACCAGAGAAGGTTGCAAACCTCATCCAGGCATGAGTTTTTTTCTTCAGTCCTTTCTGGGCACAACATTTTTATTGGGAACAGTTGCAGATCAGATACCAAATCAAAGGAGCTGGAGGTTTGTTGGAAGGAAATGGTTTTTGTGGTTTCTTTGTTCATTAAAAGGCCGATAACTTGACAGTGCAGTGCTTAGTTATGGTCAGCACTCCAGACACCCCTGTGCCCTATAAATAACATTTATATTGCCAACTCTTTCACATGCACAGGAAGTTTTTTTTGTCATCATCTTGATTCCTTTCTCCACCTTCTGGCAGTTGTTGCTGCTTTCCCTTGAAGAACTTCCACTTGCTTCTGTCTTCTTTTCAAACTCAAGTCCTGTTCTGGAAGAAAATAATATTTTCATAAGATTCATCTAATATACAATGACTTTGGGCACACTTTCTTGAAATATAGTTTTCCAGTCTGTCCTAATTTTGAATTTTTAACTTTTCCATAATTTTAGAATTAGTGACTTTTTTTGATTAATCCCTTCTGATCAGGCTCTTTATTAGACTAACAATCAACTTCTTCTCAAAGTTTAATACCTTTAAAACATTAAATTCCCAGAGGTTTGTTCCTAAAACAAGATTCCGATGTTTTTTCAGCACCCTAGGTTATTTGGGATGTACATCCTCATGGGACTGGTGATCATCATCACAATTTAAAAAAAAAAAAAAAAAAAAGAAACAAACGAACAAAAAAAACCCACCCAAACAAACATTTTGACCTTTCTTGAAACAATTTAAGGATAAAGAATGACAATCCAAGTGTTGTTTAGTAAATTTTTTAGGGTCCTTGAGTAGGAGTGAATTTCTCTGTTATCTGTGGGGTTTTTTGTTCTTATCAGGGAACCTTGTTAAAATTTCTAAGGAGGTTTGATTTAATCTTCCTGTGAGGTTTCCCTAATGTGTTCACTAAAATAAATAACATCAGTATTGTAAGATGTTGCTTGCAAGTATTTTCTTGCAATGCGCTTAATATCTCATTCCCACAACAAGCAAATGACTCAGTGTGATAGGAGTGTTATGGAAATATGAAATTATGACCTAAAAAGACAAAGAAACAAATAATTCCCCTCTTCCCCTATTTTATGGGGGAAAAAATGTTTCTAGGAAGGAAAAGGAAGTTGGTTAGAATTGTACCACTGACTAATTTTTCATTAAAAATATATTTCAAAATTCTTTCCATTATTTGGATGATTTTTTCTTCCAATAGAAAATAAAATTACCAGCCTTTCCAACATATTAATCATGTCTGTCATTGTTAATTTTTCAGCTTGTTTCTATTTAGGGAAGCCTTTGAGAATGGAATAAAGTCATGTCTTAAACAAAGAGCAATTCTTTTCTTCTCCTCTGACAAAACAGGAATTTTATTCCAACTGTGTGGGGACCTATTAAAAACACAGCCAGGAATGGGAGTGAATGAGTCCATGTGGGTCAGATTTATCCTGCCAGACTTCAGGGCAGAAATCCATTTATTTGCCTTTTTGGAAGTGCCCGTTGGCATCAGGATGCTCACCTGTTGTGGGTACCAGGCATCCACAGAGGCCTGGAAAACCTGGCAGGACGTGGAGGAATTTTATGCCCTTCTGGAGCACAGCTGTGAAGCTGACAGGGCAAGAAATTTTGTTAGGAATGAGAATCCTATCCCAGATCTGACCATAAACCAGAGCTAAATGTCTGTAATGTCAGTATTAATTTTTACTGAGCTGGACCCTGCTGATCCCCAACTTCTATCCGTGCAAAACCTCAGCTGAAGGTGGCAGAGCAGATTCCTTTTTAGCTTTGGCCCTTTCAGTCTGCAGCTTTGGTGCACAGGATGAGGCCCCTTCATCTGGGAATTCTTCATCTCAGGGAGGTTATTTTCTGGTGTGAAATAAATGTGCTGTGCTCCAATGCTTCTCTTTCCCTTCATATCAGGAAGGAATTGTTACTTCCTCTGTGGTGTCCCAAGCCAGACAAGGTGAGATTTCATAGTCAAAGGATTATTTAGGATGAAAAAGACCTATAAAATCACTGAGTTTAAATGTTAACCCAGCACTGCTGGGTTCACCACTAAACCCTGTCCCCAAGGGCCACATGTGCACATCTTTTAAATCCCTCCAGGGATGGTGACTCCATCACTTCCATGGGCAGCCTCTTTCGATGTCTGACCACTCTTTCGGTGAAGAAATATTTCCTAAAATCCAGTTTAAACCTCCCCTGGTGCAACTTGAGATCATTTCCTCTCATTCTGTCTCTTGTTACCAGAGAGAAGAGATCAACTCCACGTCATTCCAACCCCCTCTCAGGAAGATGAGGAGCTCCCTTTCTAGGCTGAGCTGCACTTCATGACTTTTTTTTTGTGTCTCCAACAGCCTTTTAGGGCTACATGCCAGCTGGGACTAGAAAATTCCACAGGATCCTCCAATCTTCATCAGCAACAGCATCCACAACCCCTGCTGGTTCCGGGTAAATATTTGGACCGTGCAAGGTGAGCTGAACATCAGGCCACACTGAGAGACAAAGCCACTTGTCACCATGAGCTGTTTTCTGTCAGGGACAGATTCAGCTGCTCAGTAGGGACTAAAGAGAAGAGCAAAATTAGCTTCTGTTGTGCTGTGTGCAATGTCAATCCATTTTCCATGCCCCACGGTGGTGACCTGGAAGTTTGCTGCGCACGATTTTTTGTTCCATCTGGCTCATTTGAAGGCTGGGACGGGAAAAATGCAACTGGATGGGAGGGTTGGAGTGGATACATGCAGTCCTAAGTGTTTTCAATGGAGCATTAATTGAAATGTTGTAGATGCTATTTGGCTCAGCTGTTTCTGTTCATAATAATTAGGTTGATGGATTCAGAGAGGAACAACAACCAAAAAATGTCTCTCTTCTCAGAGAGAAGGAAATTTAAACACTGGGTTGGGGATTTGGGAGTCTAGTAAACCCTTCCTTCTGGTGAATTGGATGTGTGCAAGTGCTGGAGATGGATGGGATGTATCCAGCAGGGAGCTGGCTGACAACATGCTTCCACTCTCCATCTTTGATGGAAGTTTGCTATGCTAAAGAGGTGTCCCCAGTGTAAATAAAATAAAAACCAAAAACCAAAAAGGGTTCAGACAGCTGTGTGGCACTTGCCTTACCACAATCCCTAGGGATGAAGCAAAGCCTCCCATGATCATTGCCCAGAGAAGAAGTTCTTCCTCATGTCCAGTGGCCATCAGTTCCAGTCCCATTGCTCCTGTCCCACTGCTGAACCCCACAGAGCAGGGCCTGGTCCCTGCTCTGAGCCCTCCCTGGAGGCAGGGACACACAGGGATGAGGTCCCCTCTCAGTGTCTCTTCTCAAGGCTGAACAGCCACAGCTCTCTCAGCCTTTGCTCATCACAGAGGTGCTCCAGCCCCTTCATCACCTTCATAGTCCTCCTCTGAACCTGCTCCAGGAGCTCCACAGTTCTAGTTTACCCCTCTCTGACAAAATTCTGTATGACACCAGCATGTTACAAGCCCCACGAGGGCCCATCACGCTCCGAGGGTCACCAGTGACCTCCCAGAAATGGCTTAATAATAATTAGAGAGACGGCTTGATCGGATGTGTTTTGAAAAACAAAAGGGTTTTAGTAAAAAGAGAAAATAACAAACTATACAGAACAGGAGAACAAAGCCATGCACAGTGCAGGGAAGCCCCTTGCACCTGCTAAGACACCCCAAAAAGCAGAGAGAGGTTTTGTGCTCATTCTTACATGCGCAACAACCAAGGAGGGATTTTTTAGCAAGCTGCCCGATGGAAACAGCTACAGGTCTCGAGGTACATTTCAAAGATCCAACAGGTGCCTTTACCAGGGCCAGTTGTGATGAGAGAAGCACAGAGGTTTCTGGCTCTTCTCCCTTAAAAGTCCTGGGATAAAACTGAAACTCTTTTCCTAGTATGGAAACATCCACTCAGTTGTGGGGGTGCAGTGTAACACCTCTCCTCCTGGGAATTGCTTGTTTCTCCAAATTCTCCCCTCTTAAAATATGCACAGACTACAAAACCCACCTGTGATGAGAAGAAACACAGTCTGATTTGTGCTGTCTTAGACTGGACAATGCAGCACGGAAGGAACCTGTTTTTTCTGTTTCTCGTTGTTCTTGATTTCTTTCTCCTTGACCTCCCTGTGATGAAGATTTTGAGTGTTTTTTAATTAATTACATCTTGCCTCCACTCTGCCAGACTTCCTTCAGCAACTCAGGAGAGGCGTGGGATTCCCGAGGGTCTTTTGCTTGATCTGTCAGGCTCATGAATTTGTCTTGGTAATAACGTGGATGGAAATGGGGGGAGCTGAGGAATGAGCACATCCCATTCTCTGAGCAGTGCTCATGGTCTCTGGTCACAGACCCACACAAAATCTGAGCTGGTGAACCTCCCTTAGCAGCTGAGAAGTGTCGTTGTTGGGCACAAAAGAAAGACGAAAGACTCCAAATATTTCAGAAGGCAAAGAGTAGAGAAAAATTTTATTGTCTAATTCTTACCACCTTTTATAAGGTGTTCCGATACAGACTTAACATGATTGGTGAATAGGAACGACATCTCTCTCATCCCATTTGTTAAACCAGAGAAACAGCAAAATACTGCCTGGAGAAAGATTGTTTTGGGAAAGGACAGTTGTTTGCCAAGATTGTTTTGAGAAGAAGATTTCTTGAGAAGTTTTCCCTTGGGAAAAAGTTAGCAGTTGCTAGCAGGCTAAAATCCCTTCAGACACAGAAATGTCAGGCCCACAGAGAAGTGACTAGGCGAGATGTGTCCAGCGCTAATTCCTGGGAATTCAAAGTAAAATGGGACACCTTTGGTCCTGATGTGGCCAATTTGGGCTGCACGTGACTGGAGTGACAGCAAGTGCAGCCGGCTGTGCCAGAGAACGTGGAAACCTCCCCAGCCACAGACACTCAGGGTGCTCTGGCTGTGCCTCAAAGCAGATGATCCACCATCCCTGTACGTGCAATTCCACCCTGGGCAAAGCCCCAGCAAAGCTGCGTCTCAGCAGCTGTTTTATTTGATTTGCCACAGCCATGACCACAACCACGCTAACAGCTAATTGTTGTTCTTGGTAAAACAGGCGCCCTGTCTAACCCTTACCTGTCCCTGACTCGTGTCCCCAGCCAGGTCACCACGCTGCCAGCTGCACAGGAAGTCCCAGGAGCTTCTTTTGGGAGAAGTCTGGTAAATTGTAGTTGAAAAAGTGTCTGGGCCAAAAGTATTTTCTCCGGTGCTGAGGGGGTCACCACCGAGCCCTGTCCCCAAGTGCCACAACAGTTAAATGTCCTCAAGGATGGTGACTCCCTGGGCACCTGTTTCAACACTTGACAGCCCTTTCCACAAATAATTTTTTCCTAATACACAATCTAAACCTCCTCTGGCCCAAACTGAAGCCATTTCTTCTTGTCCAGTCACTTTTTCCTTGGGATTTGATAATTTGGCATGAAACCCCTCACAGGCATAAATAAATACTAAAACCTCCAAAGCAATTAAAACCTTGGATATTCCTTCTTGTTTTTTAGAGACATCACATGTTTTAAAGTGGTTCTCTGACAATCAGGAAAGGGGGAAACTTTTATTTTCCTTTCTAATTATAGTTAAGTTTTTTCTCTCTTCGTATTGACACAGGAGCTGGGGTTTTAAAGAGAAAAAAAAATATATAATTTGGTTGTTCATTTAAATTTAGTCATTCATATTACAGGATAAATTTGTATTAAATATAAAGTGTCTAGGTAAAATCACACCCTGGAGATGCCTTTTTTTCTTTCAGTGACTCTGGAGGGAGCTGAGGAAGGTGGGTTGGATGCTTTTGTGGAGCTCCGTGAAAATGAATTTCAGTCTCTTTTCTAAGACTTAGAACAAACACAACAACTAGGAACACTCTGGTTCCTTCACCCATGGCAAGCAGTATTTTGTTATTGAAATGTTCATGTTTTGTCATGAAATGTTAGAAATTTTTTTTTTTCCTTTCATGTCTAAGAAATGTTTGGCACCAGCATCATAACTTACCCCTTTGAGACCATATCAGAAAATAAACTGGATTAAAACTCTTCCATACTGATGGAGGATTACCCTTAGTTTTCTTGTTTATTTGAACAAGAAATCCACATTTAAATTTCAAGTAAATATTTTAGGATTTAAGAGGGTTTTTTTTTTTGGTTTTTTTTTTTTTTTTTTCCCAGAGTCTACAGAATTATAGATTTTTAGTAGCAAGTATATGTACAAAAACATTTATTCACTCAGGCTGATACTGTCTTTTGAATAAAACAGGACAAGAGATGCTCAAAAACTCTGAAAAAGAGAGCAGATTGTACCTCTGCTGCTGCAGTCATGGATCTGCTTCTGCTGCTTGTTTTTCAGCTGAAATAACAACTCTTTGTTTGAGAATTCCCATTGGTTGCTGTGGTAATAATGATGAGTCCTGGGGAGAAAAAAAAAAAAAAAAAATTCTAGGTAGGGATATGGAAAAGAAAGGGAGACATTTCCAGAGCAACAGAGAGAAATTCCCAGAGAAACAGAGATTTTGTGTACAGATTTTTTAATAATAATAATAATAATAATAATAATAATAATAATAATAATAATAATTAAAAAAAAAAAAAAAAAAGAAGAAAGCAAGAAAGAGGAAAAGAGAAAGGCAAATAGAAGGTTCTGAGCTAAAAAAGCTGATTCTGGGTATCTGTGTGATAAAAAAGGAGACATGATCTATTACAAAGGATTTACTTTCACTATTCATAAGCACCTGAAAAAAAATAGATATTTCTGCCTGAGCTGCTCCCATGGGGCTCCTTGAGAAGGTCTGATCAATTCAGTCAATGGACAGTGAGATCCAATCCCTCTCATCCTCAGTTAGGCATCCAGTGTAGGTGACAAAAGCCATGCTGAAAAGCTCCCTGGGTTTGTCCACTGATGGTCAGTGCAGCCCTGGGGGATGAAATTCCCACCCACATCTGCCCTTCAGGCATCCAAGTGATGCCTTAAGGTTTGGCTTTCGTGTATTTCAGGTTCTGTGCTGCCCAGGGTGCAGCTCTGAGCTCACAGCCAGGCTCACTCAGCTCTCTGCACACAGCAGCCACACAAAACAAATCCTGCTCCTGCTGCACACCAAGGACAGCTGGGACAAGTGTTCAGCCCAAAAGCACAAACAGCGGTGGCTGGAGGGAGAAAACAAGAAGGATGGGGCTGGAGAACCTGGAGCTGGAATTGGACAATTCAACCCCAATGTGCAAATGGACCAAACTTATAAAAGTGTGAGACCTCGTGACCGTTTGTCCATTTTGCATCCATTTTGTGTCCATTTTTGGTCCACCTTGGGTGTGTCCCTGGCCAGGCTCTTGTCCTGCCCAAGGTGGGTCCTTAAAGGCCTTTCAATAAATATCTACTTTATTCTCTATCCCTGCCCAGTCTCTGTTCCAGGTCAGCCTCCCCAAGGCATCCCGAGGAGAGGGGAGGAAAATCCCACCAAGGCAAATAGAGCAGGGCCAGCCAATTACCACTTCATAAAGCAGGGTTATCAGTGCCACCTCTTCATCATGTCTCATGTTTCATGAGAACCCAGAATGGTTTGGTTGGAAGGGATCTTCGGGATCATCCAGTTCCAGCCCCTGCCAGTGGCAGGGACAACTTCCACTGGACTGAGCTGCTCCAAGCCCTGTCAAAAGTTGCTGGAAAAATGACCAGAATATGACACTGTCATAAAATTGCCTAATTCTGAATGCTGCTCCTACACACAGAAGCTGTCCCAAGGAAGTAATTATTTCATTCCAAGATATTTGGGCTTTTGAGTGCTAAACTCCAGATCAAACCTCAGCTGCTCAGGAAAGAGAAAGGAGACCTATTCTCTCCCCTGACACGGGTGTCCCCTTCTCTCCTTCTCTCCCTCAAAAAAGATACTTTGACCTTTTATTCTTGAATCAGGCTTTGTGATTTATTTTTCTTGGATTTATATTCACATTTTGTGAGCTTCTCCTCTGGAAAAATCTGTCTTTCTTGTAAAAGAAAAATTAAAACCAATAATTTGGGTGTAACAGACATCGATTATCAAATGCTTCTGCACGTTCCCAACTCTTTATCAACCCAGCTGCCTTTTGCAGGATAAGGAGCTGAGAATTCTGAGGAAAACTTATGGATAACAGAGTTCCAGGAAAAAAGGTCAGGGCCTCTTTGAACAGTTGAAACTGTGCTACTTTTGTCAGCTTCAGATTTTCTTGCACTTTTTTCTGAAATATTTGGTTCTGAGCATTCCAGCCCACATAAAGCTGATCAGACTCAGTAGAACTATGAACTATTTTCATCTTACAGTAGAGAGTGTGTTCTGGTTTTTTATCAGCCATTGGGGATTTATTTGATATGTATTAGCTGAATTCTTCTGAAGTTATTAGGGTTTTTTTCCACATAAACAATGAGCAATTTGTAAAAGTTATTCCCTAGTGGCCTTGGTTAAGCCTAAAGTCTTATATCAGGAAGAAAATCCTGACACATTAACCTTTGTTGCCTTGAATTTCTAAAAAAAAAAAAAAAAAAAAAAAAAAAAGGTTTAATAAGCTGTGAAATAACATATTTAATTAAAGATAATAATAATAAAAAAAAAGAGCCAAGGCAGCAAGAGACCACAAACTGCTAGAGTAAGAAGAAATCAGGGCAGACTGAATTCTCAGAGTAAATTGGTGCGATTCCAGAAAAGTCAGTGATGCTGGGTCAAATTAATCTGAGTTGTGATCTGGACTGAAGAGGATGAGAGCATTGCTGAATCAAAGGCAGATGAGAACACTGCTGAACTCAACTAAGTATTCCCATCACCCTTTCTCTTCCAGAATAGAGAAGAAAAAGTAAAACAGGTCATGTTTCTGCTGTCTTTCCGCAGCTTCCAAAATAATCATGGTTTACTCCTAATACTGCTGTAATTTAGCACTATGCACTGCTTTATTTACACACACAGCACCATTTTAATCCACATTTTCATCTTCCTTCCATTCTCCCAAATTAAATTATAGCCTTGATGGCTCTGGGTAATGCACAGTGAAAATACTCTCCTTGAGCTATGATTCTAAATCCCCAAATGGATTTGTACAAATAAACTGCTGAGGTATCATTCCTCTGTCATTTGATATATTAAAAATTAGGATGTATTTTTCCTTCCATGCTGCTCTGAAGCAGGAAATAATTTTCATTTTCCTTTGCTGTACCACAATCAAAGTTTGTAGGCAGCAGTTTAGCTTAATCATACTTATGCAATTACTGTCAGAGCCTGACATTTTCCTTTCACCTTTACTATTCCCTAGAGATTAAGCTATCAACCCTTCAAGATCATTACAGCTGTTTACATGCGGGTGGCAAAAGGAGTCTCAAACAGCAGGAAATCTTCATCTCTGGCTATGGCATGAAGCAAACTCTCTGCATTTTGGGGATTTTTTTATTTAGTGGAATGGACTGGGAGCCGTATCCACGCCCGAGAAATGGACTAAACAGGGAAACACAAACATTCCTCTGTAAGAAGTTTGACAAGCAACATGGGAATTCTACTGGTATGGTTGTTCCAGACATCCGAGGGTGTGTGTTTCCATGCTGAAATGAGGGGAACCACCTGGATATCAGATAATCCTTTCAATTTTTCTTCTCCTCTTAAGCCAGCCTGCTAAGGCCCACATGGCTGCTGCACCGAGAGAAAACTTTGCAGGTGTTGAGTAGATGAGGAGGAGGAGGAGGAAGGAGCAGCAGATGGGTCTGACAGGTTTTGATTCTCCACTCCATTTTTGTTTTGTTTTGGTTTTTTTTATGCCAGTTAAACAGAACCTTCTGCAGGTGTTCCTGCCCTTGGGGAGGCTGCTCAGAGCAGCTGCTCTTGGGTTGAGCAGCACCGAGGCGGTGTGAGGTCTGAAATGTCAGGGTTTGGAAACAGCAGCCATTTCTGAAGGGCTTCCGTGGCTGAAAGAAGTTGGCAGATACTTAAAAAATCTGTCTGGCTTCTCAGCCATGCCCTCACTTGGCCTCTAGGAAGCAGTTCTTGCTCAGGCGAGATATTCTTGCAGGTGCACACACCCTGGACAGTCCCTGGACTTCCTCATGCTTATTGGCCTGGAAGTAGGGCTATATCATCAAAATACAGCCTGGTTTGGGGTGGAGGGGACCTCAAACACCATCCAGCTCCAACCCCCTGCCCTGGGTGAGGACACCTTCCCCTAGACCAGCTTGTTGACCTGCAGCTCTCCCATGCAACGCTGGACACCTCCTCTCTCTCAGATGCCAAAGCAAACTTTGCTTCCAGTTCCGTTTCCACCTGCCCGGCACCGCCAGCACATAAAATGCAAGGCACAAACAAAGTCTTCATCATTTTTTTTGATTTCCTCATAGAAAGGACGTTTCTGCAACCCCGCTGCATGTCTGCCAGTCCCCACTATTCATCAAATACCTTGGCCAGGTTCAGTCATCATTAGACAAGAGGTAAATGCTTCAAGGATATTAAAGTCTGCTGAGGATGGTTAGGAAGACAGAGAAGATGGGCAACAGCTGGTGTTGCAATTATAAGAATTGGATATTCAGGATTTTAATCATAATATTTGACACCAGAGAATCTTCAGGATGGAAAAGAAACCAGATTTTGCGAGGCCTTCTGCTAATGGAAGTGTTTATTCTTCTCTTTTTAAATCCCCTGGGCAACCAGCACAATCTGGTGAACATTTCTATGGTTAAACTTGTTGCTGTTTTTCATTTTGTATAAATAAAGTTATTTGTTTAATTACTCAGCTCCCTCACGTTGTTAAAACCACATCAAGATACTTTTAATTTCTCAGTATATTGTATACCACATTTCATTAAACTGAAGCAGTTACTTAAAGCTTACAATGTTCACTCCTCCAGAATGGGCACGGAAATCAGAATTACCTCAAAGGTTCTCCTTATTTCTCTAGCTATAAAATCTCTTCTTTCTTTACAGTGTAGGGCTAAGTCTTCTCTTATTGAAGTGGAATATTTAAAACCCATTCAAAATGCTATCAACGTTGTTTCCAAAGACGTTTGGAATGAAAATCATTAAGAAAGCCATTTTCAGTAATTTCACGAACTCCATTTCTTCCCCAAATTTATATTTTAGTGTGAAAGGTAGTAGCATGGTCATGTAAGTAAAAATTACCATAAATTTAATTAACTGCATTGCTTAACATAATAGAAACTCCTATCTGTTAAACAGAGGATTTCTTCATTTAAAAAGAAAAAAAGATGATTGTATGTTTTTTGAACTGCTCTTTCCAGTGACAAGAATGCAGCAGACATTTCACTTGGCTGAATGAGGAAATGAGATGATGAAGGGATTGCTTTCCATGCGTGATTCCTCAGACCCCCACAACCCGTGTGCAGCCTCAAGCAAAAGCACAACCACATTTTAAGCAACTGCTCAGTAGATTATCCTTCCTTTTGAACCAGAGGCACAAATTCTGTTCTGTGCTGCAGTTTTCAGCCTCTTCCTGCAGCTGAGCTTCAAGCACAGGCTAAAAATCCAACTGGATAATTAGTGTCTTACTAAGGCTTTCATTAAGCAACCTTTTCATGTATCAAGGGTGGATAGGATTTCGAGATCTGATATTTCTCACATAGAGATAAAGGGGGCTAATGGACAAAAATAATCCTTTCTAAGCACAGACGAATAGCTGGGCTGGCGGGGACGCAGAATAGAGAAGTGGAGCAGCAAAAGGTTCACCATGTCACAGGAGAGGAAGCAGACGAAGGTGATTTTGCTCTAGCAGTATCTGCCATATTAAATAAATGTGGCAGATACTGCTAGAGCAAAATCACCTTCGTCTGCCTCCTCTTCTTCAGCTTTGCACAAATGTTACTGATTCTCTGTGACTGCGAGGACTATAAATTTCAGGTTGCATTTCGCCCCTAGCTGTGCAACACCTTGCACAAATCTGAAGCTTCTCACTGTCAGTGTTGAACCAGCATGAATCTCAAGGACATTCCTGGCAGAAGGCAGTTCATTTAAGGATCTTTAATTAATTAAAGACAGGTATCAGGACCTGTCTGTATTTTAAGCTTCCAGGAGGGTTGTACTCTGAGTCTTGAAAGTCATGATGGCAAGAGCTCTTACAATACTCAAGACATGAATCTTGGAGGTTAATTTTTAGGCTCTTACTTCTGAAAAATCTCATGTAAATAAATTCTAAATGATGTGCTCATTTTCTGTTTAATTACTGCTTTTTTGGCTTCTGGCTCTGTACAATAATATGGTAAAGAATTTGTCCTGAGGACCAAGAACTGTTTCATAAAGAGATTAAAAAGCATGGACAAAATTATCGTGAGCAATGTGTTGAGTGGACTCAGTCCAGCTCCCAAAGGGCTCTAACACTGCATTAGGCAAAATATTTGTACAACTTACAAAGCTCTGAGCATGAATAGAAATAACATGAACTGCCTTTGATCTTCCCTAAGGGCAAAGATAAAAGGATACTTACAGAGGGATGTGAAATTTCACCTTTCTGTCACCAGTACCTTGTAAGTCACAGGTTGTGACTCCATTTCTCATCCCAGCCCCTGAGCTCTACATTTCCTGAGCAATCATTTGTAATAGATTTTTCTCAGGATAATTTTTTTTTTTTTTTTTCTTAAAATACAGCTCACAGGAAACAGTAGTCCCTCCTCCAAAGTGAAAGAAACAAATATCAACCAGGATAACGATTTAGAGTCAAGATTTCAAGTCCTTTAAGGTTGCTACTTTTTTTTTTTTTTCATTTTCATGGCTGTAAGAGATTGATCTGAAATTTAATTACATTGAAGAAACAGTGAGAGCAGAAATATGAGGTTTAGAACTGTGTTTATAAATAGATGTGGCCACATTTTTAGATGTGGCACTTAGAGAAATGGGTTAGTGGTTGGGCCTGGCAGGGTGAGATTAATGCTTGGATTCGCTGATCCTGGAGGCTTTTTCCAACTTTCATGACTCCAGGATTCAATGATCTTATACCCAGGTAGAGATGTAAAAACAGGTAAAAAATGTATTTTATATTTGCGCTTTCACCCTGTGTTAATGGTTTTATTTTCATAGTATACCAGAGAGACTGGCAGGAAAAACAGCTAATATTCTTCTGGAGGTTATATAAATAAATGATAGTGATCTCCTAACCATCATCACCTCAAAATCCTCAATCACATTTATCCCCACAAGGTGTCCAGGAGGTACAACCTGATTTTCCATTGTGTGCTAATTAATACTGCCAGAATGGAGCAGCTTTCCTCCAGTTACACTAAGAGCAAAGTTCCTTTCCTGAGACCCCAGAAAGCAGAATCAATAGCTGGATTCATTTGATCAGGCACAATCTAATTTTATGCAGCCAGCACCACTCTCACCTCCCGAGCAGCAGAGCTGGAGTGGACTCTCCACACTGCACATTTTTAAGTGCCCTGTGCTCGTCCAGGTCGTAAATTATCCCTTCACATCCTGAAGTAAAACTGGAGAGGTCCTTGCTATGAAAATACAACAGAGCAGGCACAATGAAATGGGCATTTTGAGCAGAGATAACCTGTTCCTAGCTGCTGAAAATGAACAGCCAGGCTGCTGGCAATTATCTCTAATTACAGTTGGTACAAAAGGGTTTTCATAATGCGCTTTTGTGCAATCTGCAACCTTGAGATGAGGTCCCAAGGCTGAAACGTTTGTTCCCCTTTTCCATTAAGTGTGTTTCTAAAAAATAATAATTAGAAGATCATTCAGGAGGAAGGATAACACTCTGACATGGTCACCTAATAAAGACATAAGACATTATTTGCCTCTCAAGAGGCCTGATCCTGTCCCAGTGATTTAATATAAAACATCATGTAAACATTTAATTACCAGAACTGAAAGAAAAGAGAGAGAAAATGTGTCATTAAACCCATTTGCCAGATAAAGAATCTGCCACGAAAAGTTATTTCCATACATTCTGCTTCAAAGCTCAGAAACTCCTGGCCGAAGGGTAATTTTTAGGACTCAAATAATTTGGAATTTGTCAGAAAAGTTCTCTCCAGAAGATTGCAAAAAGAGATAGACCAACCGCAGTCATACTTTTTCTGATCATTTTTTTTTAGGTTTAGATTTTGCTTTTAGAGGTTGCAGTGATTAAGTGTGAAGGAAAGAGATCAATACACCTTGATAAGGTAGCAAAGGATAATCTTCCTTCACTGCTAGGAGCATAAATACTGGTCTGCTCTTGTCAAGCAGATCCTACTGCAAGACCTGTCCAGATGTTTGCGGTTTTGTCAATCCATTCATCATTCCTTGCTTGGTCTGCTTTTTCCACCTGGGCTCTGTTGGTGAGCAATTGGTTTTGAGCAAATCTTGGGATTAAAATTCTGCCTTTCTTTACACTCTGCTGATAAGGGGCACAAGGGGAGCTGAGCTGAAAATGAAAAATAAGCACTTATTTATGGTGAAACAAATTTTTTGGTGCCTCTGTCCTCTCGTGTTCCTTGTGCTGCCAAGTGAAACCCTCAGTATTTACTGAATCATTTACCTGACCCACTGCATTCACTGTGTTTAGAACCAGGATTGCTTTGAATACTCAGCTAAAAGCAATTACCCAGGACATCAAATATCAAGATATTAATTGCATTCCATGTATCTCTTTGTTCTTGGAAATTATTTCAAATGTCTATTTCATTAACCCAAAGAGAAATAGAAAAATTAAAGTGTTATTTGTCTCTAAGTCTCCCGTCTCAGGAATCTGTTTAAGTACTTTCTGAATAATAAAAGTCACAAAAATCCCCTCTGGGTCAAATGAGCTTCATCATATTGGTCTTGGACTTGAAAGGTCTGATTTTCTGGAGGGCTGGTTGTAGTTCCTTCTTTCAGAATTATAAGAATTTGGTGTCCCTTCTCACCTTCAATGATCAAAACATTCTCTTGAGCCATTATGCTAATTAGTCTCATAGGCAGCACTGAATTAAAATAGAATATTTTATACTTGTTAATTGCCTGACATCCGCAGATGAAGGTACTTGGATGTGTTGTCCAGAGAAGCCCCTGGATCCCTGGAAATGTCCAAGGTCAGGCTGGAGAGGGCTTGGAGCACCCTGGGGTAGTGGAAACTGTCCCTGGCCATGTCAAGGGGTTGGATTGAGACGAGCTTTAAGGTTCCTTCCAACCCAAACCATTCTGTGTTTCTATAAAAAGGTACTTAAAATAAATTTGATTATTCCCAATGAGTACAAGACTATACCAGTCAAGACAGAGCTGAAGGAGAACAGCTCTGAAGCAAAGCTGCAAAAAGTGGCCCAATAAATTGATCAAATAACCCCAGAGAACTGCGGTAGCACAGATGACAGAGCACTGGGTTTGCTTTGCTATCCATTGTCACATTTTCAAACTAATGGGCACTAGGACAAGTTTGGTCTGATCTGCAGCTCTCACACTGTGGGTAGGTTGAACCCAGAGAATTTCCTAGGTTTTATGGACAGTAAAAAGGAATAAGAAACAATTAATTTTTTTTTTTTTAAACACATCAATAATTTTAGGTAACTCTGAGATTGCCCTCAGGGCCCAAAACAGAATATCTTTTTAGATGGAAAATCCTGTGGAGCTGGAGGAGCTGTGTACTTCATGCCTTGCCTCAGCAGCAGAGATGTTGCCCTAGAAACACAGCAAAGAGTGAGTTTGACAAGGCTGTAGGAAAAAAATTCACTGTTTCCATGTGGTGCACTGACCATGGCTGTAGATTTCAGGAATCTCCAGCTTATCCCTGTTTGGGAAATTTTAAAAGGTTCCAGCATGTGCTTTTCAAACACACCAGAGCTCAGTGCAGAGGACACCTGGTCTATCACTGAGACCATGGTTTGGCAGGAGGAGCATCTGTGTCCCCAAATTTTGAGCCAGTGACTGTGGTGTTGGGAGATCAGGTGCTGGTGGCTGGTATGGTGATAGCTCTGTGTTTATTCTCCAGAAAACCATCTCTAAGCAGAAGCCTTGGAAGCTGTCCCTCAGGGCAGCATGTCCTTGGAGGATCTGCTCCTTTCCAGCCCTACAAATGGAGCTGGAGGAGATGCTGGTCAGGCAGATGCTATGATCATGAATTTGAAATGAAAGTTGGAGGCTCCAGAGGTGTGGAATGTGCATGTCTCCATCCAGAGAGACTATTAAAGAAGAAACTCTTCTCACTGGGAGAGAGAAACAGTTTTTGAACACTCTGGTTTTTTTTTTATCAGAATAATAAAGGCAATTTCTCACGTTCACTGCCATCAGGCAGAATTAACTGTGGGCTCACAGGGAGATAACACATCTGAAGCTGCCCAAACAGGGGACAGAGCCATAACAGAGCTTTCCTAACTCGACCATGGTCCTGGTTTCTGACGATTTGGATTCTTTTTTGTGGCCCCCCACATTCCTTGGACCTAACCAGGCTGTAGAAGAGTAATGATGAACCTTTTGTGCTTCTCCGCAGAACAAAGGCTCCCCTCCGTGAGCCTGTGAAATTTCACAGAGTCTCCGAGATCCATCCCCAAATCTTCAGCGGGAGACACATTTAAGGTTGTTCATTCAGGGCACTTCACACTTCATTCCAAGCCTAATTACTTCCATTCAAGTAGTATAAAAGATAAATTAATTTATTCCAGGAGCAGACGTTTTCTTGCCTTATGTCCCTCATCAGTATGGGCAGTTCTTCAAGCATTTCCAAACCTTTCTCCTCTGATCCAGCCTTCCTTTTGTTCTCTCCCTCCCTTTTTTCCCTGCCTCAAGTCAATTTCATTTGATTTTTTTTGTTCTGATTGCCTTGGAAAAAAAAAAAAAAAAACCCAACTCTTTAAAGCTCTTTTCTACTTAATACCCTCTGCGCAGTGACTGACAAGAAATTTTCCTTTTATTATCTCCACTCCTACACTCAGGTGACTCCCTCATTTGCCACATTAGGTGGTCAAAGTGCCCTTTAAATTCCCTGTTGTGGTGTTGCCAAAAGTGTGATGTAGCTATGGCAAGGTGGGCTCCTAAAAGGTACGTATCTATTCTGGAGCTGATCATTCCTGACTCCCTTTTAATTAATCAAATGTGTAAGGTACCTAAAGGTCTGTTGGTGTCTTTGGTACTCAGGTTAGCACGATCTGAAATGTTTTCTGTTGGTGATTATATTTAACTGTAAGGTGATTCTGTCATACTGTCTCAAATATTTAACTCTTGTGCAGGGTTATATCAATCCTACCCCAGAATTATGACTGAGAGTTGGTGGAATGTGTCTCCAGGAGATGAGCCCATGTCCTGTTCATGTCCTTTAGTGAATTAATCTTGATTTTAGTTTCTATCTGCAGTATTGGAGGGGAAAAAAAAAAAAAAAAAAGAAAAGGTCTTAAAAGTTTACTCAAAATTCATCCATGCTACACTTTAAATAGAAATTCTGAAAGCACAAAATGTCTGTGGAATCACAATGACAGTGCTGATATAAGTACAATGAAAATAACTATGTTTCTATGATAACCAGTTATTGACAGCCCTAGTTGTTATCTTATTTTTCAGGGAAGAAAAATAAAGAGCAAAAATTTGCCATTAGAATTTGCTTGGATTTGGTGTCCTGGTAGTTTCAAGACATAACCAAAGGGGAATTACGTCTTCTTCTCTGAAAATGCATTTTCAGACTGCAGAGGGAGGTTACTTAGCCTCTGAGTTGCAGAATTCAAATAATCCTTTCAAATAATCACTTTTCTTGTGTAAAAACACATGCCACCCTCCCTAACTGGCTGAAGAAGACCACAAAGACAAGGTCATGTTTGCCGTGTTTCTTCTGAACTTTGTCAGGCACGATGCTGAGTTAGGCAGAACTTCCATCTGGGCAGAGCAAATATTCCTACAGTGCCTCAAATAATCCTTTAAACACTGGTGTCAGTAACAAAAGGCCATGGAAACCCTTTATTCTTTTTATAGCAATCATAGAGTTGGGATGAGACGTGAGTTAGGATGAGATGTGGGGCTCAAAAACCCTGACAAAGCCTTTACTTGGATATTTTCTACTGATACAGATTTTTCACTCTCCCCTTCCATGGCCTTTACAGAAGAGCAGTATTGGTAAGAGCTAACTCTTACATACAACTGCTCATGGCACTGCTAAATATCGCATACAATATAAGATAATTTGGAATATTTCACAGGGATTTACATCTGGAGAACCAAAAATTAACCTCTGGTTAGTAAAAGAAGTAGCAACCATACTTCCGTCATCGTAATTTCTCACGAACCAAAAGACAAAATGAACAAAGGTCAGAAGTAAGTGTTTGCCAGTGCTTTGAAATTTTACCAAACAAATTTTTCAACCAAAGAAATTATTTTTAATTTCACTCGTGACAAGGCTCTGGTATGTGGGCATCTGAACTACACCAATCAGGGTGAAGGTTTATTTACTTATACCAGCTCTTGTGGCTGCGATAGCTGAGATAACCCCACAGAGGTGGCAGATCCACCACAGACAGGGAAGATCCGCATCCTCTTGCAATTCCAGTGAAGCTCAGGCAGGGTATCACAAACAGACACAAAAATGTAAACAGATAAATCAGATGGCGATGTCTACTGAGCGCAGAGAGAATCGAAACGCTCGCCTGATACCTGAATGTTTAATTAAATTTGGGTGGTTTGGTCTTTGGCCGAATCCCACCGCACTTGTGCCTGTGGGGTCACGCAGGCAGATCCGAGTTTAACACCCTCGGCAGCTCCCAGGGCTGGATTTCCTCTGCGTGGAGAAACTCCCTCAATTCAGTGCCACACATGGCAAATAAAGAGAGCATCACTTGTGCCTCCCAAAGAGCTCCGTGTGAATATCGCCCATTTTCCTCTGCATTGCTAAGAGACCTTCATCTGTTTTAGAGGTGGCTGTGTAGGCTACTGGGGTAAACAAAACAACCCAAATAAACACAAAACCAGCCCCTGCCTTGCAGGAGAGAGGCGACACGGACGGAATTGCAATCAGAGCAGCTGCAGCAGAGATCTCAGCGCAGAAAATCCAGCAATGCCACGGGGAGGGTGATGGAGCAAAGTTAATCCTGTTATAAATTAGCTTGTGCTTCCTGCTCTGAATGCTCGGGTTACCCTTTTTGTTTCTAGAAAACATGATTTGGGAGGCTTAGCCCGCACAAACAACTGAGTCAACAAGTCCTGTGCCTGCAGGAAAGAAACGGGACGGCCCTGGTTTGTGCTGATTCATGGCTATTTATTCAAGGTTTAGCGGTACGTTCATAGATCACCAGGATTTAAATTCCTCTTTGAAAGAAGTTGAATTAATTGGTTAATTAAGTCCTTTAGCCACTGTCATTGAATCATGGCTTAGTAGATTACTTATATGTAAAACACAAATCAGGACTGCAGGCTCCAGAGGAAAGGTCCTGCTGCTCCTGGGTCTTTCCTCACAGCTGTCATCTGCCTAAAGGATTCATTCAACTATCTAAATTGCAGGAAAAGCAAATAAACCCTAAAAATAAGTCAGGACAGTTTATCACATCTGCGATTGGATAGAGCCAAAACACAATTAAGGTGCAAAGTCTGCATCCTATTTGTGCTAATTATGAATTTGATTTTTTTTTTTTTTTTAAGTATATGTACTTGAACTCTTTCATACAAGTGGCTGACTTTAAAAAAGAACCCAACTGCCTATCTCACAGAAATCTTGGGGTGCCTAACAACATCACTGAAATTCTGAAACACTCAGACTAGGATTTGCCCATGTGCTTATATAAAATATGAGCTATGAGCACTCTGTTGATCACAGTGTTCTTTTGTTCACCTATAGACTACCTGGCATAAAGCCCCCAAAGCACAGGATATGAAATTCTCCTCGTTTCCTGAGTGTTCCAAGCCTCAAAAATACCCCAGGGTTTCAGCTTTCTTTTCTTTTCATAGTAGTCACTAATCCTCCAGGGATAAACACCTAGGAATTGATGGCACTGACCTGCTTTACTGCACCCCCCTCATTCCTGTGGAGATTTGGAGGCACCTTTCAAACACAGCTTGCAGGATAATGTGTAGGAAGATCAGCTGTTGATCAGCAGTGGCAAAATGGTGGTACGCTCCTTGATCATCTGCATCACCTCCTCTGTTTGGAGTTTGCCTCACCTGAAAGGGTATTTATTAATTTTGAGATGGTTTCTCCCCCTCAGGTGACTTCTAGGAAAGTTGTTGTGATTCCTCGGGAAGGCTGAGCTGGAACAGAGACTGGACAGAGATGGAGAATAAAACAGATATTTATTGAAAGGCCTTTAAGGATCCACCTTGGGCAGGACAAGAGCCTGGATAGAGCTACACCCAAGGTGGACCCAAAAATGGTCATAAAATGGTCACAAAATGGACACAAAATGGACAAACAGTCACGAGGTCTCACACTTTGATAAGTTTTGGTCCATTTGCACATTGGGGTTGAATTGTCCAATTCCAGCTCCAGGTTCTCCAGTCCCATCCTTCTTGTTTTCTCCCTCCAGCCACCGTTGTTTGTGCTTTTGGGCCGAACACTTGTCCCAGTTGTCCTTGGTGTGCAGCAGGAGCAGGATTTGTTTTGTGTGGCTGCTGTGTGCAGAGAGCTGAGTGACCCTGTGTTGGGGTTTAAGTCTCCTGTGGAATTTTTTCCCCCCCTCCCAAGTTGCTAGGAGACTAAGTGGTGAGTGCTTAACGTGGACAAAAGAACTGATAACTTAGTTTTGGGGGAGGGAAAAAAAGCTCCCGGAGAGAGCGGAGGGTGGGGGGATCTCGCGGTTTTTTCTCTTCTTTTTCTTCCGGGGGGAGCACGGATCGGGCACGGCTGGCTGGAGTCCACGGTTAACGAAGGAGTCTGGTCCTGGGAATTCTACCATCTGTTGGAGTATCCAGGAATTCGGAGTTTCTTCGCTGTCCTGCTGGATTTTGGGTCAGCCCGGGTCCCGCCGCCGCGGCTTCTCCGGCACTGCCACCTCTGCCTGCCAGGACACCCCGTGCCTGCGGAGGACAGTCCACCGCGCCCGGCTTCCAGCCATCAGCGCCGGAGCTTCCACCGTGTGCCCTCGGGGTTCTTGGTTCTGTTCTACTATTGTTATAATTGCTGTTGGTTTTTTTTTTGTCTGTCCTGTTATATTTACTAGTAAAGGACTGTTATTCCTTTTCCCCATAGCTCTGACTGAAAAGTTTTATTCTTAATCTTCCGAATTATAATAACACGGAGGGAAGGATTCAAATTCCTCATTTCCTAGAGAGGCCTGCCTCTCCATAGCAGATACCTGTCTTTTCAAAAACCAAGACAGAATTTGGCGCCCAACGTGGGGCAAATGGATTGCCCTCATCACTCAGCGCGCCCGCATTGGAAACCCAAATCGCCCTGGGATTTTGGAGATAATTACAAACTGGCCGGAAAGTGAAAACTTTAGTCTCATGGATGAAGAGGAGCAGGAACAAGTGACACGTGCTGAAGAAGCTCCACCATACAACCAACTGCCAGAAAAAGAAACACGCTATGCTCTTTTCACTGACGGTTCCTGCCGCATCGTAGGGATGAACCGGAAATGGAAAGCAGCCGTATGGAGCCCCACACGACAGGTTGCACAAGCCACTGAAGGAGAAGGTGGGTCAAGCCAACTTGCTGAACTCAAAGCTGTTCAACTGGCCCTGGACATTGCTGAAAGAGAGAAGTGGCCAAAGCTCTACCTCTACACTGATTCGTGGATGGTGGCCAATGCTCTGTGGGGCTGGCTGGACAGGTGGAAAAAGGCCAATTAGCAGCGTAGGGGAAAGCCAATCTGGGCTGCAGATGAGTGGAAGGACATTGCCACTCGGGTAGAGAAGCTACCTGTCAAAGTCCGTCATGTAGATGCCCATGTCCCCAAGAGTCGGGCTAATGAGGAGCACCGAAACAACGAGCACGTAGATCAGGCTGCAAAGATAGAGGTGTCAAAGATAGACTTAGATTGGCAACACAAGGGAGAGTTGTTCCTAGCTCGATGGGCCCATGATGCCTCAGGTCACCAGGGTAGAGATGCCACCTATAAGTGGGCACAAGACCGAGGGGTGGATCTAACTATGGACAGTATTTCTCAGGTTATCCATGACTGTGAGACGTGTGCTGCCATCAAGCAGGCCAAGCGGGTGAAGCCCCTGTAGTATGGCGGGCGATGGTCCAAGTATAAGTACGGGGAAGCCTGGCAGATTGACTACATCACCCTTCCCCAAACCCGCCAAGGCAAGCGCTATGTGCTGACTATGGTGGAAGCCACCACTGGATGGCTGGAGACCTACCCTGTGCCCCATGCTACTGCCCGGAACACCATCCTGGGCCTTGAAAAGCAAATCCTGTGGAGACATGGTACCCCTGAGAGGATTGAGTCTGACAACGGGACTCATTTCAAGAACAGCCTTATAAACACCTGGGCTAGGGAACATGGCATTGAGTGGGTGTACCATATTCCTTATCATGCGCCAGCAGCCGGGAAGGTTGAACGATGCAATGGCCTGCTTAAAACCACTTTGAAGGCACTGGGTGCAGGGACTTTTAAGAACTGGGAGAATAACTTAGCAAAGGCCACCTGGTTAGTGAACACTCGAGGTTCCACCAACCGAGCAGGCCCCGCCCAATCTGAGCCCCTGGGAACAAGAGATGGAGATAAAGTTCCTGTAGTACACATGAGAGGAATGCTGGGAAAAACTGTTTGGATTAATTCTGCCTCCAGCAAAGACAATCCCGCTCCTGGGGTTGTTTTTGCTCAGGGACCTGGCTGCACATGGTGGGTGATGCAAAAGGATGGAAAGACCCGCTGCATACCTCAAGGGGACCTTGTTTTTCGGTGAACACTGTGACTGTGTCTGTATTTATATTCACATGTATATATATGTATATTATTTAAAGATTTAAATTCAATATAATATGTTGGTGTGGGAAAAAAAAATTCGGGGTGGATAATGTTGGGGTTTAAGTCTCCTGTGGAATTTTTTCCCCCCCTCCCAAGTTGCTAGGAGACTAAGTGGTGAGTGCTTAACGTGGACAAAAGAACTGATAACTTAGTTTTGGGGGAGGGAAAAAAAGCTCCCGGAGAGAGCGGAGGGTGGGGGGATCTCGCGGTTTTTTCTCTTCTTTTTCTTCCGGGGGGAGCACGGATCGGGCACGGCTGGCTGGAGTCCACGGTTAACGAAGGAGTCTGGTCCTGGGAATTCTACCATCTGTTGGAGTATCCAGGAATTCGGAGTTTCTTCGCTGTCCTGCTGGATTTTGGGTCAGCCCGGGTCCCGCCGCCGCGGCTTCTCCGGCACTGCCACCTCTGCCTGCCAGGACACCCCGTGCCTGCGGAGGACAGTCCACCGCGCCCGGCTTCCAGCCATCAGCGCCGGAGCTTCCACCGTGTGCCCTCGGGGTTCTTGGTTCTGTTCTACTATTGTTATAATTGCTGTTGGTTTTTTTTTTGTCTGTCCTGTTATATTTACTAGTAAAGGACTGTTATTCCTTTTCCCCATAGCTCTGACTGAAAAGTTTTATTCTTAATCTTCCGAATTATAATAACACGGAGGGAAGGATTCAAATTCCTCATTTCCTAGAGAGGCCTGCCTCTCCATAGCAGATACCTGTCTTTTCAAAAACCAAGACACCCTGGCTGTGAGCTCAGAGCTGCACCCTGGGCACCACGGAATGGGAAACACAGGGAAGATAAAACTTAAGGCCTCAGTTTCTTGGTCTCAGTGCTCCTTATATGAGTGGAAAAGCCCTTCAAGAGAGGAGTTTTTGGATGGTTCAAAGTGCAAAGAGCTGGTCACTCCTTGTCTCTGGACAGCGTCAGAGGCGTTTCCCTGCAATGGCTGGAAGCTCACACACCACACACCCCATAAAAATGGGAAGGGACTGGTTCCAAAACCTCATTTGTCAGTCTCAGTACCAATAAATACATATCACACGCCTTTTTTTTTTTTTTTTTTTTTTTTTAAGTAAACCAAGCTTATTTGTAATAGATAAAAAACTGTGCTTCACACATCTGACAATTCAATTTTTTCATAAAGTTGTGAATGTTTTCATTCAAAGAAAGGCTTTTGCTGCTCAGCACCAAATTAATAAGGCAGTTCTACATTAGGTGAACATTAAATAATTGTTAAGTGACATATTCAGGCATGATAAGAAAATAAGAGCCTAATCTACTCGCTATATAATTATCTTAAATTTATACATGCAGCAATATGGAATTAAAATTGTTCTTACCGTTTAAAAATAGGAATTTAAATGTGAGAGCCACAGCTATCCTTAGCAAAAACTGATTCACCATTAACCTGTTCCATATAATAATTTCTACAGTTTCTTTAATGAATTTAGGTAAATGCTTAAACCCTGAATGAGAAAAGGAAACATTTCTGCATCTTGAAAATAAAATGTTTTGGGGAAAACTTCCTCAGGTCAGAATTTAAAGGCTTAAATGAATCACTGAATGAAGTGAACTGTAGATATTGCACCCCAAATGTCTTGGGGTGCATTCTACACCCAACAGAAAGAGAAGGACAGAATCATAGAATGGTTTAGGATGGAAGGGAACTTAGAGATCATTCTCTTCCAACATTTAAAAGTGTTTTCTGTAAATATATGACAAGCTGAGCTAAACAATTCTGGAGAGGATTAATTAAAGGAAAAAAAAAGAATACATCCTAGTAGCATGAATTAATTCAGACAGGAATTTTTGGATCTCAAACTTCAGATTTGAAAGGGAAAACATTTCAAATGCATACAAGGCCCTGTCAGAACAAGTTCTGGTTTTAGCTCTGCCAAAATATCTGTGATGTCATTTGCATCATGTTCTAGATGTGATTCATTAGTTTTATTGTCATCTGCATCAGGTTTTCATGCCCCAGTGCTGTACCAGCTTTGAACAATTAGAGATCAGGCAGGAACCCAAAGGAAGCAGTAGATGTGAACATATTTTTAATCCACACTCTATAAAACTGGCATCAAAATAATTTACTTTTTACAAAGTGGGAATTGTATCAGATCCAGCTGATTCTTCTTTCAGGGAAGTGCTGAAGGCCAGGTTGGATGAGATTGGACTGGAAGGTGTCCCTGCTCATGGCAGGGGTTGGAACTGGATGATCTTTAAAGTCCCTTCCAAACAAAA
Organism: Hirundo rustica; assembly: GCF_015227805.2. NCBI lineage: Eukaryota > Metazoa > Chordata > Aves > Passeriformes > Hirundinidae > Hirundo > Hirundo rustica. Next base: position 153,064,183 of record NC_053450.1, on the reverse strand, counting down.
CCATTTTGGGATTCTGATTTTTGCAGCAAGGAGATTTAATAGACCGAGAATGACACGATGGCTGAAATTGTCAGGAACTTCTGGAGAATTTCCAGATCACCCCGTCTCTTCAGGGAAAGGTTGTCCAGGAATTTTTCCAGTTGGATTATGAATATCTCCAGGGATGGAGGATACACAACCTTTCTGGACAAACTGTGACTCAACTCTCTGACTGTAAACGTACTTTGGAAAGAGGTTCAGATGGGTTTTCCTCTTCTTGCCCTTTGCAGGTTGTTCTCTCTGTTGGTGTTATTGAAAGTACCTGGTTATGCCTTCTTTCTTCCCCCACAAGATATTTGTCCCCATTTATAAGATCTTCCCCTTCTCTTCTTTGTGCTGGCCCAGCCCATTGGGATTGAGGTTTCAAACACCTTTGTGGAACTGCAGCAGGCTCAGTCGAGGCTGTCCACACCTGTTTTGCACCTCTGGCCCGGCACAGGGCACAGCCCCAGGAACATCCTGGGAATGAATAGGGAGAAGGATCCCATCCCTCCTGCTCCCTCCTGCTGCTGGTGCCATTCATCATGCAGCCCAAGGTGCTCATAATGGACTTTGCTCTGAGGACACACTGCTGTTTCATGGTCAGCTTGGTGTCCACTGGGACGCCTCAGGGCTTCTCTGCAAAGCTGCTTTTCAGCCCACTGGTGCATTGGTTTATTCCTCCCCAGGTGAAGGATCAACATTTCCCTTCAGTGACCTTCTTGAGAATCCTCTTTGCCCATTTTCCCAGAGCAACAGGGTCCTCTGTATGGCAAAACAACCACTCCCCCTGGATTTTTATTGTCTCCACACTTGCAGATGTCCCAGTCATTTATAAGTAATAAAAATATTACACGGCATCCATCCCAAAATCAACACCTGTGACTTGCCTCCTGCCAAACTTCCTGCTGCTGATCACATCCCTTGGATCTCAGTATTTCAGCCCATTTTCACTGCACCTCACTGTATATTTATATTCCATGTTCATATGGTCACAGCCCATTCTTCTTTGTTCCCTTATTTGCTCCTGGGTCTGATCAGCTGCCCCAAAAAGCTGCAGATCATCAAATCATCGAATCATTGAATCATAGAATCATAGAATCATAGAATCATAGAATCATAGAATCATAGAATCATAGAATGGTTTAGGTTGGAAAGGATCTTAAAGACCATCCAGTTCCAACCCTCCTGCTGTGGGCAGGGACAACTTCCACTATCCCAGGTTGCTCCCAGCCTAATTAAACCTGGCGTTGGACACTTCCAGGGATGGAGCAGCCACAGCTTCTCTGAGCACCCTGTTCCAGTGTATGTAGAGAATATCTGTTAAATCCAGCCTTTACAGGAATATGCAGGCTCCTGTTGAGCTTTTCCAGTTCTGTAGTGAGCTGTGACTTGCTCTGAGTCAGTCACAGGGGTGCAGCTGATGCTCAGACTCATCCCATTTAATTTTAGCTGCCAAGAAGTTTGCTGTCTGTTCCCAGCCAGCCTTTTAGGCTGACTCTGTTGTCAACACACAGGGACAAGTAACCCAGAGGGCGGTTCATCCAACCTCTCTGCAGCAGCTCCAGAGAGACATAATCAAGGGCTAGGATTAGATGCCTAATTATTGGATGGTGAAGGTTAGGGAAGATGAAAACACAAAACAAAACAAAATAAAACAGGTTGTAGGAAACATACTGTGGGCTCCCTGCCAGCTAAGGACTCCTCTCTGCAGTGACATCTGGCCCTGTTCCAGCTCCTTTCCTCTTCCAGGCAATGTGCAAAGGAGGAAGCAGAAGAAAGGAACAACTTGATTTCAATATTCCTGGAGCAGGAATTTTATTCTGCCCATCCCTGGGACGAGTTGAGAAGGAAGAACTCTTCGAAGGGGCAGGGAGTGAATAAACGGGGGTCTGTGTGCTCAGCTTTGCTTGTTCTTCCCTGTGCTGCTGTTTTCTACTGTGAGCCCATTCTGTTTGTTTCTTGCATGGGGACATTGCATTCCCCTGCTCAACTCCATCAAGGCATCTGTGGTGCTGAGATTGTGCAGGGAGAATATTCAGAGAGCAGAGGGAATGTAGGTCCAAACAGGCACACACAGGCTGACTTGGGGCTCCCTGGTAAATAAAGCCTCAATCTCCAAGCTGTGTTAGCACACATCTAACCCAAGCACTGAGCCATCAAGATTGACATCTGGGTTATAGACCAGATCACAGTTATTATCTCAGAAGATTCTTCCCTTCAACTTTCGTTTCACTCCCTCAAATAAAGGTTTCTAGTTCTCATTTCCAGATCCACAACCATCCTTTATGATGTCCAAAGTGAACAAGGGATCCAATTTCATTTCCAGCATAGTAAGTTAGCCTTGGTATGATGAATTTATCTATTTTTTTTCTTCATTTTAATAATAATAATGCAAAGATCACCTCCTACAGCAGCTGCAATTTGTGAGGCATTGTAGGGAAATTTAGCCAGGGGATGAAAAATTGGAGTAGACTGGGGAAGAAACATTTGATGTTCTAATGCCCTGAAGATACGTCAGATACATCACTAGGTGTCAATCAATCTTTTGTTGTGCTGCCCACAGTAGGACCAGCCTTCACACATACAGTGAAAAGTCTAGAAATAAAACAAAACAAACAAAAAACAACCCAACCCAAACAAACAAACAAAAAAGCAAAACAAAAACACCCCCAAACAACAACAAACAACAACAACAAAACAACCAAAAAACCCCAACCAAACAAAACCAAAAACCACCAACCAACCAACCAAACAAACAAACCAATGCCCCCACCCCACCACAATAAATAAACAAACAAAAAAGCCAGAGTTTAAGGCAGGGATGAAGCCACAAAGAAAGAAATCAAAAATTACATCTTTGGAGCTTCTTTGAAGGGGAGATCTGAGACATGTGGTTCTCCCTCCCTGGTAGAGATCCCCTTACTGGCCTCCCTGAACACGCTGCAGTAAATGGGTGAGTTTTTTGAGTAATTTTATATTTTGGTATTTTTCTTGCTGAATGTAATGCTTTTCTTCAAGCACTGGTTTGTAGGAGTCATTCCCAAATCACGGGACTCCACAATCACTTCTCAGCTATAACTGGGTGGTCTTTTTCAAGCCCACATCCCACAGAGCCTCCAACCAGGACTGAAAATCCTGACATAGTGCTAGTTCAGATTACAATCCTTCTTTAGCAGTATCACATATCAAACATTCATAAGCACGTTTACGATGCTAATTTCTTTTCAAGGCAAACTTGTCTTTCCCAACAGTCAAAAGAGGTTTCCCCAGAGGATTTTTTGTTTAGCTGACAACGAGGAAAACATTGTCATTGATGAGAAAAGCAGATCCACTAAGCCCATTTCATTGGAATTATATAAACACATCCCCAAAGATGATGAACAAGGAGGGAGAAGCCTCTTCACTTACAGTGTGTGAACCCCTGGCTTGAAGAGCACTTAAATGGTACTGAGTTCTCTACATCTCCACACAGCTGAGAAAAATCCCACCCTGGAAATCACTGGTGACGCTGATCAGTCCTTTTCTGGGAATGAGCCCGCTGCAGATAGCTGAGATAGGGACGTCTTCCTTCAGTCAGGTGAATCCCACTCTTGAGTGGCCCCATAAAGCAATGAACAAACTGGAGCTTCAGCAACGAGCTCTGGCACAGGCACCTGGAGAAGGCTTTTGGCAGCCAGGTGGTAGGAAGCTCGTGGCTCAGAATGCTGTGGATGGTGGAGATGTGAAGAGTGTTCTCACTAAACTGCAAAATAAATTCAACCTCCTACAGGCTCGAAAACCTGCTGAGGGTGGCTTTATCCCTAAGTTTGATGTCATACCTTTCCCTGGTGTCCTTTGGCCATGGATACCAGCTTTAAGGGCGGGGAGGTGTTTAGGTGGATGTCAGGAGGACAATCTTTCCAGCCAGAGCCTTCATTTATTTGGAGAGTATCTTCACCTTCCCATTTGTGTCACAAACAAGCCTCTGGTGAGTGAGAAACCCAGGGAGTGTGTGCCCTGCTCATTCCCCAGCCTGATTGTACAACCAGCCCACACTTGTCTGTGTTAGCACTCAACTCAACTCTCTGATGAGTACAGCTATTAATAGGAGCTCAGGAATAATATTTAAAGCAGATAAATCAGCATCTTCAGCAGCCTGATATGTTGGCACAGCAACAGGATTATGTGAAGGCTATTGATCCAGAGTATCTTTAAAAATAAACACACGTTTCACAACCTATAATTTTTTTACGATTTTTATGTTAATTTTTGTTGGCTTATTTTAAAATTGTGTTTAATTAATAAATTTGTAAATATGTTGATGCTGCCTTTTTTTTTTTTTTTTTTTTTTTTTTTGCATATTGAACAAGTGCTCCTTGCCACGAATGAGCAATGAAGAAACAAATTACTGAGCATCACTAAAGGAAGAGAAATGCTGGGAGCATCATTAGGGCTTGGGGGTCTTATTCCATGTTCATATACAAAAGGAAATTGGTCAGATCTACCACTTTCCCCTACTGTGGTACTCCCAATATAAATTGTGAGACAGAGTTGTGATCTGCAGAAGGAATAGATAAAATTATGATTTAAAAAAATAAATAAAATTATGATCAGTAGATAAAATTATGGTCACCATCCCATTTGTTGGAAAAGGGAATGAACAAAATGCACGTGTATCTCCATCGCTTAAAGTCAGTAAGCAGTTTTAAGTTTCAAGAAAAAAGGTATTAATCCAAAGGTTTTTCCTGAAGGATTCAGACATGACCAGCAAGGAAAAATAAAAACACAGCTGGTTTAGTATTCTTTATTGAATTGTCACTACAGACTTTGTTTATAGCCACTGGAATAATTACTACTACAGCTGATTTGGCAGATTTCTCCAAAATCACCTGTTTCACAGTAAGATAATTTGCCTCCCCCCTAAAAAAAAAAACAAAAACACCCCCCACACACACAACCCACCCCCCCACCCCCCCCACCCCCCCGTGTCTAAACTGAACTTAAAAATTGACATTTAACTTTCAAACTCATAAATCTGGGATAAATTGATTCTACACTATGTGTGCCCTAGTCAGACACTGAGCCCAGGAGTTAGGAGAACTTCTAGGTAGCTCCTAAGAGAAAGAAGAACACAGCAGGTGTGGTGGCACAACATTGAGTTGTCAGTTAAAAAAATATTGATTTTATTGCCAGGCAGGAGGTCATTAGTCAGTGCCTGGAATGCCATTGATTGATTCAGCCCAACATCCACAGGCACCTTGTAGAGGCAGAAATGAAAGCAGCCAGGAGAAGCACTGGGTTATAAGGCCAGGTTCAAGATTTTGGCTTGTGCAGATGGATTTCATTTGGATTTCGGATTAATTTGGTTCCTCTCTGTTGGTTTGACTCATCAGCCTGTGGTAGCATCTTGAGGTAAAAATAGAAGTGGTGGTGATGCCACCAGAGATCTGAAGCTGCCCACATTGGCTGGGATTAACTAAGTCCTGCCTACTGCCATGACAAGTTCTTTGGGAGAAGCAGAGAACAGGGAAACCTAAATTCTCTTTTAAGCAGGAAATCACCTAAAAAAAAAAAAAAAAAAAAAAAAAAAAATCCTCCAAAAAACAAACAAAACCCCCGAAAAACACCAGTTGCATTCCTGCAGCTATATCTCCCCTCTTGAACTGCCTTTCCAAAATTTTTTTCATGTTTTTCATTCTAGCCCCAGAATCAGGCTCAATCTTATCCCCCTCACCTGGCAAACAAATGCAGATTTATCTCCTAGTCCCAAACACTTGCATCAGTAAGGGAAAGAAATTTCTAGAAGATCTTAAGCCATTTTTGGTCGGATCTTCTGAATGCAAATATGAGCAGGTTTTTTAATTGTCTTTCTTTGCCACACAACAAAGAAAGGAATGGAAAGTCAAACAAAGAAGAGGGTCTGAGTCTGATTCCTGTACCAGATGTTCAAGTATGAACATAAACAAAAGAAATTGTGGTGTCCCTTCCAGTTGAGGAAGAAAAGGTTAGTAATAACAATGTCTAGGTTTAGTGCTTGAAGCAGAGATCCTGAGACTTACCAAGGAAGATCTGAACTCCTGACAGGGACTGGCAGTGCAGCAGCACTGCCCTTCACAAAAAGGTAACTTTCAAAAACAGCATTCTGGATTGTCAGCTTGGTTTGTTCAGTCTGGAGAGGAGAAGGCTCTGGGGAGACCTCAGAGCCGTCTCCTCTCCAGACATTTTGATGTAGCACTTCTGCATGGGTCCCATTACCTTCCTGGAAAACACAATGTGTAGTCATGGAACAATCAAAAAAAAAATTCTTCATTTACATTTTCCCATCAACTTCAATGATGGAGGAAAATTCTTTAATTAGTGCTCCTCTGTGTGATTCTTTTCAGGTCACACATTCTCCTTAAATGAATATTCACACAAAAAGAGTAAGGAGATATATAATACTAAAGGAAGGACAACTTCAAAATTGCATTTTGGAGTGGGGATTATTGTGGTGTTACACAAGCTCTTTTTTGGCAAGAAAACTGGGCTTCAAGGGAACAGCTACCTCTGCCTCAAGATCAGTTAAGGCATTCAGCTGCAGCCGACAGGCACTGAGGAAAAGATGTTTTATTTTTTTCTCTCCCATTCCCATCTTTGCTGGTTTTCCAGTTGGCAGCTGCAATCTATAAATAGCAGGGGAGATGATTAGTCTGAACGATGAGACTGAAAGATTCACAAATGAAATAATTACACCACATCTGTGCAGAACTCTACAACAGAACTTCTAACACCAGCACTGGGCACAGAAGCGGACATATTCACGACAAGATCAAGACCTGTTTTACATCACTGTTTCTATTATAATAAATCTCTTCATATTGCATGGTTACTGTTTTTATGGATCTCATACAAAAAACACTATTTCTGAAAAGCGCAGGACCTGATTTCTATGTTCTCCTACCAGCCTGTTTTTTGGTGTGGTTTTTTTTGTTTTGGTTTGGTTTTTTGTTTGTTTGTTTGTGGGGGTTGTTGTTTGGTTGGGTTTTTGTTTTGTTTTTTTGGGAGGATTTTTTTTGTGTTTTTTTTGTTGTTGGGTTGGTTTGGTTTGGTTTATTTCATGTGTGTTTGTAGAAATTCAGATGCAGGCAGCAGTTTGATTCTGTGACTTGGAAAACCCCATCTCTCCATGAACTGTTTGCACACCATCTTGCCTTTCCAATCATGTTGTTGTTGGCCTTGCTCAGTGTCTTGGGTTGCAATATGTAACCAAAAATGTGTATTCTATTTGCCATCTGTTTAAACCCGTTGGGGAGGTGTTTTTCCTTATCTGTGGTATAACCCATTCCTCCTAACTCCAGGGGGGAGGGGTGGGTGTCTTCTGTTAATGGGCAGCTGTTAAAACCAGGTGTGGCAGTGTTCTTTATCTCTTCCAGGACCCATCCTCCCTCCAGGGGATATCTGCTGTTCATGGGCCATCGAGGCTCACTGCATGGCTGATACAATTACATCATCCCATTGGGAGATGCTCCACCCAGGGGGAGGAGCCAAGCATTCCCACCTGGATAAAAATCTAAGATTTGGAACACCAGCACAGCCTGTTTGCACTGGATTCCCAGAGGAAGACTGGACCCATCTCACCACCACTGTACATTCAGAAGAAAACTCCACCCTTCTAGAGGATCATCTCTGCTCCAACAGAACCACATCTGTCACTGCAGGAGGACTTGATTGGGCTGCTCCCAACACCCTGACCAACAGGATATCAGGTTGTGTTCTGACTTTGTCAGTGTTTCTAGGATTTTTTTTCTTTGCTTGTTTTTTTTTATACTACTACATTTATATTTTTATTATTCCTAATAAAGAACTGTTTTTCCTATTCCAATATCTTTGCCTGAAAGCGCCCTTAATTTCAAAATTATAAAAATTTGGAGGTAAGGGAAGCTCCAGTTTACATTCTCCATTTCAAGGGAAGTTCCAGCTTTCCCCGTAAGACACCTGTCTTTCCAAACCAAGACACTCAGACAACCGAGTCAGAAAAAAATTGCTGTTGGTTTTCACACTGCCTCTCATTGTATTGATTTCTCTCCTGTGGTTTGTAAATTGTGCTCCTTTTCCCTGGCTCCGAGGATTGCCTCACTGCAGGAAGCAAGGCTCTGCTGCAAAGGCCTCTCTGTGCTGCTATGGAATGCCTCCACTTGGCATTGGCTTTTCAAAAGCTTTTGTCTCTGCTTTCTGAAGACCCACAACAGGTTTTAGTTTCAATTGCCCACTTACAGAGTTTTCTTACAGAAGGAAAAAGGAAAAAAAGGAAAAAAAAAAAAAAAAAAAAGGTGATTTCCCAGCATTGAAATCACCTTGCTTGAAAAGATGCTAAAACCCAAGTGTGCATTGAAGTGTATTTTTTCTCTGTTCTATAAATGAAGACAGAGTTCTGGTGTTTTGAGATGAGGTGATTTTCATCAAACTGGGAATCAGTCAGAGTCGTCTTCAAGTGTTATTAAATTCTTCTATGAATTATTAAATTCCATCACCACTCCATGTGGTCTTGCCTCAGTGAAATTTGAGAGGTTTCTAACATTGTAATTCAAGACAAAAATCACAACTCAACCACAACAGAAATATCAAGTTGCAACATGTGAAAATCAGTATCACTTCACTGCTTTCCTTCTCTCATTCCTTCCACAACCAAGACTCTTTCTCTACGCATTGCCTGAATCAAAATTTATGGATCTTTCATTTCTCTAATGGATCTTCGTGTGCATCTAGAGCTGGGTTCACTCCCCATTATTTTAACCTTTTAAAAGTCCAGTTTGAGCTCATTCTCTGTGTTTTGTAACAAAAAAACCTGTTGAGCATGTGACAGATACTTAAACAAAATTGGGAATTACTGAAGAGCCAGCAAATACCTCAGCCAGAGCAAATGTAATGGGACAGAAAGGGGATCACCTTTAGCAGACAGATGAGGGGTTCCTCACAAATAACATGCAAATACACCTGGAAAAGATGATTTCTCATTCTCCCACACCAACAAGTGCACAATCAATTTAAGACTAGCGAAGATTATCAAGACATGTTCCTCAAGTCAAATTAGTTTCTATTTCCATTTACATTATTCAGGAAGAGTTAGTAATTCCAGCAGCAAGAGTCATTTGGAGATCCTCAAGTCATAAATATCATTTAAGCCTTGATTTTGAGTGGAATGAACTCAAGGCAGAAAAACAAAGAATCTGGAAGATAGATGGAGTTAGGAGCAGGGGGAAATCACAAGAAAAATGAAAAGAAATTAAATTAGAAAGAAGATGATGGGTTTTTTTAGGTTCCTGAAGTGCTCTGCTTGCTGCTCAGAGCAGACAGCCCAAGAGAAAAAGGAAAGAATCTATTCTTGCAACTTAATGCAACCACTCGTAGTCAAGGCAAAATTGTGGGTCTGTGAGAAATTCCCAAGTCTTGCAATGCCATTAGACAGATTGATAGATTAATAGAAGTTTAGAGAAAAATGGAATACAATTCTGTTAATTAGTCAATGAGATACCCATCGTTATGATCTTATTTGTCCATGCCCAGAGTCAACACCAAAATCATGGTTGCTCACACAGGCAGCTTTTGGATCATCCATCACCAGTTAAACCCTAATTCACAATTTCCCCAAGTAGATGCATCCTAAATCCCTCCTGGCAGATTGCTGACATACAAAACCAACACACGGCCTTCATCTTCCGTTTGCTGTCCAGGAAGGCAACGAATATTTACAGAAAAGTCTAACAAGCAGCCACATCCTGCCACGTGTGGAGGCTTCAGCGGCATCCGTCTCAGCTCAAGACTTGTCACTGACACAAAAACATGACAGGCAGAGCCCATCCAAGCACAACGTTAGGCAGAGAGGAACAAAGCTCAGGAGAAACTTCTCGAGCTGCATTGGAAGCAAACAGACGTAAATAAATCACTGTGCATTCATGAGCCCCTTTCAAGAACTGGCTGGGAAAGGGAGAACAAACACCAGCACAATGCAGCAGCCCACATTTTACCTGTTTGAAAAGAAACACATTCAGTACTAAGTGTCAATGTGAAGTCTTGCCTCTCATGGTGCCTGTGACAAGCTTGTACAAACATTCAATCTAATGGTCCCTGATTAGCAAGCAAGGCTCTTGAGTCTGCCAAGCAATTCTTCAGCCTGGATTTTCACCCCCAGAATGGGATTTTTTCTGAAGCCTGAAGCATGGAAGAAATAGCAACCCTCAGAGATGCCATTGTGTTGAAAAATGAGGCATTATTTCAGAATCTTGAAAGCAGGACAAAAAATTTCATAGAATTGTTGAGTCATAGAATGGTTTGGGTTGTGAGGGACCTTAGAGACCGTCCAGTTCCAACCCCCTGCCATGGGCAGGGACACCTTCCACCATCCCAGGGTTCTCCAAGCCCCATCCTACCCGGCCTTGGACACTTCCAGGGATCCAGGGGCATCCACAGCTTCTCTGGGCACCCTGTGCCAGGGCCTCCCCACCCTCACAGGGAAGAATTTCTTCCCAATATCCCATCTAACTCTGCTCTCTTTCAGTTTAAAGCCTGAGCATGGCCAACTCCTTAGAGGAAGGAGTCAATGTATGTCCTTTGTGTGCAGATTCCTCCTGTGGGACTTCAGATCTGTTATTTTTTAAAAAAATGAGACAAACATCAAACAAAACAGACAACAAGGCTGAAACAGAAAATGCAGATTTCACTCCATATTCAGAAAATATTTGAGCTTGGCAGAGTTTCCTGCTATCACCTACCCCAACCACTCTGCTCAAACAGGATTAGCTACAGCAGCTGCTCCAGCACAGTGTCCAGGAAGGTTTTTGAATGTCTCCAAGGATAGGTTATCCAGAACCACTCTGGTCAGTCTTAGACCACCCACAAAGTAAGGAATCTTTTCTTACATTTAAAAGCCATTTCCCGTATTTCTGTTTGTGCCCATTGTCTTTTGTCCTGTCACTGAACACCACTGGGAAGAGCCTGGTTCCACCTTCTTCCCATCAGGAGAAGTAAATACACATTCAATCTGAAAAGTAATTTCAGAACAAATATTAGAACATATTGCATCAACATTTTTACTTCAAGGGGTTGATTGAGTACACAGGGCTGCAAACAGACACTGCCAGCATGGGAATTCAAATTCACAGAGTAATACATTGATATGATGTTTAAACATAATATTTTATTTATATACACACAACCAACAGAAATGGTAACACAACCAACATAAATTATAACAAGCCCCAAATTTATTGTAGCCCTTCACCATGTCGGTTGTTTTTAGGCTTGGGTTTTTTGCTAATAAACAAAAACAAATGGCAAAGCTCATCAGAAAAACACACAGAAGCTTTAGAGCTTAATTGGCTTCTACATTTGGGTCAGCAAATGTTCCTGCTACAAAGCCAGTGAGGGATTCTTGCAACCTATTCATGTTTCTCACCAGCACAACAGCAGCTAAAAAGGTAGGCAACCATGGCTACCGTCGTGGGATCAGCAAACTTCTTTTCACAGCTGTAAATATTTGTAGTGGAGCCAATTAGAGGCAGCGTGGTTTTGTCAGCATTGCCTAGGAAACATCGATAGCTGCTCCAAAGAATCCCCCACCTCTCCTGATCCCACCGGCCTTTATTGAAGTGGCTGATGGTGCCTCCTGGACACACAGAGCTAGAACTAGGTGAGAAACTAGCTCTGCCAAGGAATAAAGCTGCTCCTGGAGGCACTGAGCTCCTCAGATCTCTGGTGGGACTGTGAAACCAGTAGGGATGCAGCTGGGGAAGATCCCAGGCAGTGAGGTTAATTTTTAAATGAAGTGGAAGATTTCAGGTTCCTTTTTTACATCTTGTTGGTACCAAAATCCCTGTTCTGAGCATGTGCCTTTCGAGGGCATTTGAGCACTGATGTGTTTGCTCTCAAGGGAACTCTACAAGCAAGAAGCCACATGTATAGAAGTCATGGATAAAAGTGGTTTCCTTTTCTTCTGAGTGTAAAAGCAAACATAAACTCATGAGGAAATTTTAAAGAACTAATACCTTACATCTTTCTATGCAAGAAACACTCAGCTGCAGATTTTTCAAAGCAAAGGAGTCTGTGTCAGTTTTAAGGAGTATTTACTATGTCTAAACATCCTTGACTTCCACTTGTCAGGCACTTAACTGGTGTTCAGGACAAAATATATTTCATGCTACGAAAAGGTGAAGGGTGTATCACATGAAGGGGGTCAGATGGCAATCCCAAAACTGATTACAGAGTCACAGAATCCAAAAAGCCCTCCAAGATCATTGATTTTCCAAGGGTAAACCCAGTGTTGCTATGTCCTCCACTAAACCCTGTCCCCAAGTGCCACATCCAAACACCCTTTGAAATCTTCCAGGGAAGTTTTATGCCATGTGAATGAGAGGACGTTTGAAAAATTTCCTATCAGCTACACACTAATAACTCCTTTTTGATTCTTAGAAAATCTCCAGCTGATTCCCCAGATCCATAGCACTTTCTCCAGGCTTCGCTTTAATGTGAAGAATGGCTGCAAGCACATTGATCCTGTAGAGTGGCTGTCTTTGTGCTCCATCTCAGTTCTCAGCACTTCCTCTGAAGGTTTTCCTGTTTAAAGAGAACATCACTCATACAAGCGGCCAGGTGACCAGAGAAACAGGACTGAGCTTCCCCAGAGGAGCCACATTTTTCTGGGTACATTATGGGAATGTGGGTGCCTCATGGGGATCCCTGCACTATTCTTGCAGGAGTAAAGGGCGGCTGAACCCAGGGTAAGTACAGTGCAAAGGCTGACATCTCTGCCCTGCTAGAGCAAATTTTAATGCCAGACATTTCTCCCTGCCCCATTCAGCCCTACGGCCAGCAATAGCAGCTCAGCAATACTGCAGCTCAGCAGGTAACAGCGTCTCAGGCTTCAATGCAAGATGTAACCAAAAGTTTGTACTCTATTAGAAGGTGTTCAAACCAGGTGGGGCAGTGTTCTTTATCTCTTCCAGGACCCATCCTCCCTCCAGGGGATATCTGCTGTTCATGGGCCATCCAGGCTCACTGCATGGCTGATACAATCCCATCATCCCATTGGGAGATGCTCCACCCAGGGGGAAGAGCCAAGCATTCCTACCTGGATGAAATCTGAGATTCGGAACACCAGCACAGCCTGTTTGCACTGGATTGCCAGAGGAAGACCGGACCCATCTCAGCACCACTGTACATTCAGAAGAAAACTGCACCCTTCTACAGGATCATCTCTGCTTCAGCAGAACCACATCTGTCACTGCAGGAGGACTTGATTGGACTGCTCCCAACACCCTGACCAACAGGGTGTCAGGTCATGTTTTGACTCTGTCACAGTTTTTGCTTGTTTTGGGTTTTTTTTTTTGCATTACTACATTTTTATTTCAATTTTCCTAGTAAAAAACCATTTTTCCTACTCACATATCTTTGCCTGAAAGACCCATAATTTCAAAATTATAATAATTTGGAGGGAAGAGGTTTACATTCTCCATTTCAAGAGAGGCTCCTGCCTTCCTTGGCAGACACCTGTCTTTCCAAACCAGGACACACAGGTATGACATGAAAGAAAGAGAGCATGAAAAAGTGAGTTAAACCCTGCCAACTTGTAAAAACATTCTTAAAGCCTTTCCTAATTTTCACTGAAGAGGGACAAGTTGTAAAACTAATCTCTTTCTTCTGCAAGCATTTTGGAATCTGGTTAAGATCTCTTCCTGCCTTTTTTTCCTCATGCACGGACAGAAACTCCCCAGTTTTCCAGTGGGAAGCAGCCAGAGACCAGCACAGCAACAGCAGAAATGCTGAGTGTGAGAGGGTGAAAGGAGCAGGAGCCACTGGCACCCTGCTGACACGTAGGAACATGTCTGCTTTCCCAGAGAAGTCGTGCAGTTGTTTACTGTCAGCTGGGATAACAGGATCATTGCTCAGGCACCCCAGGATGCAAACATCATCCACTTCCATGAACAGAAAGGTGACAGCTCACACTGTGATAACCACCCTGCTACCTCATTTCTCATGCTGTTACATAAATCCTCCTCCTGTTACGGGCAACAGACTTGTTCAAAAGACTAAAAAAAAAAAAAGAAATCTGGGATGTCAGTGCATCAGGATTAGGTTAACACAATTCTGTAGTCATGCTGATTCAGAGAGAACTGAAAAATATACATCTCCACATTTACTAGCCTAAATAAAGTCTTGATGCTATTGGAAATCTGCACACAAGCCTGTCCCAGCAATCTGGGAATTCCCATTCACTATCATGGGAACTATCATGGAAGTGCAAATGTCTTGGAACAAAATGGAACATAACCTTCTTCATCTGCAAAACCAGTACCAAGCAGTGCTGCCTCAAATTTTGATAAACCACTAGTTTTTTGGAACACAGAGAAAACAGTCAAGAGCCTCATGTGCAGTATCTTTTTGTCCACAGCAAAATATTCAATGACATGATGGTAAAGCCATCTTCAAACGAGAGGTGAGAGAATTTCTGGTCCATTAATTCTGCCAATAACTGAGCTCATTACAGATCATGGTGCTGTGCTGTAGAATGACTCGATTTTAATAACACTATAAAGAAAACCCTATTCCAGTAATTCCAGCCATCTGAAAAGCTTGTGCAGGGAGCAAGTTTACGTCAAAGGTGACATCCAAAACCACAAGAAAAATTTCATGCTGCCAAAGTCCTGCACAACAAAGTGAAAGGCAGAAGAAATTGACTTTTAGGGTTATGATCTCACTCTGTCCAGACACCAGGATCTTAAAATCAGAGGATGGGGGAAGGAATTGCATAATTTACCACCTGATCCCAGATTTTCACTAATTTCTAATCTGTTTGATAGATTTGCAGTAGGAATTTGTGCCAGAATGATTATTTCCCAGATTTCCAGTGGGATTTGCGTATTCTCCACAGGTTACCCTTCCCTTCTGATATAATTGTCCCATTAGCAAGAGCTAATGCTCCTCCTCTGATCAGAGTCATGAACTCGGCACTAACAGTGCAAGGAGCTCTTGGGAATGGAATAATTTAGGTTGGAAAAGATCCTTAAGATCAAGTCCAAGATTTAACCTAACAGTGCCATGTTCACCACTAAGACAGGTCCCTAAGCACCACATCTAAATGTCTTTTAAATACTTCCAGGGATAGTGAGTGGTTTTATCTGTCTGTAGGACATGATCCACTTCAGTTCCCTCACACCCACAGGACCATCAAAACTGGGAGACCAGCCTCACTATCACTACTGAGCAGTATGTACAGGATTATTTTATTTACTACTTTCAAAGGCATTTACCTTTCAATCAGGGATTCAATCACAATTCCTATCATCCCATATTCAGCAGCTCTAACTTACAATAGAAAAAAAAAACAAACTATAGCTGTCACCGAGACACACAAAGAAATCACACGCAGACAAGAGATTTTTGCAGAGGTTCTTCTCCAGATCCAGCTCCCAGGTGAAAGAGCGGAGAGAAGAGAGCCCCTTTGTTTATTCTTTTACTTTTTATACATTTGTGGGTCTAGCAGAAGATTGGCTTTTTGGGGTTTCCACCCCTCAGCCTCAGTGGCCAGACGAATTGTCAGTTACAATTGTTTTCAGGTTAGAAATATGCAAACAAAAGACAGAGAATGAAAAACAAAGGATTTATTTATATTACTTCTGTGGGAAAGGTAGAAAAACTGCTCTAATATTCTACAGTAACTAAAAGATCTGACTCCATTTATGAAAATCAAAAGGCTAATAAAGAAACTCAGAAAAACCAGGGTAACATCTAGCAAACTTTCCTTGGAGGTTGCACTGGTGATACTGAGGTGTCCCACCTTCCATGCCATCCAATTTTGTCTTATTGCTGTAAAAAACACCTGCCTTGTACTAATCCAAACATTTTAGACAGGATCCAGCCTGTGGATTGCAGCACGATCCAGTTGAACCTGGGAAAAAATTATTCTGGAGAATAAAAACTCAACCAAACCATGAGCAAACCACTGAAGTGTGATCACTGCAGAACTGAAGCCACCGGGGGTGTGAAGCACAGTACAAAGAGGGACAAAAGGTGAGAGAGAATAGATGAATTAAGAGAGAGCTCTAAGTTTGCATAGAATGAGTTTAAAAGCTTGTTGTCATATGATGTTCAAAGGTGGTCCTACCTGGGCAGGTGCACAGGTTACACTGAGACCCTGCAGAGGCTGGCTCTTTCTAGTCCAGGCTCTGTGTGCCCAACCTCTCCTAAAGGCTGTCCAGCCAGTTTTATTTCTAATAAAATGCTCACCAGAGGGGTTTCTTTCAAATTTGAGTGTCATGTTTCTGTAATAAAGCAAGATCTAACGCTTCCTATGTGCCCTGTTCTCTTAGTGGTTTACAGAGAAACAGAGCTGGAAGCAGTGAGGGAAAAAAGGTGGCAAACACAGAATTGGACAATCATTTTGGTTGGAAAAGGCCTCTAAGACCATCATGTCCAATAAGTAATCCATCACTGCCTGCCCATCACATCAACAACTGCATTTCAAAGGAGAACCCAGGTCCTCTCAGTTAATGCTACCAATCAATCTGGATTATTTTATGCAAAATGCACCTCTTACTTCACACATTTCCTGCACACTACTGAGAGGGGAAAGGAGAAAAGAGATAGGGTGCACAGTCTAACAGCACTGCCCCTTGCAAAAATACCTCTCCCTGTGACTGTCACTTGACAGCAGTTTGTGACACAAAAAATTCCCCCCAAGTCTACTTTCTTGCCTTTCAAAGATAAGGGCTCCAATTCCAAACCTGCCAGTTCCCTCATCCTCAAGAACCTCTCTGCTAGAATCAATCTATTTTCCAGACTAGACTTTTCTTAAAATAATAGGCAGAGATATCACAGATGCTCTTACAAGCATTTTTCCCTTGCAATTTTGAAATCTCAATTTCATTTTTCAAAGTCTTATAAAAGTTATAATGCTGGGTAAAATGATGTGACCCACTGTACACAGGAGGACAGACTAGAGGCTGTTAATTCTCCCCCTCAGGCTCTAAAAGCATTGAAGACTCAGAGCAAGCTCAGAAGCTGGCTGATGATTTAATTTTAGGCTTCTTCAGGTCTGGTTCATATATTGAAACTTGAATTTACATCAGGTCTATTCTTAAGTGAATTGAGAGGTAGAAGAACAGGGACATCTCCACTGTCTTGAAGCAAAATTAACAAATTACACAAGCAATTTTCTTACAGTCTACTTTAGTTTGACTATATTCAGTTAATTCTTGGTAAGAACTATAAAATAAAGGCCACTCTAACACACCATCTTGCTGAGTCCTGCTGCGGTTTGATCCTCATGTGCATCTCTACCTAGGGGTTCTTCCATGCTACTGATTCCCGCAACCTGTGTGAATACAAGGAGCTTGATCTCATCTTCATTCAGCACCAACTGAAAGCAGTAACATTCCTTTGAAGTAATTTTCTCCATCAGTGATCTCCCACAAGCAGTTTCTTAAAGATAATTTTCAAATAGCGGGATAATAAATGCTATTTCCACAGCACATGGTCATGAAATTCCTGATATCAAAGGCTTTATATTTCCATATTTCCATGTTGATATAATACCATGGGTCCTGCAAAAAGGCAGTAAATTCTGGTACAAAATTTATCTCCCAAATTCTCTCTCATTCAACAACTTTGTCCTCCAAGGCATACTTTGACTCTCCTGTAAGCCTTTTCCAGAGTAAGAATATAGGGATAAATGAACAATTAAATTAAAAGCTATGCACAACTCAGTTATAAGTGCAACCCATTCTCCACAAATGAAGTGGAGTTTCTCTGGACTCAGTAAAATCAGTGTTTCAGAGGGCGCTGATGAGGATGTTGGTTCCTACTCCTTGCATTCCTCGAGGCAGTGAAACCAAGCTGCTACCCTTCTCTCAGCTTTGGTAGGAAATCAGTTTGGTTTGTGTGCTGCTCCACACCTGAATCCACATCTCTAGGGGTAAGGAATATCGAGGTCCAGAGGCTAATAGAGAATGTCCAGGAACTACTACACCTGCCTGGATCTACCCTTCCAAGCAAAGTGACCAGCAAAAGAAAATAAATATTTATTTCCAATATATATATGAATATATTAATTGATGAATTATGTGTTTCTTGGAGCTGACCTGTACAGGGTCAGGAGTTGGTCTTTGATGATCTTAGTGGGTTTCTTCCAATTCAGGGTATTCTCTGACTCGTAGGAGACAGCAGACCAAGGGGAGGGAGATCCTACAAGCATGAGGATCTCCTTCCATGGACCTGCATTTCACCTTCTCTGCTCATCAGACACTGCTTGGACATGGTGTTTAGACTAGAAAAGGCTTGTCTCCTTCATGGAATCCTCTATTTGTTAGAAAGCCTTGAGAACAACCTTGCAGACAGCCAGGAATAATCTCCTGGAAAATTACACTGCAGATATTCTTCCAGCGCTTTTATTTTTCATCAGCTCCATTTGAAACTTTGCTCTGTGCTGTAATGGCTTTCATGGTTCATTATTTCATCCAGTTGTATAGCACACTGAATCCCATAATAACAACTCCCAACACTTCAAAATTTGCTTGTTCTCCTTGTCATGTCTGATGGCTTTTTTAGATTGCTAGCTAATAACAAACCTAGGCAATGGCATAAATATGCTCACCAAGATAAAATAAAGTAAAATGAACATGTTTTCACTCCATGCTCAGTGTTCAGACTGTGCATCCTTCTTTTCCTTTGTGAATTCAAGGCATTTGAAGCTCACTGACCCCGTTAGCACAGCTCTGCTGGGAGCCACACTTTAAAAGTGAAAATATCTAACTGCACATATCGATTCCGCAACCCACGGGTGTTCTGAAAAGCTGAATTAGCTTTGGGGAAAAGTTAACCTTGTCACTGCAGAGTGACAAAGCAAAAACTCGCTGGTTAAGCTCAGCACAGGCTCTGCCACCCTCCTGTAGCAGGGGAAGGCTGACGCTGTCAGCTTGGGACCTGGAAGAAAAATAAAGTGATGTGCAGAAAGAGAAGGTGAATGACAATCAATCAAGAACTGAGCAAGGGAAGTCAGGATGGGAACAGAAAAAATTGCCATGAGGAGAAGATGGGAAAAATATACACTGGGATGCAAAGCAGAGATGAACTGGAATGAAGAGTGCAAGGAGATTCATTTATATACCTTAGCCAAAAAAATATGTGAGCTCTTAATCTGAGCATGGCGTGAAAGAGAGACGGATCAATACCAAACATAAAAACCTCTGAAAAGAGCAAGTGTTGCAGGCACTGCCAACAGATTTTCCTCTGCATATGCTGTTTTTTGGTGGCTGAGGATGCCAGCTCAAGAGGAGGGTTGGGAGATGTAGCTTTCGCTTCTGTGCTCGCTTTGGAGATGAGGAAAGAAACTGTGGAAAATTCCTCAGGTCACAGGAATGGCCACTGTCAAAGTTAAAATTAGGATCAATGCCCACCTGGCACTCACCCTTCAGCTCTGCCCCGTTCTTTGCTCTCCCACATAGCCACAGGTTTGCCAGAAGAATCCAGTCATTGCTGCCACAGGAATAATCTCCAGTCTATCAAGGCTGATCTGGAAGAATATAATTTATAATGTACGGACTGTGGCATTGATCTGCTGGTTCAGTGAGATACAGGAAGAGAATGGAAGAAGAAAAAGGTGATTTATGAAGGCTGGTTTCTGAAAGACAAAAAAAAAAAAAAAGCCCAAAACCCAAAAATAATCAGATAAAATCAAGTCACTCTGGAACCCCAAAACATTGATGTCAAATGGCAAGTGTGTGTTCCAAGACAGCTTTTTCTCCTAGGGCTGGATTTCTGCATGTGAAGTGAAGAAAAGTTTAAAATCCAGAAAGATTTTAAACAAAAAACAAAAAAAAAAAAAAAAAAAAAAAAAAAAAAAAAAAAAAAAAAAAAAACACCACCCTTTTCACTCCCAGTCAGGCAGGCAGAGCCGGTGGCAGGCTAGATATAAGACAGAATGAAAATCTGCCATGATTTCTTTGTGAGAGGCTCCTCAGTGACACTTCAAAGACAAGAGGTGACATGATTTTCTCCCCAAAATCATTCACATCTTTCCAGCAGTGTCCCCTCTAGAGAAGGCACATCAATGCCTACACCCTGAGAAAATATCGGAGCGTTGGATACGGCTTATTTCCTTCATATGGGGCTAAGTGTTGGGTTTGTGCTGGAAATGGTGTGGATAATCCTGGGATGTTTTTTGTTATGGCTGAGCAGAGCTTGGACAGAGCCTTTTGTGCCTCTCACCCCACCCCACAGTGATGGGGCTGGGGGTGCACAGCTGACCCCAACTGATCCAAGGGATGTTCCAGGCCACGTGGCCTCATGCTCAGCAATAAAACTCAGGGAAAGGTTGTCCAGGGATAACTGTCTGGGGACTGGCTGGGCATTGGTTGGTTGGAAATTTTATGCAACATGACTTTGGTACTTCTGGCACAGACTGTGAGGTCTCACTGGCCACGTTCAATGTTTCACAAGAAAGAAAGGTTTCTGTGTGAAAGTTTCCTTCTTTCCGTGAGCTCCCCTTTGCCTCACCTCAAGGAATGTGATCCTGCCAAGAGAGTGGCACATGGGAAAAAGATGATGCTGCTTAAAAGTGTTAAAAAAAGAAGACACAGTGATAAACAACAAGAACCAGACATGACAAATACATAAAATGTGTTTCACTGTGGGGTTGGATGGAAAAGATTTTTTATGTGGACTGAGGTTTCATTCCCCACAGGACAGAGAGTGAAAACTGTAAACTGAATAACTGTAAATTCCAATTGAAGTGACAGCTGTAGCTGAACCACGTGTTGTGTATTCCCAGGTGTGAAAAATACAAGAATTAATACTCATGCCAGGCTTGTGACAAATGTCAGTGTGGAAATATATAACATACGTAGCACAGGGTGTCCATACAAGAATTTTCTGCAGAGGTATTGGATGCTATACAAGTCTGTACAACAATGAATGCAGCTTTTCAAGAAGTCCAAGAACTGGAGAGAGATTTCCTTCATTTCTCTGATTCACTGTCACTGCCCAGAATTAAGAGTGAGTCTGTACCCAATCACAGAATCAAAGAATGGCTGGGTTTGAAGAGACCTCTAAAGATCTTTCAGTTCCAATCCCCTGCCATGGTCAAGAATGCCAACCACCAGATCACATTGCTCAAGGCTCCATAAAGCCTGGCCTTGAAAACTTCCAGGGATGGGGCATCCACAGTGTTTACAGGCAGCATATTCCTGTGCCTCACTCTCTTGGTTTGGAAAATAAAGGTGTCCTTCTGCCAGGGAAAGCTGGAGCTGCCCTTGGAATGGAGAATGTAAAACCTCCAAATTATTATAATTTTGCAATTAAGGGCTTTCAGGCAAAGTTTTGGGAATAGTAATAACAGTTCTTTACTACAAATATTAAAAAATACAAATGTAGTAAAGCAAACAAACAATAATAATAATAAAAAAAATCCTAGAAACACTGACAGAGTCAGAATACGGCCTGACACCCTGGTAAGGGTGTTGGTTGCAGTCCAAATAAGTCCTCCTGGAGTAGCAGTTGTGGTTCTGTTGGAGTAGAGATGATCCTCTAGAAGGGTCCAGTGGTGCTGAAATGGGTCCGTTCTTCCTCTGGCAATCCGGTGCAAACAGGCTGTGCTGGTGTTCTAAAGCTCAATTTTATCCAGGCAGGAATGCTTGGCTCCTCCCCCTGGGTGGAGCATCTCCCAATGGGATGGTGTAATGTTCTGGTGAGCCTTAATGGCCCATTAACAGCAGATAGCCCCTGTAGGGAGGATGGGTTGTGGAAGAGATAAAGAACATTGCTCTACCTGGTTTTGACAGCTGCCCATTAACAGAAGGCACATGCCCCCCCTCCCCTGGAGTTAAAAGAAAAAAGAAACACCTTTTCACTTAGTTTCAACAGATTGAGACTAGAATACATGTTTCTGGTAATATATTGCAATCCAAAGCACTCACCACCCTCATAATGAAGAATTTGTTCCAACTAATCTGAGGCATGAGGAAGGGGCAGAGGAGTTACTGGACTAATTTGGCTGGAGCCTAGGACTTAAAAGTGCCAAGATTGCTGTTCCATTCCAGCACAAGCCATTGTAAGGATGGAACTCGATGATTCTTGTGTCCCTTCCAGCTCCAAATATTCTGTAATTCTGTTAAAATTTTGAAATGCACATGTAGACTGGAGGACAAATAATAAATAGATAAACACTTTATTTTCCAGGATTGTTTTCCTGTCCAGTGATAACTCAGGAGAACTGCTTTCGTGACTCCTGTCTTTAGTGGTTTTAAACTAAATGAGGAGAGACTTAGATTAGAGTCAGTTTTATGGATGTTTTTCAGACACATGACATCGCAGCCCACATTGCTACTACAGCAAAGGAAAACAGCTCCAACACCTTGCAGATTGTGCCATCTGATTTTCATGGCACAATTCCCTATGCAAAGAAAAGGCAATACACTGTCAATGTCTGTAGAACTTTATGTTTTGTAAGGCCTTTATGAGATTTTTGGGGGGGGAAAGCAGCTGAGGCAATGATGTGAATTTTACATGCAAACTTCTGCATCGGGCTGTAGCCTAGCAACATCAGCAATCCAGCATCCAAAAATTTTATCCAGCATGCTGGTGAATTCAACAAGTCAGACACTGGGGGAAAGTGTGTGGCTGGTGTCAGCTACATCTTTCTGTAAATTAGCCTTTGATAACATCTTTCAAATCCCTTATCCATGAAGAAGAGCCTCTCAAAAAGCTGGAAGGAAGTTTACTATTTATCACTACACTGCTGCACTCCTGGAGTGGAAGAGGACTTCTTTTCTGACAATTCTTTGCCTTTGGAGCAGTATCACTATTGTTGGAAGCTCCAGACTGGAGAGAGAATCGCCCCAAAATTTTTGACGGGGAACTTTCAGTGGTTAAACTTTGGCTCTAAAAATTAAACTGCAGGTGTTACTGTTCTGGTTTCTTTACAGTACTTACAGACTCACGAGGTGTGAGCTCTGTTTGTGCAGGAGCCTGAAAAATAAAAAAAATAACCACTTTCCTTTTTGCCAGTGAACTTCCAGGTGGCTAGAAAATAGATCAGCAGGCTGGAGAGGCAGCCATGAATAGATCAAAGTCTGACTGGTTATGAGCAGGGTTCCTCAGGGGTGACACGTGTCCCACCAGATTAAAAATGTAGTTAGACGGCCCCCATCATGGGTGGAAATTACCTGGTATTAATAAACCGTGACTCCAAGGAGGCTTTAGCTCTCAGGATTGAAAACAACAAGGTAAGATCTACACAGAGAATTACCCAAGAGATGGACAACAGCTCCATGCACTTAAAACAGCAACTTCAGGGGAAAAAAAAGCAAGACACAGATGCAAACATCTGTTAACAATAAGAGCTGTCAAGATGCATTTATGCAGTGCACAAAGCATAATCAAGATGCAATCTGCCAGTTTTATTCTCGGGGCTGTTAAGAATTCGAAGTGCATTTTGCTGTACGTGATCATGTTGCTTCAAAAAGCATCTGTCTTTCAGCTTTTTGCGCTCCAACGTTTCACACCAAACAGATTCTGTTAACTGTTGCCACCTTTGAGGCTGTAAAAAATCAGGCGGATAATCTGGCGTTTTGAAATATTGGCAACTCCTCATTAGATCACGGACTGTTCTACTTCCTCTTCATTGACCTCACAACGGTAGAAACTGGAGGATTTACTCCAATGCAAATTCCTTTTCTGCTAATTCAAGAAGAAGGTACAGATAAAAAACATTCACTTTTAGGAATTTTTCTGACATATTTAGTTATGCTAAAGACAGCTTGAGAATCCTTTTGTAACTCTACCTGATCAGAATGCATATCAAAAGGAAGGAATAATAAACGAAACTATTTTCTAGGCCATAAAAGCAAAAAATGTGTAGCTGAAATTAAAAGTAAAATGATGATCATACTCTACGCATTTCGTATGGCTTGAAAATAAACAATAACCTTAATAAATATTAGAAATAAGAAAAGAATTTGAAAAATTAAAAATGAAGTAAAATTGATAAATGGGATTGTTACACAGTCTTGATGCCTGTTGTAGGTGTAGTGCCTGGGGAGAAATAACTCCAGGCATGAGAACAGGTTGAGGAAGGTGACCTGATGGAGAGCAGGGGAAGGACCTAGGGGTCCAACCAGAAGGCCAACCATGAGCCAACAGTGTGCCCATGTGGACAAAAAGGTCACTGGGACCCTGGGATTCATTAGGAAGAGTGACCAGCAGCTGAAGCGAGGTGATCCGGCCCCTCTACCCTGTCCTGGACCTGTGTCCGGTTCTGCGCTCTCCAGGTCAAGGCAGGCAAAGAAATGGGAAGGGTCCAGCAAGAGGGAGGGTTGTAGTGGTGTGAGAGTGATTTTATTAAGTTATTAAGTTATTTTTGTAAGATTTTTAAGTTATTTTTGTAATGGTTCAGTTTACTGTACCCCCCTGTGTTCTGGAATGGTTTTCCCCCTTATGAGTTAGGTGTATAACCAGACGTTATATGCCAATCATTTCTCCCCTGCACCTGTCCCTGTCAATCCCCCCCGCCTCTCCTCGTGGTCGCCCTGTCTGTCACTTCGAGACCCTTCCCTGGATTCTGGAAAGATCCAGGAGAGGTGTCAAGTGGTAGGCTGGTGCCTGGGGAATCCCCCCCTACCCTTCTGTGATTTGTTAATGGTTCAAAGGTTGACACCCCTGTTACCACCCCCGTGTTCCCTGGTTGGCTGACCCGTTGTCAGCCCTCCCCTGTTTATAAGTGGCCGTCAGGCTTTGACCTCTGCTCTCTCTGGGCAGCAGTAGGCTGAGGCGGAGCTCTTTGCCGGACTCCCCTGAATAAACTACCTTCTACCCTGCCTAAAGAGAGACGACTCTTTTTCCGTCACCGCAGTCGCAACTCCATCAGGTCCACTCGCTGGTGTGGGGAACCAAGAACTCACCGGGAGGAGGTTACTCGCCCTGCCTGTAACCCCGACCAATCCTCGCTGTGGCAGTGCAGAACTGAGCTAGCCTGCGCGCCTGCCAGGCGTGAGAGGACACTGCTATAGAGGGTTATCAAGTTTTCCGCACATCCTCATTGAAGACAAGAAGCTGGGGCGTTGTAAAAGTGAAGCCCTTTATTGCGTGTCTAAATCAGCCTCGTGAAGGCAGAGGTTGTTACAGGTCCTGCCAGCAAAGTCTCCGTGTCCCAAGCAGAAGCGGTAACATCTTAGCGGCAGCAGTAGAGGCAGCAGCAGCCACAGAACCCATCTGCCGTGTCCCCCAAGCGTGACTGTCCGAGCATTCACAAAGCAGTGTGTTTTTATTCTATTTTTAGCCAATTAGGCTTAAACATGAATTTTCTACAATAGTGCTGGGCTAAGCTAAAATTGATGTGCGACAATATTCTTACAATATTCTTATTCTTCAATATTCGTGTAAATTCTTACGCGAATTCTATGCACATGGCTCTATCTGTTCCATCTAGGAATGCTTAGCAAGGTTACATTGTTTTAGTCGTGTCTAAGATTTAATTATCTTTGCAGAAGGCAATGCCACTTGAACTTTAGACTAGGCTTTACGGCTTCTCTTACTAACTAATACAGGCTCTCATTTGTTTAAGGCACTTAAATAATCCTCTATTTATTTAAGACTAAACTTGCATTTCTACCTCATGTCTGTGTGGATTTATGTGTCTTAGTTTCTCTGGAGGTTTTAACTCAATCCTCACATCTTTGGACACCCCTGGGCCTTTGTGAACGAGGCCCAGAGGGATTTGTACCCTGACAAGGATGATGACTGGGGGTGGGGGCCGGTAGGAGCATCTCTGTGTTCCCACTATGAAAAAAACTCCCTCTGTGAAGGGAACAAAGGCAAAGCCTCCCTGTTTTCCATGTTTTGCACAGTGTGTTTTCCCTTTCTGAGGATGCTGCTGTGAGCAATAGAAAAGGAAGGATCTTAATATGGAGCATTTATTGCAAATGAAACATCTGGACTTCAAAAGTCATTTTTGGAACAGCTCTGCTTGGAGAGGTGCGGGGTGGAAAACTTCTTCCTGAGCCCTCCATACACACAGGGAAATGGAAAGAAATAGAAAAAAAAGTGAGCATACAGCAAGAAATGCAGGAAAAGGCTGAATTGGTGAGCAAAAAGAAAAGCAAATGTTTTCATCAGAAACAAGCAGGCTCATTGTTGAAAAAAAAAGGAGATTTTACACTTTTTACTATGCCAAACAACAAAGTTAATTCCGTGTCCCCAAAAAGACAATATCCTGTGGGTAAGCTCAGAATCTACTTGACTGAAATAATCAAAGTGAAGATCAAATTCCAAGATGGCATTTTGAGTCGGGAAGTGTGTAATATCTGGTGGTTCTGGAGATTGCAGATGTCCTCCAGGGTGCACTGTGAGCATCAAGAAAGACACTCAGGAGCCCAGTGGGAAGACTCAAATGACAATAACAAACTGATGGTTTAATTTTTGCTATGTTGAAGAAAATTGGAGGCATTAAAGGCAATAAATTAGTATTTTCCTGTTGGCCAGGATGTATAGAGGCTGAAACTCAAGAGCACAATAATGATGTTGGTCACTTGCATTTTAAAATTCTTTTTTCCCAGCATGGCTCCTTGACTTCTTCAATATTTCCCTGTGTTTGAACTCCTGTCTGGTTTCTAAGGAACCTTGATTTGGAATTATTTTTAATATTCAAAGAGCTTTCACATTTCAAAGTACTTTTTTTTTTTTCTTTACTTCTCATTCAAAATCATTATATGAAAAAATATCATTTTGATATGTTGTGTAGATATTTTATGAAATAAAAAAAGTATTAAAGGAGAAAGTAGCTAGAACCACAATAAAATATTTTACTGAAAGGTACAGATAAGCACTAATTAAATAACTAGGGAATCCACATGAATATTTTCACACAAGGGAAAGTCATATTCCAAATATCAGCAGAAAAACAGGCAAGAAAATTCCTTCATCCTTAGGAAGATTATCAGGAGTTCTGTCACTAAATATGGGGTTGGGAGTGATTTTTTTAATGTGAATTTTGATTCAGTTTCTCTCTACCCCAAAATACTTCAACCAGGAGCTGAGAAATTATAAAATAAACATTGCTCATATTAACACACAGTCCTTAAAACAGTCATTGAAAGAAGTAACCTCAATAAATATTACAGATTAAAAGAAATATTAATAACCCTCTACTACCAGAGAAACATGATGTGCCAACCTCCCATCAGTTCTTTCCTGGTTTTGGGTGGGGAGGATGTTTATCTGCTATAGAATTATCTAAGGAAATTTTGAGAAGAGCAAATCTGGACTAAAATTCCCTATTAGGAGTAGGGCAAGAAAATAAACATGAAAGGACAGGATGGGAAAAGAACTGCAGGAAAAAAAAAAAACAACAAACTAATAGTGGGAAATGAATGAAGAGGAAAATGGAGAAGAAAAGGTAAAAAAGTGCTGCAAAATACACAGGAGAAAATGGAGGTTTTTGATGGAAATTTATTGTTCTAATTCAGGAATTGAAAGGTTGCAGCCTAAAATGCCAACATTTCCCTTGCTATCAATACCCAGAATATGATTTATTACTGTAATTTTGCAGAGCTGACTACTCAGTGAATATGGGAATATTTAACTGTCAGCAGTAAAAGTCCATATTTACAGAAAATTCAGGGCAACAGAATAATAGTTGTAATTATTAGGATGAGTAGAAAAATTGGGAAATGACATGGAAGTCAGTGGAAGACACAGTAACAATATATGTTAAAAATATATTAAAATGGATGGGCAAAATCTTCCAAAATAATTGTGAAAAAAGTGGTTAAAGTAGCAATAACAATATTATAGGGAAAAATAGATGTTATTTCAAAAGAGAAATAAGATGGTTTGGGGTAAATGACAGATTTTTCTACTTTTAATTAATGCAAAAGGTAAAAGACATTAATCAGATACTAAAGAATTATGCTTGCCTCAACTAGGGAATTGCTGTATTGTGTCCATTTTCCCTTTGTAAAAAGGACTATATTTAAAATTCTTATTAAAAAGTCCAGAAACATTTATGATCTAATTTTACAAAGCTGTTAAAAACAATATGAGTTTTGTACTCTTGGAGTTATAAACTTCATTGTGAAAGACAAACACATTTCTTCCTCTAGAAAGAAAACGGTGACAAAAATAAAGCTCATGGAAGAGCGGCGCCAAACAATTTACTGCATATGAATCAGGTTTTTAACATTACAGGTTTTGGCAAAAACAATTGCAGGTTAGGTGGATTCACAGAAGTTTTATTACCATAGATCAGGGAGGTTATTTTTTTCCTGAAAACTAGAAATAATGTGGGAAGAAGGTAGGGACTGATTTTATACTATTTTATTAAAGTGTATACACACAGAGTATGTGATGTTTTTCACATTCATAAAAGCTCCAGGCTTAATTTATTACATCCTTTTGGGCACAAATTAATTTGTTTTTTCTGAAAAGAAAGGGAATTTTTGTGGATGCCTTGTTGGGAGGACGATTGGCTTCAGTGTTAAATACAAGATATTTTTGTTTTTGTTTTTGTTTATTTCCCATAAAGATCCTTGAGTTTCCATGCTGACTATGGGAAATATCTGAGATTAACATAAAATGAGCAGCAGTGATCCCTGTGGCTGCCTGGGACTGTCTCAGCCATGAACCTCTGGCCATTCCCATCAGTCCCAGATACAAAGGAAAAGGGATTCATCAGGAAATCAACAGAAGCCAGTGCTCATTTCAATGGCAATGCTGCCTTTGTGCCATGCCTACCTGAAAGCATTGCTTCTAAACATGTAGGGGGTGCGCCATCTCCAGAAAAAAATTATAATCAAGAGTAATTAATTCAGAGAGGGTTAATTAGGGGTTAGCTGTATTTGCAGTTTGAGTGGGCTCCAAGGCCTGCGTTGTGCTGGAGGAGAGTGGAGTGAAGGATTTAATTTTCCATAAACGGTGGCCGTGTGAAGTGGGTGACACGTTTGAGATTATCAAAATAAACAGGCTTGTGAAGGCTGCCCATGGCATTTCCAAGCTCTGCGAAACCTGATGTTTCAAATGTTGTCTTCCAGCTTCTCACTCTGTTGTGATCTCAGATTTCCCTGGATTGTCCCTCTGATTCCATTTCCTGATTATACCTTCGGTGTTTCCCTTTTGTGAGCTCTGCCAGTCTGTGTGAGCACAGACTGGCAGACAACAGCTACTGGGTATCAAGTTTTGGAAAGCTATAAGCAGCACCTACCTCATCAGTTCTCGTGTATTTCACCATTTAGGGGAATTTTGATTGTCTTTTAATTTTCTTAATGAAACATTAGCAACGTAATGCTAATAAAACTGAATACAAGCATACAGGTTTGGGTATTTCAAACCAGAAAGTTTATGATTCTCTTCAGAGATGAACAATTAGATGGAAGTTATATTGTTTCTGCAAACAAAAATAAATCTCTGGACATCCTCTATTGCCATACTGCATTTTGGTTTGATTATTCATCCACAGAGGTGTCGCATCTCCAAACCTGGAATCTTTTTTTCCACGTGAAGGAAAAGGTAAAGAATAGTAGTGAGAACTCAAGGCCAATCATTTATATATAGGTTTTTAATGTAAATCAAATTTATATCCATCCCAGTATGGGCTGGAGAGCGGTGGAGGGATTGAATGCAGAGATATTTTAGAGTAAGCTTGAAACAAATTTTGAATCTATCAGTGCAAGCAGATGAGAATCTTCTTGTAAGAGCATGGAAGGGAAACTACAAACGTGCAGAAGTGTTCATTTGCCGCTGTAGGCAGCAGAATACTCAGACCTTAACAAGCCAGCAGCATTACTCATGGTCTCTGATGCCCTGGAGAGAAACTGGTCACTGATTTCAAGATTCATTGACTGATTTGCACCATCGTTACCGGAGTGACTAGGAATTTTTACATCCCTGTTCTAAAATTCCCAGAATTCCAAGCCAGCTGCTACTGCCTTGTTGCACTATGAGAACAGCAGGTTGAGAGAGTGATGTTTGCTCTGATGAAGACGCAGGCAATGGAAAGGAGAGCTGTGCATTGTGCAGTTTTTGTCACATCAGCTGAAGATTTCCTCAGCCCTGCTCTAAAGGGACCCCAAAAACGAATTCAGGATCTCTCTTTTGTTTCCCTCACATCCCCTCAATGCCTCAAATATTCCTAAGACATGAATCTCAGCCATATTCAGGGAAAAGACTAAACTCAAAACTCCCATGTCAAGGACTGCTGATGTTCCCAATACGTGTTCATTATAATTTTCAAGTCAATTTTTTGTTCAATTATCTTTTAGGGGAAAAAAGACAGACATTAGGAAGACAGACATTGTAAAGTACTCAAACTGCTCTGGATGGCATTTTCTCCAGTGCTCAGGAGAAAATTTTCTCAGATTGACTATGATTTAGTGGTATTAACTTGTCTCTGTTCATTCACAAGGTGAGCAGGTGTCCTGGTTTGGGACAAATTTGGGGGAAAACCTCTGTATAGGATCCCTCTAAGGAAGGAAACTCAAGTGGCCCCTCCCTCCAACCGGTCCGGTAAAAAAAAAAAACTCTTTGGAGAAAAGTGGAAAAACTATTTTACTAAACAAATGAAGTGCATACAAGTATAAAGAATGAATAATACGAAACAATAAAACCTCTCCTTCTGAAGTGAGATGGCAAATTGAGAAAGTCCTTGCCGTGGGTGTAGCTCGGCTCTCTCTCAGTCTCTCCTCAGTCCCAGTCCCTCCGGCGCTGCTGGAAAATGCCGAGGTCCAGGCCCCGGTGGGCCGCAGGTGCAGCCCCCAGTGCTCCCCTGGGTTTTCAGTCCAGAGCAGGTTTAAACAGTTCCAAGAAAAAGGAAAAAAACAGTCCAGGGAACTTCTTTGCCCTAGCTAGCTGAAACTAACTAAAAGCAAAAAATGATCTCTGTCCTGCAGTTTCTCCAAGCCTCCGCCGAACACGCTGTCCGCAGAAGAATGTGGAGGAGTCGGGCAGTTTTCTCAAAACAAACTCCGCGCTTCTCCTTGCTCTTAGAACCAGTCTTAAAGGCACAGGACTCAATATACAGCACAAACAGAACAGACGATTGGGGATACAAGCATCATTAAGTTACCCTAGGACAGCAGGGTGGGCAGATAAAACAAAGAATTCCCACCATAAGGAAAAATTATTTGTCCAGACACCAGCAATCTGTCATCTCTCACATCCACTGTTCATTTCCCAGCCACTTGGAGCCTGATTTGGGCCACTTCTTTCACCCACACCTTGACAAAATTCACACTAATGTCCAGAACTAAGTTTTTAATACTGGAATATCCCTTCACTAAAACCAGAGAATTGGAATGTTTGTTTCAGAACTGACCAGTGACCCAAGGTCCTTGTTTGTATCCCTGTTCAGAAATGTAAAGGGCTTTTTCTCCAGTCCCTTCAAAAATCCTCCTAAATTTAAGCAGAAGGGAATCTTTCTTACCAATGCTCTGTGTCCAAGATACACTTGGAATTAAGATTTCCTGCATGGCAGTGAAAATACCCAAGATCCTGACACCAGCAGCCTGCTCTCAACCTTGAATTTTGCTAACTCCATCATGCCACACAGAGGCAGCCCTTCTCCCAGTTTCAGGGCACAAAAGGTGAGTCTTGAAAAGCAAAGGATATTTCCTCTCTGATGAAATACAGCCTGCACAAACCTTCCTTTAGAATCTCAGCTCCAGTGGTTGAAACTGGTCTGCATCCATTTTGCCCGAAGATCAGAAAGACACAGAGCAATGCAGTGCTGGGTATTTGGTTAGACTTACCTCTTGACTCCGTGCCATTGCAGAAAACAAAGGGCAGAAGAGACCACAGGACAAGAGAAATATAATTTAAAAAAAAATAATAAATTGCTCTATCTGAAATAAGTTAATAGGTCATGTTGAGTGCAAGCTGAATCTTAGTGTTTCTGTGCCTATACAACACAGTCCTTATACTATGTGGAAAGAGAATATTCACTGCAGAACTCTCCAAAGCATAAGTTAACACTAATAGCAAATACAGGCACTCTTATCTGAGTCTCTTCCACGTCCTCCATTTCAATTAAAAACAAGCAAGCAAAACACAAACCCAGTCACCAAACTCTCTCAAAGTCCTGACACTCCCTTTCTTTGAAAATGTAAATTTTCAATATATGTATGAACATTTTTGATTGCTCCAATACTATTCATCTTGGCTGCTGGTTTATTCCAGTGCAGGAAATGCCAGATAACATCCAGACTGCCAGCATCCATTTCATGCTGTCAGAGCACATCAGAGGAGCTCACATCAGCCACGTTTGTGATTACACCTCAAATGCTGCATCGGCTCCTACAGCCATTTAAGGAATCAGAAAGATGATTCTTCTGCTCGTGCGCAAATCCCCAGCAGACACAACGCTCAGCAGCCCTTCAGGGCTTGGGGAACGGCTGCAAAGTCAACCCAGAGCAGCTTCAAAGCAGCAGCAGGATAACCCTTTTTTTTAGGTTGCAATGGAAGATGTAACCAAAAATACGTATTCTATTAGTATCTGTTGAAACCGGTTGGGGATGTGTTTCCTTTATCTCTTCCAGGACCCATCCTCCCTCCAGGGGATATCTGCTGTTCATGGGCCATCCAGGCTCACTGCATGGCTGATACAATTCCATCATCCCATGGGGAGATGCTCCACCCAGGGGGAGGAGCCAAGCATTCCTACCTGGATAAAATCTGAGATTGGGAACACCAGCACAGTCTGTTTGCACTGGATTGCCAGAGAAAGACTGGGCCCATCTCACCACCACTGGATCTTCAGAGGAAAACCCCACCCTTCTACAGGATCATCTCTGCTCCAACAGAACCACATCTGTCACTGCAGGAGGACTTGATTGGACTGCTCCCAACACCCTGACCAACAGGATGTCAGGTTGTATTCTGACTCTGTCAGTGCTTTCCTTTTTGGTTTGTTTGCATTTTTGTGCTACTACTTTTTTTTTATTATTAATATTTCTCGTAAAGAACTGTTATTCCTATTCCCATATCCTTGCCTGAGAGCCCCTTAATTTCAAAATTATAATAATTTGGAGGGAGGGGGTTTGCCTTCTCCATTCCAAGAGAAGCTCTGGCTCTTCCCTGGCAGACACCTGTCTTTCCAAACTAAAACAACCTTGGGCCTCAAACGCACATTAAAGGTTACACAGAGCTCTGCCACCTTTGCAAAAGCAGACAGCAGCTTTTCCCTTTGGATTGGGGGATGTTTTCATGGCAGCCTGAGGAATACAGGATCACCACATGCTCAGGCAGCTGTAGAATGCTCAAGACAATGCAAAAAGCACAAAGAAATTCACTTTGCACAAACACATTCACACTGCAAGGATGCAAGCCCAGGAGCAAAATGCTTTACTGATGGAGAAGAACAATGCTTTGGCCTGTCCCACATGCATCAAACACACACTGCTACTTAGAACAGGTTGAAAATTGCTAATAAGAAAATCAAAATTACTGGAGCACAGGGGAAGCATTTTCAATGTATTTAAGACTTGTCTCACAATATCTGTTATGGAATATTTCAGTATTTTGACTCAGGACACTAATTTAACTATCTTTATAATGTCTGGCTAAAAAAAATAAAACTCAGATAACCAAGGATTGTGCTTCAAAAATGGTGTGTTTGGGGTTTTTTAGTTCCCAAATCTGCTTTAATGAGTTGCGTAGGAAAGATAAAGGTCTACATCTGCTTCTGATTTGGAAACAGAAAGCTTAAGGCTACTGAAAGTCTAATGAAAATATAGTGGTAAATAAACCCCCTTTGTTTGTATGTAAACAAACAAATATATAAAAGTATAAAGATATAAAATATATTATTTATATTTAAACAAACCAATACATTTGTTTTCATTTATAAATATATGTGATTTCATACACATTTCAAATTTCATGCGTTTACACACACATATATGCGGAAATCATTCAAATATGCAAACTGAAAGTGGAAAAATGTGAAGCCTTTCTCTCTAGCTGGAATGAAACCTCACTCTGAATCAGCTGCCAGACGTGAACAAAGCCAGGGGCTCATTCAAGCCCTGCCTGAAGTTCATGTCCCCCCTCTCCAATATCCTCCTTGTCAAGATCTTCCCCACCCTCTGCAGCTCAGTGCAATTTATTTGAAGTGTTATCAGAGCCCTCAAAGTATCTCTTAGGGTCTTTTTCAAAGAAGCCAGAAGTCAAGGCTGTGAATAAAAAATGGTTAAACCCCTCACATCAAACCCAGAACTTTCAGGTTGGAAATTATTTGTTAAGAGTTTGACCAGGGTTTTTGTGGAGGAACAACGCACAAGCACCAGATTACCTTGGGATTATTTTTCCAGTGGTTCTGGAGGAGAGTTCCTGTCCTCCATGCCCTTCCACAGAGCTCAGGGACAGCATCTGAAGGCTGTTGTTTCTCTTGGGCAGCCAAACTCATCAGAGAGGATTTGGGAATGCCGGGAAGGGAGAGGCTTTGCCACGCTTTGATCTCAACCTGTCTTTGAGGATCCTGAGTGCCCTTAGCAGGAGCTCGCTGAACACATCTCAGCACAGTAAATCCCAGGTGTGGAGTGTTGATTTACAGGATCCTGGTCTTGGGAGAAAAAGAATCCTGCAAGAAAGGGAAAAAAAAAAAAAGGATTTAACTAGACAGGTAAATTAGTTCCAGTGGCCAGAGAGTTAGAACTAATTCAAAGGAAAAGAAAGTAACCAATTAAGAACAAATTAGGAATTTATGGATAATTAGACAAGTCCGCCTCGACTCAGGACGTGGTTCCTACACATCTAGACTGAAAATGGAGAAAACTGATAGTAAACCCTCACTTTTACTGTGTATTTACTCCTTAAGATTTAATTATGGAATACTCGTGGAACTTATGGAATGCACTGCAAAATTTTGGGGATAAAAGAATGACATGACTCATAGATAATGGGTGCTCAGATTGAAAATCCAACTACATTTGCAATCCTAATCTCTAAACTGGAGAGAAAAAGTTTTGAAAATACTGAAAAAAGTATTCACAGGGAGATTTGCATCAAGAAACCCAATATACCCTAAGACTGATGTCTTGAAATCTAGAACTGTAATAACATCTCTTCACTGGGAAAACTGGGCCAAATTCTCATTTACTGGCAGAAAAATGAAGGGATTATTTTTTTGTTTTATTTGGAATAGGTTTAGATGCAAATGTTATTCTATTCCTTTCCCATTCTTCTCCTCCCTCCTCTAATAAAGCAGTGTTTGCAAAATCAAATTAAGTCCATTTTTTAAACTGACAATTTAAATTAAATAAAGGCACAATTTGAATAATTAAGGCAGTGTAAAACACAGAACACATCCCAGTTATCTGCTCAGCACCGACTGTGATTTACCAGGTGTCCCATGGCACAGAGGCCGTGGCAGTGCATCCAAGAAGTACCAGGACGTTGGAGCTGCACATTTCCAGTCAAATTCTAAACACAATTCTAAGTTCTGCCAGATCTCAATATTCCATGATGTTTTGTTCTCATTTTAATCATCAAGATGGTAAAATCAAAACACTTCATTTTTTTTTTTTTTTTTCTTAAGACAGACTTCTCTCTTACTTTGTTCTTAGCTGGAAACTGAAGTGATAAATGCAGTTGGATCAGGATTTTTGCTGTTTGAAAGTACATTTTGACTTGCAGACATCAGTAATGCCATAAAAAGATTAACAGCACCATGGATAGGGCTTGGGGGAAATAAGCTGCAAACACAAAGTTACTGAAGGATCACGACTTAATTGAAAATGACATTCCTGCAAAATGAATTAGTGACACTGTGTCCTGCAGCTCTGAGTCTCAGAGCAATTTTCCCAATTTTCATGGAAATAAAAGAAATTTGAGCAAAAAACATTTTAAAAATATGGCCTCATGATTTTTATCAATTATACAAGTGATTTTAAAGATGAAAGAGATCATTTCAGCTGTCTAAACAACTCTGTTAAGAAACAAACCAATTAGTAAGGCCATGTCAAATCAATACTTGTTTTCTCAGTGAGATGAGCCACAGGACAGGGTTACTTTTTCAGGCTCTTAAGAGCTGTGGAATTTCCTGGGAAGAAGCTCTCATACCTGGGCGTTCCAAGGCTTTCTACCTTTGTCCTCAGTGGTGTGAAAGGCAACCCCACATATTCACAAACCACGTGGCAGATGAGAACTTTTGAAAGATGCTTGAGCAGCTGAACAAGCTGAGCAAACCTGTTTCTCCATACAAAGGGCAAGTGCTTGGGCTGCCTGGAGTATCATCACCCACAAGTGGCACTCAGCCCTTTTGTCTCCCAAAGGCCATGTGCTCAAAGAACTGGAATTTCTGGGGTTTTTCCCCTTGGAGGTTGGGCTTGTGGGCCAGTGGGCTTGTGCTGTCAGATGCCACAATAACCATGAGGGTGACTGCCAGGCTTGAATGGTGTAAAGTGCAAAAAGTGTAAAAATATGGCAGCTGTGTAATTTATTTAATTTACTGAGAAGTAACTGATCACATCCAAGCAAGGTGCTCCCTACTCCATGCTGAGATGTGCTCGCTTCCCTGTGAAATTGAGAGCCCAGTTCTTCTGAAACGCTCCCTTTGAAAGCAGAATAACAGAGATGCTTCTAAGCCCTTTCATCTTCAGTGAAAGCTCTAAGTAATTGTCTTTTCTTTTTTTTTTTTTTTTTTTTCTCCCCCTCTGGTGACAGGGATTCAGTTCACTAGAAGAATAATCTTCCCCAAGTCTTCAAAGACAACATGAGAAGTCCAGTGAAAAATTCTTAATCGGATCTGCTGATTACAGCAGAGGTCAATCACACAGCCACTTTTTGAAGAGCTGGAAAGTTTCTAAGTCAGGTATTCTTTTATAAGCACAGCACTTCACTTTACTGCTCTGTTTCCACTTCAATTGCCAGCATTTCTCTTGACATGTTTTCTCTCCAGCCCATGTCTATTTTAACAAGTCCTGCAGCTCTGGAGAGAGAAACTCTCTTGAGCAAAATAATTAGTGTCAAAGAGTCAGCGTTCACACTATGCACTTTTCAGGAGGTTTTATTTTGAATTGTCCCATCCTACTGTCCACTGGCATTTCACATGTTTGCCAGAAGTGCATCTTCCAGTTAATTTGCACCCAAAAGAAATTCAGCTGATTTATTCTGACACGGCACCATGATGTGAAAAGACAACATGGGAACCATGGAGAATTGGGAGAATCACTCTCAGAGTGCACTTCTGATCTGTAGATGACGTCTGCTTAAATTCTAGGCAGCTAAAATCTGCTGCTTTTCAAAGTGTAACTGTTTTCCCCAAGACAATTCAGATCCACAAGATACGTGATCATCGTGACCAACTTGGCAGCAAAAAAGCAATCCACAGCAACAACTTTCTGCTGCCAGAGAGAAGGTAAAAAGTCTGAAAAGGAGAGGACATTGGCCTTCCTCACTCACAGTTATATCCAAAAAAATAAAGAAAGCAAAAAACAACAGTATGGTCACTATTTTATTCTCTGATGGTAAACTTGGTATAAGATTAAAATTCCCATTTTATTATTGTTGTGCACCTCAGTCCAAGGAAGTCAGCACACCTTCCAAGTGAAGGCTGAAATTTTCTTGCACAATTTTTCAGAGCTGCTGCTTTTCAGTTACTGAAGTGTGGGGTCCTTTTTTGTCCCTGCAGCTCAATGCCGCAAAGATTTTACCTTCTGAAATACATTCCAGTGTCAGAAGCACAAAGTCTGATTGCTTGTATACATCAAATGGAACATTAAATTCATAAAGCTGCATTTATGAAATGTGCTTTATCCTTTAAAAAGGAGGATCAGCCTAAGGATTATCAACTGAACTTCCAAGAGCTAAGATGGTCCCTGCAAATTTTCCTTGAAGAATTACCTTGAGAGTGGTAGCACAGCCTCATCAGCAGCAGTTTTTTATACATATCCTTTCTTTTTTTCTTGGGATGGATGAATTTGTCTTCATATCCTTGAGGTATTCAAGATCCAAGAGAACTGACCAGATTATGAGTTTCCCGGTAACATGGAACACTGGAATGTCCAGTGGTGACCTCACAGACCACAACATCTCTGTCAAAGGAGGCCAGCATCCCATGCTGCAGGGGCTCAGATGGTCGACATCTAATACCCGTGCATCTGAAGGAGGGGAGGTTTAGATTCAGTATGAAGAAATTCCTCCCTGTGAGTGTGGTAAGGCCCTGGCACAGGATGCCCAGAGAAGCTGTGGTTGCCCCTGGATCCCTGGAAGTGTCCAAGGCCAGGATGGACAGAGCTTGGAGCAACCTGGGACAGTGGAAGTTGTCCCTGCCTATGGCAGGGAGTGGCGCTGGAAGATCTTTAAGGTATGTTTCAACCCAAACCATTCTCTGATACTACAATCTACACAATATAGGAAGACAGATTTTCTTCCCTGCTGCTTTGCAACTGTGTCTGCAAAATGAAAAATTTACATGAGCCTTTTGAAACACCTGAGAGCACACAGAGAGCCTCACTGTGATGATGGTAGCACAAGTTAAGTTTTGTACTGGCTACTCTCACCTGTGTCTATCAGAAGAAAGTCACATTGTACGAATGTTGGAGCCTCCAGCCTAGACAGCAAATTTTTAGCAAAGAGGGCTCTGGGAAACTTATTTGGAAGAGTCTTTGTCAGACTTGTATCTCAGTAGCACCAAAAACCTCCTCCCCGTCTGGGCCAAACTTTTCCTCGCAGTGACTGGAGACATCACTTTCCTTTTCGGCTGGCCAACTACAATATCCAAATTGACACCATCTTTTCATCTTTTTGCAAGATCCTTCTCATTCCATCAAATGTCAATCATTTGTCTCCTCCAGTATCAAGAAATAAGCACAGCAGAGCAGCCAAACATAGTTTAAGTGGGAAGTTTTGTATAGACATAGACAGGAAAAGGATGTCTGAACAAAAATTTAAAAATCTGAACTCATACCTCAGAGTCATCTAAACAAAAGCAAAAGATTTCAGCCGTAGAACCTTGATATTATTTTTCTTTTCACTCTAGGCACAACCTTGCACCTGTAGCACCTCTGTGTAGCAAGGTGGGCCT
Organism: Hirundo rustica; assembly: GCF_015227805.2. NCBI lineage: Eukaryota > Metazoa > Chordata > Aves > Passeriformes > Hirundinidae > Hirundo > Hirundo rustica. The sequence goes on along the minus strand of NC_053450.1, from coordinate 153,025,149 downwards.
AATCAAGCATCGTTCCCTGATCACTCTTAATGAATATGTTGAATGATTATCAGCTGACACCTATAATTAGCAAACAAGGGTTTTAAATTTACCTTCCAATAGTGAGGGGCCATTACCTGGGTTTGTTCCCATTCCCATTCTGCCTCTTCTAATGTTGCTCAAAAATCTGTAGACACGGTTCTTTCCAGCTCCCACTAAAATCCCCAACAATGGTAACCCCATGTGGCTACTGCCGCCCATATCCTACCTTCAATGACAACCAGTCGTTTTCCTCATTTTCCTCATGCTCACCCACTCACCAATGTCCCTTCTCTGTCTGCTTTTTATCATCACACACACTGCCCAAGGACGGAGCCTGTTTTTAATTCTGGGCTCACACAGCAGGACCACAATCCATGCTGAAGTTTCAGAGGTATTGCAATAATCGATAACAACCACACCAAACGTGGGTTACTGGTGAATGAGTTAAGCAGTGCATGTCCTCGCAGTGATATTCTGCATATAAAGGAAGTGCTTAATGGAGTAGAAAATGCATCCAGATTAACAGTGTCAAAAGCAGGTTAATGTTTCAGTGGCATCCAAACCCGTACCACATTCGACTTTGAAAAGGTTAAATTCATCCTCCAACTGTCAAGGCTTGCAACAGACCCCACAGTGTCCCTGGGAACACATTGTCAATTTACTGTTCTGACAGATGATCGTGAAGATGAGGAAATGATCCAGAAAAGTGGCATTGATTTTGAAGAGCAGAAAATTTTGCCAGTCATTGCTTGTTGCTAAGCTGCAAAAAAGAAAAAAAAAAAAAAAAAAAGAAGCCTCCATCAGGTCTTAGTGTGTCAGTCACAAATATCATTGAGATGTTGTATTTAAAGTGTTTAGGCAAGGTCCAGAGAATGGCTGAGACTGCATCCTGCACTTAGAGCAATTTGGATGGGACCTTAAATACCAGGAACCTCCTCGCTTGGTTTCACCAAATGAGCTGTGCGATGTTTTCCTTTGGGCAATTTCATCTACAGGCTGTGATCCATTTATACAAATGCAGGGCGGATACTTTAGGGAAAGGGAAAAGTACATGGCTGGAACAAGCCTGCAACTTGGACTGCAAGCAGGTGTTTGTCAGATCCTCCTCTTGGAAATCACATGCCATTTAGAGCATCAAATCTCAACCCCCAGCCTGGAAACTGTTAACTAGAGCTGGACAGTAGAGCTGCAGACAGAATAAACAATTTTTTATGGCAAGCTCGTGCAAGGAACCAGCCTCAGTGGTCTGTTCTTTCTTCCTTCTCTCAATATTTCTCATCTATAACAAAACCCAGCCGACGACTTTTCCCCACATTCTATAGGTCCCCTGAAAATCTGATGCAAGACACACAACTTTCCACACAGAAAATTTCCACCTGCTTTGTGTCCAGGGGAAGGAGACAGCTGGCACAAAACTTTTAACCCCTTCACAGAAAAATCCCTGGGTAGAGGCAGAAGATATCAGAGTAAATAGTGCTTAGCTCCTTTATACTTTATACCTTTTTATCCGGCTCCTTTATACTTTACACCTTTTTACCCAGCTCTGCAGGGAGTGCCCAAGGCCAACAAGTGATTTACCAGCATAAGAACAATAATTGCATGAATAATATGAATATTGTGATATGAATAAAAATATAAATCCACAAACTGGGTTTTTTTGACAGACTACATGCATACACCTTAATATATGTGATAAATACGCTTTGCCATAACTAATGGCTTGCAGAAGCAATTTGAAGCATAAAGCTCAGAGCAATGACAGGCTTCCCTGCACCACTTCTTTCCTTCTTCTTCTTCACACCTCTCACCCCTAGTTTTACACACAGTATTTTTTATAGAGGTCGATAATATTGGTAAACAAAATAAGGAAAATGAAGTACAGATCTGCCAGATGATGAATTCATTCCTTAAGCACATCAGAGGCTGCATGGACTGTGAGATGACAAAGCTTTATTTTCAGGTGTCCTAACATTCAATTAAGAACATTTTCCTTCCTAATTTCATTCTAAGATCTCATTTTCCCACTCCTCTTCCAACACTGCTGGATTAAGAGCCACAACTAAAAACCTCCAACTCCCAGATTCCCTTTTTTTATAGGCACACACCTTTAACAAACATGAGCTTTTATTATATGCCTAAGGCCTCATTTAAAAATCCCAGAATCAAAGATTTATTTGAATTGGAAGAGACCACTAAGATAATCAAGTCCAACAATTAACCCAGAACTGACAAGGCCACCACTGGACCGTGTCCCCAAGTGCCACATCTTTTAAATCCCTCCAGGGACAGTGACTCCACCACTTCCCTGGACAGTACCAGTGCTTGACACCTCTTTTGGCAAGAAATTTTCCATTTCCTCTGGTTTTATCACTGGGAGAAGAGACTGGCCCCCACCTGGCTACCACCTCCTTTATGGGAATTGTAAAGAATGATAAATAACATGGAGGAAAAGGACAGGGACTCACACAACAATTGCAGACAGTTTGATCTCCACTCACTGTAGCTATGAATACACCTTGAAAAGGAAGCAACGACAAAAAGAAAGCAAAAAACAAACCCAAAATGAAGCACTTCAGCTTGACAAAAATAAGAAAGCTTAAGTTCTGAAGGCAGAATACTCACAGCATGAGACTTTTTTCTCTCATAAGAGGATAAAACCAAGCTACCTAAAGAAACAAGCCCAGAGCAAATATCATGTATTACCAACAGATTTAAAATCTTCTCTTCCTTTCCCTCCAGGCACCCTGTGTATCTGCATGAGGCATTTTGCCATCCAGCTGCATTGTAAGCAAGAACAAGGAGTTGGGAAGTGATTGTTGCCCTGAAGTCAGCGCTTTTGAGGCTGCACCTTGGGTCCTGTTAGTAGGGAAGACGTGTGCTGATGTCTTTACAAACAGTTCCATGGGTGAGGGGATGGGGTAAACGGCTTTGAAATGGGATTTAACGTCTCTACCCACTTTGGGCAGCAGGTTTGTTTGATTGAGCCCAGTTTGACTCCTGAAACAGCCAAATGGGGCCACACAACCCTGAACTTCTGAACTTTGGGGTAAAATGACAGGTTCAGGGCGGAGATGTGGCGGAGGTGGTTCGGGAAGGCTGCACCTTCCTGGTACCTCCATGGGGGAAGGAAGAGGGCAACGAGCGGCCGGGAGTTTGGGATAAAAGGAGGCTGCGCCCTCCGAAACCTCGGGACAGAAAACCCCATGGGGATGTGCCCCAGTGGCCCCTGTGCCTTTATCCGAATGAAGTTGCAGGACTCCTCTGTCTCCTTTATGGACACTGGCTTTTCCCAGTGGGATCTTCCCAACCCTGTGATCAGTTTGGACCACTCGTGACAAGAAGATCATTGAGGGGCTGGAGCGTGTCCAGAGAAGGGAACGGAGCTGGGAAGGATCTGGAGCACCAGGAGAGGCTTAGGGAGCTGGGAAAAGGGGCTGAGCCTGGAGAAAAGGAGGCTCAGGGGGGACCTTGTGTCTCTGCACAACTCCTGACAGGAGGGGACAGGCAGGGGTGTTGGGCTCTGCTCCCAGGGAATGAGGAGGAGATGGCCTCAAGTTGCACCAGGGGCAGTTTAGTTTGGGTATTAGGGAAAATTTCTTCCTGGAAAGAGTTGTCAAGCATTGGCACAGGCTGTCCAGGGAAGTGGTGGAATCACTATCCTGGGAAGTGCTCAAAGGGTTGTGTGGATGTGGCACTCGGGAAGAGAGTTTGCAGTGAATGTAGCAGTGCTGGTTAATGGTTGAACTCAAAGATCTTTGTGATCTTTTCTCACCTTAATGATTCTGTGGTTCTGTGATTCTTTCTTTCTATGAACTGAGGACAGTTTTTCAGAGGGGCACTGAATGGGGCCCTCTAAAAGCCATCCAATTTTCATCACCTGTTTTTCTCCTCTAGCCGAAGCAGGACTGCCTCATTCTTATATGCCTTTCCTCATTTTCCCCTGTCTCTCCACAAGAAGTGCACAACTCCAGCACAGGGGAAGAGCAGGAGGGAAAGGTGATGAAGCAAGTCAAAGCTCTCAGCTGAGCTCAGCAATAAAGCTTGCATGAACCTGGAGCCAAAGCTTTTGTTTTGCCTTGAAACCAGGAGCGGAAGAGGGACTGAACTCTCCTGCCTTGTTTTTATAGCTGCTCGGAGAGCAAGAAATGTCCACGCATCAGTAGAGTTGAAAATCAAGGTTGTAAGAACCAGATGTTAAGATATTCTTTGGATGCAATCATGGATCAGGCCACAGTGCTTAACAGCTCCTGTCCAAAGCTAATTTTTGAGGGAACTGAGAGCACATCCCACACATGTTTGCTGGCTCAGTGCCAGGCCCTGCACAGTGCACAGAACGAGAGCTTTTCTCAAATTGGTTTGGCTGGTTGGGTTTTCTTGGTTTAAATCCTCCTATTAAAGCTCACAGAGAATTGAATTTTTACTGCACAATTATACCAAAAAGCCTGCAAAAGAAATCAGTTAGCTGTCCAGGAGGTCGATTTCTCAGTTTTGTTCAGTGATTGGTTTTATTTTTCATAGAGATTACTGCCAGCTTATTTTCTCTTGCTCACTCTGAAGTTTTTAAGATGTTTTCACGTAGGGATAACATTCCTGCTGTTATTTTTGCTTTCCTTTTTTTGATATGACAGCAGCATAAAGGACATAAATGTCTCCCTTTTTTCACTCACGAGAAATCACAGCGAATTCACCCATGGGACCCAGCTTTCTTGGCAACCCAAAAGTCATGCTGCCACATGGGGACAGATGCACTACGAACAGTTTTGTTCTTGACTTCTATTTCCTGAACTCTTCATAGCAAAATAAATTCCTTAGGATCCCCAAGGGTGTGGAAGATGACTTTAGTAAGAAGAACCAGACACTCACATCTCTGCTTGGGAGATGTTTGTTTGGAACAAAGAGGAAAGAAGGAGAATCAAGGCCAGGATGGATGAGGCTTGCAGCAACCTAGGGTAGTGGAAGGTGCTCTGGCCAGAGCAGAGGTTGGAACTGGATTGTCTTTAAAGTCTCTCCCAACCCAAACCATTCTAGGATTCTGTGGAGAACGATTTGCACATAAATGGAACCAGTTCTTAGGGTCCAAGATATCTTCAGCATTGCTGTGTGAAATCGCTCTTCTGTAAAAGTCCTGACCCTTTATCACATCTTGAACCACTCGGAAAGGAGCTGCTTTCTAAATAACCTGCCCTATTCAGCTGCCGGGTATTCAGTCCAGCAGCTCCTACAGAAAATAACCCTGAAAAGTTCAACAGTTGGGATTTCCAGACCTCAGCTGCTATTGTTTCGTGTCCTCCATGGTCCCATATCTTCAGAAGATAAACTTTTTAGCTTGAAGTTTCACTGTGTCCTATTATCCTTCTTTTTTTGATCTATTCTTTTTAATTTTTTTTTTTCTCCACATGCTGCTTAAGTAAAATTTTAAACGTCCATCCTGTGAAAGAAGGCTTGCTTTTCCCATGTCCTGTTGGAGAGCACACTCTGACCCAGAAGAGCTGTCACAAACACTGAGGAGATGACTACAGGCTCCTGCCTGAGGATAATCAAGCTGAATGGAAGATAATAGCTTCAACATGTCAATCATTGAGCCATTAGGACACCAACTGTTGGGCAGAAATTAATGATCCAGGGCTTAATTTGACATGGATAGAACTGACAAATGTTGTGACCATGGTATCTTAGGGCTAAGAAAAATATAGCTTGCTATGGGATTCTTCTTTTCCAATCCTTTTTAGTGCTTTTATTCATAAAGTGACTTGCAAACTGATTTAAGAGCAGAAAACCAATTTTTTTCAGAGAAGTTTAAGGTCAGGCTGGGCCGTTATAAACCCTACAAGGAGAGGTAGGTGATAGAAGACCGAATAAACTATTTAATTTCAGGCAGTTAGGTTGTTTGCATTAAAGACCTGAGCATCTTTCACAGTCGAGAGAATGAGGCAGCTGTCCCAGAGACAAATGCAGAGCACTGCGCCTGATTTATAGAATGTGACAGCAACCCTGACCTAACCTCACCTGCCAATTGCCATCAAAACATTCTCCTCATCCCTGTTGCTGTTGGACATGAAAGAAAGATGAAAGACTCCAAGTATTTCAGAAGGCAAAGAGTATAGAAGGGTTTTTTTGTCTAATTCTTTCCACCTTTTATAAGGTTTTCCGATACAGACTTAACATGATTGGTGAATAGGAACAACGCCTCTCTAAATCCCATTGGTGAAACCAGAGAAACAGCAAAACACTGCCTGGAGAAAGATTGTTTTGAGAAAGGACAGTGGTTTTGCCACGATTGTTTTGAGAAGAAGCTTTCTCGCGAAGTTTTCTTTTGGGAAACAGTTAGCACTGCTAGTGGCTAAAATCTCTTCAGACTTAGAAATGTCAGGCCCACATCATCCCCACTTTTTCTTTCTCCCAGATGTGTGAATCATGGTCCCTCATTGGTACCAGCTCCATCACCGGCCACACTCTTGCTACACTGAAATTAAAAACAAACTCCCACTAAAATTTTCCCTGAAATTACAATAAATTAACCAATCAGTCAGTCAATCAATTAATCAATACTTCTGTCCTTTCACCACAGAAGTAGTTTTCTCATGATCCAGGGTTCAGTGGGTGAGTTGGACTAGAGGAAGCAGCAGATCCGTGTGGGAATAAGGGTAGTTGGAAAGACTTTCCTTCCCCCTGGTCCTGAGGTGTTCTGGGAGCTCCACTGGTCTCTCTGAAGGCAGAACAGAAATCCTGGTGGTTGAAAGGACAGAAAGAGTTCCAGCACCCTCTGAGACCTCCCTTGTGTCCTATATCAAACTGACAGTGATGCTCTGAGGATCTCTCAGCAATTTAGGTCAAAGCTTTTTTTAAATCACATCTCTCTCTTCAAATGGAAAGCACCAGGCAAGAGATATGAATGAGTGAAACCCCATAAAAATCCCAAAGCTGCCCTAGGGGAGGCTAAAGACCAGATTCTAAGCACTTCAGTTGGCAGAAGGAGGGCAAGAAAACATTTGCCCCTGAAACAGAGATTATAAACACAGCTTTTGTACCAATGGGCTCCTGTTCAAAAATCTGAATGAATACCAGAACCTGCCCAAGCCAGGGAAAACAGCATTTAAAGGATGTGAAATCTGTATCTACATGATAAATTAGTGACACAAAGGATTCCCCAGCCCTGAGTCTCCTGTGCTTTGAGGTTTCACACTGGATTTTGCTAATAACTTATGTATCTTCCCTGCGCACCAGTGCTCCAAGGCAGCCTTCACAGACGTGTCATATGGCCTCCCAAACATGTTGTGACTGCAAGGATCTTTATTTTGGCAGGACAGGCCTGGGGAGGGGAGAGGATGCTGCTGGAAAGCAAAATCCAACCCATTCTCCTGTCAATACACTAATTAACAACTGGCAAGATTATGCTAAATACGACAGATCTTTAATTTTAACAAGATGTTCTTCATTAAGCAGGCTCATCAAACATGAGCAGCACCACGAGAGAAAGCGCAGACGACCAAAGCAACACAACCATCTTCCCCTGCTCCCTTCTCTGTGCCAAGGCGGTGCCAATCTTCAGCCCCAGGGGGATGATGAATTTTCCTCTCCTTTCTCCAGATAATGGGAAAGGAAAGGTACAGGAGAAACAGGATAACTAAAGAAGGGAAGAGACTTACCTAGGTTTAGTGGGCAATTTACTGATTACAATGAGACTTGTGTAAATTACAAAAAAAAAAAAAAAAAAAAAAAAAAAAGGCAGGAAAAGAAAGGTATTTTTTTCATGTGCACAGAGTTTTGCAAAATCTGAAGGACAGAAATAATTTTTTACTCAATTCTTGCTCCTTCCAAATAAGAAAGGAAAAGAAAAAAATATCCTGAAACAGAAAACCTTCCTTTTTAACTTCAGTGCAACATAGCATTTAGGTTTCAAGTCTTTTCTCTTTTTTTAAAGTCTTAGAACAAATCAAGAAAAGTAGTAAAGGATTTGTCCAATCCAAATATTTTGATTATAATATTTTTCTTGCCTTTGTAGTTTGAGTAATGAGACTTCCAGATTCAAGGCAAAACAGTTCTTTGAAAAAGATAAATTACAGGATTTTCTGCTGCACAGCATCTCTGGGAAGCTTTTTTAGTTCCTTGACTGTCCTCATGGGTGAAATACTTCTCTTTATACCCAATCAGAACCTTTCTTGCTTTAACTCGCATCAGTTTTCTCTCATACTTCAATCAGCACCATTGTTTTCATTGTTAATATTAATTTCGGCATCCTTCTGTATTTCACTTAGAATTTCTGGTGTCAAAGGACACAAATGATCCAGCCAGAACTGCACTGAAGTTAAATCCATGTGCACGTCAAGTGAAAAAGAAAACCAAAACCAAAAAACAAGCCAGGACTTTTCAAAACTCAGCCATAAGTCAGAGTAAACTTTAGGCTGAATCTCAGTTTCTAACCTCGGGAGAGAGAAGAAAACCTGCAGCTGAGATCCTGGCTCTGAGGTTATCAAGAAGTGTGACTGAGATGTGTGAAGGTCACAGCTGTGAGGGGGAGCCATAGCAGGGATAATGCAGCTTATGAATCAGAAATACAAATAATTACCAAGCTCCCCATTGAGCTCAATTCACTCTTGCGTTGCCAGGCTTGGTAGTGGAGACGTGCAAGTTTTTGCATCTTTCATTTATAAAATTTGAACTCAGCGGGATCCCTGAAGGGATTTAGCTCCATTTCTGCCATGGAATTGTGGAAACTCCTCACACCACAGAGCCATGCTCCCTCACATGTACCATTCCATGGCTGATTTTTCTATCTCAGCACAAGATATGGAGGAGAAAGCAGACAAACACCATTAATTTAGTGCCTGTGAGCATAAGCCCAACGTTTTTACATGCTTAAAGCTGAAATATGACAAAGTGTTAACGAGGATGGAAGCATGGATTCCCACCTGGTATCTTTCGGAAGGGGAGTGTCATATCCAGAGAGGAAGGGAGTGAACAGAGGATGACAACTCAGACTGGAATTCTACAGTGCTTCAGGTCCTCCAACCCATCCTGAGGTTTCTTACACCTCCCTTGTTTCACAGGAGCCTTGTGATGCTTGATCTTGGAATGGCTTCAGTGGGATTTCATGGCCATGAAGGTCTCCGGTGCTTCCGAGCACCTGGCATCAAGTTCCTTATTTTTATGCAGCACTTTGAAATCTTTTTCTAGCCCCAAACCAGGGTGAAGCATCTTCCTCTGAAGGTTTCATTAGGGAGGTTTTACAGAGCTCAGCTGGAGGAGAGAGAGCAAAAAAATAATCCTTAATTTATGAATTTTCACTCTGAGCACAGCAACTCCCTGTGCAAGCTGAGATTTTCAAATTCTGTTGTTAAACCCATGTCTTCAAAACCTGGCAGCAATTTGAGTTGCTGTTCTACACAACTAGCCTTTAAATAATCTATCAAGACATTTGCACAGGTAAAATGAATGACAAGCTTTCAAAAAAGGAACAGGGAACTTTAAAAAGTCCTGATTACATTGTGCTCAGTATCAGCTTTATTCCCTTTGCTTTGTCTTTGTCCCATTCCATCACAAGTGAGCAACATCCATTATTAATCCATCTCTTTGGAGCCAGTCCCTATGTGTCTCTGTCCCCCATTTGATCAGCCATCTGGAAAACAACATTTTCTTGACAGCTTTAAAACATTTTCCTTTAAGCTGCAGCATTGTTCACATGCAGAGAGCACATTTGACATGATGAGGGCTTTAGCAGAAGACTTTGGTAGCAAGTAGGGAGAAAAAACATATGCACAGTGATTAAAAAATAGAACAAACTAAAACAAAAAACCTCACGAAAACCCCAAAACAACCAAAACCAAAATAAAACTCAAAACAAACAAAACCAAAACCAAAACCAAAAGAAACCCCAAAGCAAAACAAAAAAATTCCTCAAAACAAAACAAAACAAAAAACCCAAAGCAAACAAAACCACCCCCAAACAAAACCACACAGAAACAACAACAAAAAAATCCAAACCATCAAACAACAAATCCAAAAATGGGATGATTTCCAGTTCCATGACAGTTGTCAACCCAAGTAGTTCAACCTTGATTTCATCTGTTTGCCAATTCCAATCAACCCATAACTTAGGAAAACTGGAACATTAGAATGTGGGATAAAATGTGGGATAAAAGCTCTGGAATTAGTGATATGGAAGTTTATATAAATAGTCATTTCTGGGACAGAAAGAACTGAGGTAGAAGGAGTTTGTTTTTGTCATCTACCAGTCAATACTTGAATAACTCCTAGTTAATGCTGTGGTTTATCCAAGAGAAAGCCTTAACTGAAGATACTTGTTTAAGTGATAGCAGTAGCCAGAGGAGAAAAAAAACTTTTAACTGAGGAGAGAATGAAATTTTATATTACAGCTCCATGTAGGAAGAAGGAACATCTCAGTATTGTTCTTTTCTTAGAACATGACATTTTGGATGACTTGAGAGAAAGAAATTTAGAGTGGGTTTGTCTTTGAACAACAGCAATAATTTAGTGGTGCTGTACAAAAATACAAGATAAGCTGAAAGTTGACCAACGGAAAAAACATCCTAGAATATTTCAGGATATCAATCTCTGACATAAGTAGAGTTATTGGATTATTTTTTATTTATTATGCAGTTTATCTCATATACAAGTTGTACACAGCTTTATTTAAAACACATGACATCTCGGAAATCAAAGCTCTGACAGCAAGAATCATAATTTTATACTTTAAAAAAAAAATCCTACAGATTTCAGTATTACTTGTGCACTAATAAAAAACTTCCCTGCTTACTGTGAAGTATAAAGGTAAGATCACCAGGAAAAACAAACTGAAAAGCAAAACAGTTGAGCTTGTGTTCATGTCATCTTTCTTAAAGAACCAGCTGGAAGCAAGGCCAGCACTGCAGATCTCCTCCAAGGCTCGGGCAAAGAAGGCAAAGGGAAATAAAAATAAAGATAGAAATGTTTTCCACCCTTTGTCTATAGCAAGAGGGCAATTTGATGATGAGGATTCTGACTTAGGCTTCAGCTGAATGCCTGGAAATTTCACCCTTGCATGACGGGATTTATCTAAAATTAGGTGCTTCTGCCCAAACGGGGAAGAAGACGCAGCAGATGGGAAGTAAAATGGAAGGGTGTTTTGGCAGGACGTTCGTGTCGTGCTTCATGGGAGAAACGTATTTTGGGAAGGGACAAAAATGTCCACACAGAGAATTTCAGGCATGTGGAAGAGACTACGTGTGAGACTGCACAGAGCCTCAGAGGAGGGGCAGACACAGCAAGGACCACATCGTGTTTGCGCAGAGAGCTCTCTGCTATGGAAAACGTTTTGGAAATACAACGCAGAAGATCAGCGATTACAAGCTCTCCAAAGTAAAAACAAGTCGTGTTAACATGACTGGGTTTTTTTTGTTTTCTCATTGTTTACAAAGTCATGCAAGGGTGAAATTTCAGTATCTGACTGTGTTTGTGTTACGGGTAAGAGCATAAAAGGTTTGGGATGGTGTATGAGAACATTTTTTGAAGAGGGGTCTGGGGATCAACTTAGAAGTGCTCTAAAATGTAGAAGTGCTCTAAAATGCTTCTTATAAAGCACAGAACACAGGTGTAATAAGCACACGGAGAATTGTAGAATCATAAAATCACAGAGTGGTGTAGTATGTCCGGTTGCGTCCCCGCTCCGGGTGGGAGCTGACCTCCAGCTAGCTCGGGTCAACACAGACACAAAGTTTCCAGTTCGTTTCGGCTTCTCGGCTTGGCAGCTGGACCCAAAGGTGACAGTCAACAGCAGCAGAAGAGAAAAGGCTGGCTCTCAGCTTAGCAGGTTAAAGGATGTTTATTAGCAGAGATCTCCAAGCTCCGAGGCGAGCGGCTCGGAGCTTCCAGGTTGAGAACCCCGCGGCTGAGAGAGCTTCCAGGCTGAGAACCTGGCGGCTGAGAGAGTTAGCTCCTCCCTCCCACCCCCTATAAGCGGGGGAGGGTCCCAGGGAGGATACAAAAAGACCACAAATCAGGGGTTTCAGGGGGTAACAAGGTGTGCCCACCCCCAAGCTTCAGACCACTAAAATCCAGAGCCAAAGGAATTCCCCCCAGGCTGCCTATCACATGAAGCCCTCTGCCGGAGATTTCACAATCTGGGAGGGACCCCGGGAGTGATAGGCAAGCTGCCCCAGAGAGGGGGGTTGGGGCAGAAGGGATGTTACATATCATGTGAGGTATGGGATGATTGACACAAAATACCTTAATATACAGACAACACAAAAGGGATACAGAATTGGGGATACAGTGAAACGAACCATAACATAAACTTCTTACAAAAATCTAATAAAACAGTTCTGCACCACCACATCTCCCCCTTTTTTGTTTTAATGACAGGAGTAGGGCTGGAACGGAGGAGGATGATATTCGAAGTCCGGGTAACTCTCGGTGAGCCACTCTGGCTGAGTGGGCCACTCCATCTGAGGTTCATCCTCTGGGTGTCTTCTGTCTTCTGGGTCTTCCTCCAGTTCCACGTCTTCCTCCCATCCAGGCACGGATGATACAGCAACATGGTTCACAGAGGGGGCATGTGTGGTGCTAGAAATTAATCTACTTAACATTTTTTTGATGATACCAAATCCAATTAAAATTAACAGAATAACAAACAAAGATAACAAAACTGATTTCAAAATTGAACCCACCCAGCCCGAAATTCCCCAGTCCCCAAACAATCCATTCAACCAGTCACCAGTCTCTCTCTTGATGTCATTCACCATGTCTCGGATATTCTGGATGGCTTTGTGGACATCTTCAGCCTTTGTTGACAGATTGAAACAGCACAACCCCTCAAACTCCTCACACCGATGTCCATGGAGGAGGAGGAGATAGTCGATGGCTGCCCTGTTTTGCAGCGTTGCCTGCCTTGTCACTTCCTCGTCTGATAGGAGGCCGGCCAGCGCATTGGAAGTTAAATTTGCTTGTTTTGCTACCCAACACTCCAGGTGAGCTAGCTCACCCAGAGCCTTTGCAATCGATACCCAGGGTAGAAAGACTGTGACTGCCACTCCCTTTACTTTTGACCAATGTATAATTTCTGAGTCACAGTTGGCATCGAGTGAGGTCAGATCTCTCTTTTGTACCTTTATTCTGGTGGAATTCTTCTGCTGCCAATTCATGAGAGTGGTCTTGTTGGGGGAAAATAAGCCTAACCGGCCAAAAGTACATGGTCCTCCTACAAGGCGAGGGGGGATGCCTGCCCATGCTCTATCCCCACAAATTAAGAATAGAAAGGAATCAGGTGGGGATATCTGGGATACAGATTGACCTTTAGAGCTACCCTCTCTATTGGCTTCCTCTGTGATCTCTAAGAGCCTGGCGGGTAACTCCTTGGGCCCATATGGGATCCCCACAAGGCAGGTCATGAGTGGATTGTCTGCTGACGTGGCTGAGAGGCAAATGTGGTCCTGCCCCATTGCCCTGGCGAGAGTTGCCCAAACGTTGGCTTTGGGCTGGGGCACCAACCATCCGGAGACAGGTGCAGTGAGACTGGCAAGCAGGAGGACACCAAGGAGCAGGTGAAACTTCCTCAGCACAGGGGATTGGCGCTGGACAGGTTCCATCAGGACTAGAAGAACTAAAACAAACAATCAGCATTCAAGCAGGGGTCATTCAGGAAAGCGAAACCATCCGGGGAAAAATCTTCCCTCCTTTTCCTCCTAAAAGCTGCTTGAGTAACCTGTGGCAGTTTCTTTTTCTCCCCCGAGACCTTCGGGACATAGGGCCTCACCCATTTTGATGGTAACCATCTCGGCCCCGTGGGGGTGGACACGCAAGCGTACCCACGGCCCCACGTGACTAAATCATGAGGTCCCTCTGTCCTTCCAGTCTCAGGGTCCCGGACCATGACTGGCGGCCTCTCTTTGATGTTTAGCTGAGGGTTTGCCCCGAAATGACGAACAATGGGAGGGTTTAAAAACTCAAATGTGCTGTTTAAAAAATTCAAAGTGAATAGAGCCCTGGCCAATCGGGTCTGCGGTGTTTCTGTTTTCAACACCGGTTGTTGTTGGTTAAGGACCCTTTTGATTTCTCTGTGGGTCCTCTCCACTACAGCTTGGCCTGTTGGGGAATGAGGGATGCCGGTTTTATGACCCACTCCCCATTGTTGCAGGAAGCTGCAGAATTCCTTGGAACGGTACGCTGGGCCATTATCAGTTTTTAATTCTTTTGGGATGCCCATAAAGGAGAAAGCCTGGATGAGGTGTTTAATCGCATCCAAGGTCTTCTCCCCTGCGTGGGCAGAAGCAAAAACTGCACCGGAAAAAGTGTCCACAGACACGTGCACATATTTAGATCGGCCGAATTGGGGGATATGTGTCACGTCAGTCTGCCACAGCTCACAGCTGTTCAGACCTCTGGGGTTTACTCCTGCACTCAAGGTGGGGAGTGCATGCTGATTACATGAGGGACACGTAGCCACAATTGCCTTGGCCTGTTCCCGGGTGATGTGAAACCGGCGAACAAGGCCAGGCGCGTTCTGATGATGAAGCTGATGGCTGAGCTTTGCCTGCTCAAAAATGCTTGGCAATGGGGCCATCGCTGCAGGAGCAGCAAGAGCATCAGCCCTTCTGTTCCCCTCAGCTACAAACCCTGGCAAATCGGTGTGTGATCTTGTATGCATCACAAAAAATGGCTGCTCCCTGTGGGAGACAAGCTTGACAAGCTTAGAAAGCAGCTCAAACAGTGCGGTGTTAGACACTTCCTGCAGTATTGCCTGATCTGCCCTCGATACCACCCCCGCTACATAAGCGGAGTCCGTTACTAAATTGAAGGGTTCGGGGAACCTTTCGAAAGCCCTGACGACAGCGGCCAACTCAGCAACCTGAGGTGATCCCTCCACCTCGGCAACATCTGCCTCCCACTGCTGAGTCTGAGGGTCCTTCCAAGTCATAACTGACTTGTGGGACTTTCCGGACGCGTCCGTGAAAACTGTCAGGGCCTCTAAAGGCTTCCTGCTCCGAACATCTTTCAAATTCAGTGTGAATTTGGCATCCTGATTAAAAATTTTGTGGGCTGGCCGATGAATTGAGATTTGCCCAGTGAAGGAATCTAGAGCAAACTGCAGTGCTTCATTTTCCTGAAGCAGGTGTTCTAACATTGCCTTTGTAATCTGGCCCGATCTTAATCCAATTGGAATGTGAATGCATTCAAAATCACACCCTGCCAATTCCCTGATCCGAACTCTGGCTTTTCGGATCAGTTCAGCCACCAGTTCCTGTGGACGTGTCATTCTCTTGGACCTTTGATGGCTGAGAAAGACCCATTCTATGATTAGAAGTGGGTCCTCTCTGCCCTGGTCCTTTTTGATGTTATTTCTCCATTGGAAAATGACTCCATGGAGGTGTGGCAATTTCCCCATTATTATAAATTTGAAAGGCAGGTCTGGATCACACCTGTGAGCCTGCCGAGTGGACATGAGATGCTGTACCCTTTCCAGCGCCTCCTTCGCTTCCGGGGTTAGTTCCCTGGGAGAACTCAGCTCCTCTCCCCCTTTCAATAAATTGAAAAGAGGGGCTAGGTCCTCAGTTGTGAGGCCCAGCCAGGGTCTCACCCAATTCAATGCCCCACACAGCTGATGGACATCTGCAAGGGTCTGAATTTTGGCCTTGATTTCCAATTTTTGCGGCACAATGGTCCGCTTGCCAATTTCCAGCCCCAGGTACCTCCAAGGTGGCATCCTTTGAACCTTGTCTTCCTGCAGCTCGAACCCTGCAACAACCAATGCATTAATTGTCAGGTCAAGTGCGTGGGACAAGACATCATCGGTGGGAGCACACACAAGCACATCATCCATATAATGATGGATGATTGCTTTCTCTGCGGCTACGCGGACCGGGGATAGCAAGGAAGCCACATACCACTGGCAGATGATAGGTGACACCTTCATCCCTTGGGGAAGAACCCTCCAATGGTAGCGTTTCCTCGGGGCCTCTCGGTTAACAGTGGGAACCGAGAATGCAAAACGTGGTGCATCGTCAGGGTGTAGGGGAATATGGAAGAAACAATCTTTTATATCTATAACAGCCAATTTCCAATTTTGTGGGAGCATGGTCGGGGTAGGCATCCCAGGTTGAAGAGAGCCCATGTCTTCTATCACGTTATTAATTTGTCTGAGATCTTGGAGGAGTCTCCACTTGTCCTTCCCCGGCTTCCGGATAACAAAAACCGGCGAATTCCAAGGGCTGGTGGTCTCTACAATGTGACCCTTAGCTAACTGCTCCTCCACGAGCTCTTCGAGCGCCTTCAATTTCTGTTTTGAAAGCGGCCACTGTTCAACCCACACTGGTGCATCTGTTTTCCAATTCAGCTTGTGGGTAGGGCGCTCCTCAGCGACCGCCGCCCAAAATCCTGTGGGGGGTCTGGGATGTCAATCGTGACTCCCCACTGGGCCATCAGGTCTCTCCCCAACAAGGGTTCCCTATAATCCAAAACAAAAGGGCGTAAACTGGCCAACTGCCCTTTTGGCCCCTTAATTTGCACCACACTCTTTGATTGTCTGGCCAATTGCATTCCCCCTATTCCTTGCACGTGTCCTGCCACGTTTTCCAAGGCCCAACGTGACGGCCAGTGCTTAGCTGGGATTACAGTCACGTCTGCGCCTGTGTCGAGCAGGCCTGTGATGTTAATGGCCTCATCACCCACCTGTAACTCACATCCCACCTGGGGTTTCACTTCTGTGATGTTGTGCACGGGACAAGCTGTTGGTATGTTGTCCTCTTCCAGGTGTTCCCAGGTGGGTATGATCTGGGCAACTGTCTGCCCTTTAGGTAGGAATGTTGGTGGGTGAGTGCAGCGTAGCCAGAGAACGAATTTTCCAGGATTGTTATCAAGTGTTCCTGGAAGAATTTCGATCTCTTTTGGGGTGTGTTTGCAGTCTCCCACAACGATGAGCTTACCTTTGACCCTTGGCCAGGTACCCTGCTCACTGTTGTCAACTGACACAAAATTCCAGTTGTCGTCTTTCAGGTGCAAACCCTCCGTGAGCTGCAACCTGTAGGGGGTATATTTAGAATTGGTTGTCAAAATTGGTTGTGCCATGTCATGGTCTGTGTAAGTCATTTCCAGTGTGTTATGTTTGCTGCCACCCTGAATGGGGCATTGCAGCTTCTCCTTCTTTTTCCCTTGGCTCCCTTTCCCCTCCCCTCCTGCCTGGTCCACCCCATTTTTTTCTTCACGCAGGGCGGACCTGCGCTCTTTCACCAGTTTTTTTGTGAGGGTTTAAACCCTCTCCCTTTTTCCCCTTCCCCTCCCCCTTTTTTGTTTTTGAGGTCCTCTACTTCTTTCTTGAGGGGGCATTTGGAAACCCAATGCCCCAAATTCCCGCACAAAAAACACTTCTGGGAGCTTTGCGCAGAATGCTTCTTCCCGGTGTTCGGTGTTTTTCGGGAATCTTCAGTTTCCATGGCTGCAACTTGACGAGGTTTGGGCCGTAGACCTGTAGAGGAGCTTATAAAAGGCACTTTTATCTGACATACTTGAAGCATGTCTGGTAAGGTTGGTTTGGGGTGTAGGGGTAAACTTAAAATTGCAGCACGACATAAATCATTTGCATTTGAAAACGCAATCTCCGATAAAATGTGTTCCCGAGCCATTTCATTTTTGACCTGAGCTTCAATAGCTCGGGACAGCCTTTCCACAAAATCTGTGAAAGACTCACTTTGGTCCTGCCTGATTTTCGAATAAGAAATCGCAGGACCTTGTATTTGCATGCTGAAGAATGCAGTCAGGGCCGTCTCTCTCACTACGTGGAGGCACTGGACAGGAATGACCACTTGGTCAGTGGCTTCTGCCCACTGCCCCTCCCCAGCCAGGTGGTCGAGAGTGAGAGGGTTTCCCTGAGCATCAACCCTGGTGTTAACATGGTTGAGGAGCCCTGGTAAGGCCTCCTGGAGCAGCCCTTTCCAAGCTGTGACCTATAGGATGTACTCTGTTGGGTTCAGCAAGCAAGAAAACAGGTACTTTAAATCAGCAGGCACTACCTCCTCTGCAGAGAGATCCGCTCTGAGAAGCCCTCTGAAATATGGTCCATCACGGCCATATATCCTGTGAGCTTTGCAGATCTCTTTGATGGTGGCTCGGGGAAATGGGTGATACTCTGCCCTGTTGTTACCACCGCGGGCATTGCGAAAGGTAACAGGGGCAAGGGTGGGAATGGAGCAGGAGCTGGCAGCTGTCTCTGCTCCCGTTCCCTGCTCCGGCACTTCCGGGTTTGAGGGCGCTGGGACGCCTGTGCCCTGAGGCACTCGGTTGCCTGGCAACCGAGTCCCTGCAAGGGCCGCGGCTTGCCCGGGGGGTGACATCATTGAGGAGTGGGGGGGGCGGGGGGGATCCCGGGGGAGCGGGATCGAGCCCCGGCGGGGGCGGGACCCGGGACCGGGCTGCTCCGGGGCGGGCGGCGGACGCGGCGGCTGCGGGAGGGAAGGGGTGCCGCAGTGCGCACGCGCAAGCCACAGGGGGTGGGTGGGGCAGAAGCGCGGCCGCGGCCACGCGGGAGGCTCGGATTGGGGGAGCTAGGGCCGGCAAGCGGCCGGGGGCCGGCACCCACGTGGGGTGGGGGGCGGGGGCCCAAGTCGCGGCGCGGGGCCGGCACCACGTTGGGCGAGGGGGCGGGGCTCGCAGCGAGGGTCGTGGGCACGGTAAACACGTGGGGAGCGGGGGGCGGAGGACCGCGCGGCTCGGGGCCGGTACCACATGGGGTGGGGGCGGGGGCCGCGCGGCGCGGGGCTGGGGTGGGCGGGGTCACGCGGCAGGCACCCGACGTCACAGGGGTAAGGCGGGGCGGGGAAGGGGGCGGGGCCGCGCGCTGCGGGCACCACGTCACCGGGGTAGGGAGGGGTGGGCGGCGCTGAGGGGGCGGGGCAGTCCCCCGCCATGCGGTCTCCGCCATCTTGGGAACCCCGAGAGGACCACGCGGACCTGGACCCGATTAAAAGCGGGGAGGGAGGGTTTTCCCATGCAGCATGGCCAGTGCTGCCGGAGATCTCCCTCCTGGCTCCACCGGGCCAGCACCGGCGTGGAGGCTGGGGTGCCCCGGAGGCAGAGCGGGCGGGCGGGACCCCTGCCGCTCCATCGAGAACGCTTTCCCGGGGACAAGGGGACCGGGGAAAAGAGGTGGGGGGAGGAGGGGGAGAACACGTTTCTCCGTTGGGCTCTTTCGGCATTCCCTTTTGAAATTGAATTGCCGAATTTAACTTCATTGCTACAGTAAAATACTTTGTAGCCTTTTTGTCCCCAGTTTGAATCAACCTAATTAATTCCTTTTCTACAGTGCCACAGAAATGTGGGCTGCAGAGACTGTCCGGAGAGACTTGGGGAAAATGCACATGAACCCAGCGAACAAAACTTCTTAACTCGCCTTTTGAGATTTTCAATTTGGCCTCGTTAATTACTGACGCATAATTATAATACAACCTTTTCTGAGCAGTCGTGAGCTTTCCGCCCATGTTTTCGATACTAAGTTGCTTTTGAACCCAAACCCAGATGAAAAGCACTCCCCCTGCGGACCCCGTTCGCTCTAAATCACAGGAGGTTTAACCCTTTAGCTGCGCAGCTATTTTTGGAGGATTTTTTCCTCCCCAATAGATCCCCCTCCCTCGGGGGAACCCTAAAACCAGTAAGTATGTCCCTTTGTGGGTATACTTACCTGTTCCTGTGCCTGGGGGATGCGTGGGTCTGGATATTCTGCTGCAAGAAGGACTCCGGTCGGGGCTCGAAGCTCCCCTTCTTTCCCCTGGAACTGCCTTGTTTAAAAGTCAATTTCACAGGGGTGCGTGACGCCCAGAGACTGTTCTTCGGGCTAAATCAGCCCCAGTCCGTTCGCAGGGTCCGCCTCGTCTCCGGGAGGGCCCCTGCGTGGGCGCTGGACGCTCTGTCACCGTGGAGCCGTGCTCCACGTGGTCCAAGCTGCTTCTGCCAGCGTGGTGTGCCCCACGTTGGGCGCCAATTATGTCCGGTTGCGTCCCCGCTCCGGGTGGGAGCTGACCTCCAGCTAGCTCGGGTCAACACAGACACAAAGTTTCCAGTTCGTTTCGGCTTCTCGGCTTGGCAGCTGGACCCAAAGGTGACAGTCAACAGCAGCAGAAGAGAAAAGGCTGGCTCTCAGCTTAGCAGGTTAAAGGATGTTTATTAGCAGAGATCTCCAAGCTCCGAGGCGAGCGGCTCGGAGCTTCCAGGTTGAGAACCCCGCGGCTGAGAGAGCTTCCAGGCTGAGAACCTGGCGGCTGAGAGAGTTAGCTCCTCCCTCCCACCCCCTATAAGCGGGGGAGGGTCCCAGGGAGGATACAAAAAGACCACAAATCAGGGGTTTCAGGGGGTAACAAGGTGTGCCCACCCCCAAGCTTCAGACCACTAAAATCCAGAGCCAAAGGAATTCCCCCCAGGCTGCCTATCACATGAAGCCCTCTGCCGGAGATTTCACAATCTGGGAGGGACCCCGGGAGTGATAGGCAAGCTGCCCCAGAGAGGGGGGTTGGGGCAGAAGGGATGTTACATATCATGTGAGGTATGGGATGATTGACACAAAATACCTTAATATACAGACAACACAAAAGGGATACAGAATTGGGGATACAGTGAAACGAACCATAACATAAACTTCTTACAAAAATCTAATAAAACAGTTCTGCACCACCACAGTGTAGATTGAATGGAACTTAAACCTCATCCAGTTCTACCCCCTGCCATGGGCAGGGACACCTTCCACTATCCCAGGTTGCTCCAAGCCCCATCCAGCCTGGCCTTGGACACTTCCAGGGATCCAGGGGCAGCCATAGCTTCACTGGGAAACCTGTGCCAGAGCCTCCCCACCCTCTAAGTAAAAATTCCTCCCTAACAGCTGACCTAACCCTGCCCTCTGTCAGTTTTAAACAAGAGGAAGAACATTTCCTTCCTTTTTATGACCCCTTTAAGGCACTGTAAACATCCTTGGAAACATTCAATATGATTTGAATTGGGCTTGAATCCAAGGTTGGAATGGGCTCTGAGCAACCTCAGTGGTTGAAGATGTCCGTGCTCATTCCAGGGGTTGGACTAGACAGTGTTTGAAGGTCCTAAACTGCTCAAGGATTTTTGGAAGGCTCATTTTGAGCTTGCCTTTGGGCCAGCACAGGTGAGACAGCCCCATTTTGGATGCCCTGTGTTAATTAATGATGAGTTTAAATCAGCACACAGCAAGAACCAGCAGGGAACAGGGATGCTGGAGGGAAAGCTCCCAGGGGGTGCTGCAACCACTGAAGGGAAACGCTTGGATGCACCAGCTGTTAGTGATAAGGAAAAGAAAGAATTGTTTCATAGTTTTAAGGCATATTTTCATCTTGGTGAAGGTAGACTTAAACTTTGCAATTATTACATTCTTAGGGGTTTATACCTCAGCTCAGTTGAATTTTTTTTTAATTAAGTGCTGCCCCAAAATGCCAATAAATCCCTGTTATCTGAGTTCAGCTTATCCACTGAAGTGTTGATTTTGGCCTTTAGATATTCCCTTGAATCTTCTTTCCTAAATCAAGGTGAAAAACTGGGAAGTTTTTTTTTTTGGTTTTTTTTTTTTTTTTTTTTTGCACTTCCCATGTTTTTAGGGGAACATGTTCTCTCAGAGTGCACACCTAGGTCACAGCCTCTCCCCTCAACCTCTAAGGCTCGCTCAAACTCCAACCCAAAAAACCCTTCTCACTTCCTCATCATTTTGGAGAGTCAAAGCAGCCACATTTCTCAAAGTTTATTTGTCTAAACATAACCCAACACACTCAGTTTGGATTTTCAAGCAAAAATAATATAGTCACAGCTTAGTTCACAGTGCTTAGCCCAGCATTTTTATTTAAGCCCAGCCTGAGATAAACAGAAAAGCACAGGGTGGCATCAGCAATACCAGTAAGCAGATGATGGGTAGGAAAGGGAGACATTGGGCTGCTTGAAAAATAAGCTTATTTGATATACATCGCAAAGGGAAAGAGACGGGAAATAAAACCTAAAGAGGAAAAAGGAAGAGAATTTTTTATTTAGCAGCCTAGATCTACATAGCAGTTAAAAGTTTAAAATTGCACAGGCAACTCAATTATTACTCTATAAAAAGCTAAAAAGAGAGGTATCTTGAGCTGCTATTTTAAGTCAGAGCTTTTATGTGATGCTAAGAGGCCCCATATTCTATTTATTTCAGTTGTATTCACTCTGTATTTTTTTTTTAACATGGTAGAAAACTCTGTCAGACACTCAATCTAAAGAACTACATTTCCTTTCAAGACAAATCACTGCCATCCGAGCAGAGGTAACAGCCCATTTCTTTGTGCTCATCAGTAATATCAGCTGCTCCTTTTCTCCCAGAAAAAGAGGATGGGGAAGAGAAGCTGTGCTGAGAAATCAGGAAATACATAAATTCCAGCAGAAATAGCAGAGTGTGTTTCTATCCCCCTTAAACACTGGGCACTGGCCATGTATTGGAGGCTGCTCCTAATTACCAGATATTTGTTGTTCCTCTCCTACCCAACCCTGAATCAGCTGTGAAGTGTAAAAGCAGTATTTTCTCTACTGTAATATGTATTTTGAGGAAAAAAAATAAAAAAGGTGTTGGGTGCTTGGACATTTCAGACTACATGGCCCCAAGCCATGGTTAAAAAAACCAACAGACTTTTACAGGAATGTATTTCTGGAGAAGAAGTCAGTTTAGCACCTTCTTCTCTTAAATTATCGATATGTGGAGAAGCCCAGAAATGAAATAAAATGTGAATGAGATTGTGAAATTTTCCTTCTGCTGTCAGAACACAGCCTTGGGCTAGAACTGACCCAGAGCTCCTTTCCTAGCCACGCACCTCATTGTTTGCATGGCTTCAGAAAGGGAATTTTAACTGAGTGAATAGGGAGGTGGGATCTGGTTGCTTCAGGCTGTAGGAATTCAAATTGTCCATCACTGATTATTGTGATTATTAATTAGTTAATAGTTTCTATTTCACTTTTAAATAGCCCTGTATGGGGGTTTACCCAGTAACTGAGTAGACACAATCCACAGAGAGAGAAAAAAGGTCTTCACCTGACCTGAAGGCCTTAAATTTACTCCAGGATTTAATCTGGGCCATAGTTTTGCTCAGCCATGGGTTTCAGCTGCAGATTTTTTTTACTCCATACTTATCCATGCAATCAGGAACCTCATTTCATTTACATTCTCCTGGGTAAATGCTGCCTCAGAAGGAAGATTTCACTTCTAGCAATAATCTTTTCAAGCCCTCCGGGTAAATACAGGATAAGGTGGAGCTCAGACAACGTTTAATAGAAAAGTCAAATCGCTGGCAAGGTATCAGAGGAGCACCTTTTTTAAAATCAACCTTGACAAATGTTTTAAAGTTGCTCCTTTCATTCCCATGCAGTGGCAGGCTGACAATGGCCCTGGCCACAAAGAGTAGAAATCTCCCAGCAGGTCTTCAGTTCCACACTCAGCCAAAGGGTTCATATTTTCTGTTCTCCATAGCTCTGGGGTTCTGTTCTGACACACTCCGTTGATGTTTTCAGCCAAGCCAAGTAATTGCTCGTGAATCCACGGGGGTCCTCCCGTCCCAGGCTGTCTCAATTCACCCAGGTTAGCTCAGTTAAGCAGCTGGGGTCAGGCTGTTTCTACAGACAAAGGACAGGTGGGCTGAGGGCATGAGCACTTTCTCTTTGTTGGAGGGGTTGCTGCTTTTTCCTTCCAAGCATTTTTCATACTCTGTGCCCTTTCTGAATCCTCACATAGTTTGGCTTCAGGATGAGGACTGAATTTCAATCTTCCTCTCAAATTAAATAAGTATTTCCATAAATAAGGACCTAAGTGCCATCCCTGTTTGGCTGTTTATTGCCTCCCACTCGAGGGGAGTTTCTCAAAATGCTTTCCTTCTTTCTTGTGGAATCCAGTCCTCTGTGCCTCCATGATTCCTTCCCCAGCCCATTTTACTCATGAATCAGAAAGACTGAAAAAGTTTTATTTCTCTTCTTTATATTTTCTTCTTGCCTTGAAGCGTCTTATCAGGAGGAGGACAGAACGTGGCAGCAGGCCTTGTTTTGGTGCCTTTTCCTTCCCTGTCAATGTAGAGTGTCTGTACTGCCCAGAGGACTCAGCCCATTCAGGATCTCATTTTTACAAGCATAGGACCCATGTAGAGAATAAAAAGAGTGAGATAAACACTCCCAACCCTCTCCTTACAGTTTTCTAAGTTGGTAAATGTTGCCTAACTAGCACAACATTTTGTTTGTACTTGAAGGTTTCTAATCTGGTAATTTTATAAAAGGTACATAAAGGGCAGACATGGGGTACCTGGGGAGACACCAGGAATTCATAAAGTTGCAAGAGATTCACTCTTTTGGTAAACTTTCTTTCACAGAATCACAGAAACATGGAATTGTTTGGGGTGGAAGGGACCTTAAAAGTCATCTCATTCCACCGCCTGCCATGGTCAGGGACAGCTTCCACTATCCCAGGTTGCTCCAAGCCCTGTCCATCATGGCCTTGGGCACTGCCAGGGATCCAGGGGCAGCCACAGCTTCTCTGGGCCAGGGCCTCCCCACACTCCCCACACTCCCAGGGAAGAATTTCTTTCTGATATCCAATCTTAAAACAGCTCTCTTTCATGCTGGTGGGTTTTTTTGTTTGTATGTTTGTTTGTTTGTTTGTTTGTTTGTTTTTGGGGTTTTTTTTTGTTTTTTTTTTTTCTTCTGTTGTATCACTCAATGCTCATGCTGGTCTTGGCTAACTTTTAAATGATCAGCTTTAGTTGCTTCACTGATTCAGCTTTTCCACAAAAAAAACCTGCAAAATTACAAGGTTGTCCTTTCACCAGTGCTCACCCAAAGGTTCGATTCACCCAGTTCAGCTTGTTCTCACTCCTCTCACAAGCGTTTTAATGAGGCAGTGGCAGGGGAAACTGCTTACATAACAAATTGTATAACAGATCTTATCTTTGCCTCAGAAAAGTTGGGTCACAGCAACCATCTGGGAAATAAAAGCCTGAATCATCTGCCATGCATACACACGCACACACACATATATATATATATATTTGTATATATAAAAATATATGTGTGTGCACATTTGACTCTTACATGAATCACACCCAGAACACTACTAAAATGCCACGCCAGCTGAAATCTCCCTCCAAAGCTGTTATTTCTGAATGAAAGCTGTCCCTCTTCAATGGATGATGCATTTGAGCCACTATAGATATGCAAAGACATCTTGTTTGCTCTGTGGAGAATCCTTCAGTGCTCAGCAAAGCTTTAGCTAATCATCTCCTGTGCTGCTTCAGCACATGACTCAGAGTAGGAGTCACCAGGACCAGTGGAAAGGAAAATCAGGGGCGGGGGGAAGTGTTACTTTGATGAAGAGACAGTTTCCTCCTCTGGATTTGGGAAAGCTCTGTGATGTCATTAAGCTTTGGAGGGCAGGACACAATGCACCAAAATGTGACAATTATAAATTCTGTCACTACCATCGCACATAATTTCTCAGGACTTTAATACAAACACCCATATCACAGATAAAAACAAGGTGTAAATGAGTCCTCAAACAGAGAAGTTTTGGCTAAATCATGATCCAACTGATGTTTTAAATTTTAGCTTTCATGTTTTTCAGATTCTGTACTGCCCAGGGGTGCAGCTCTGAGCCTTAGATTCAGTGTCACTCAGCTCTTCACGGAGCAGGGAGACAAAAAAAATCCTTTTCCTGCTGGAGGCTAAGGACAATGAGTACAATTTACAGGCCCAAAAGCAGAAGCAACGGTGGCTGAAGATAGAAACAAGAAGGATGGGACGTCATCACCTGAAGCTGTAATTGTGCAATTAAACCCCAATACGCAAATGGACCAAAACTTATAAAAGTGTAAGACCTCATGACCGTTTGTCCATTTTGTGTCCATTTTGTGTCTACTTTGGGCCCACCTTGGGCCCACCTTGGGCCCCCTCCCTGGCCAGGCTCTTGTCCTGCCCAAGGTGTATCCTTTAAGGCCTTTTAATAAATATCTACTTTATTCTCTAGCTCTGCCCAGTCTCTGTTTCAGGACGGCCTTCCCAAGGCATCACAAGTGTAGCCCAGGAAGCTCCTTTTTGGTTAAAGTGATGTGTAAGCCAGACTACTTTTATGGGTGCAAGATGTGTGCCGCAGATTTCCCATCAGAACATATTTAACGTGACCCAGGAGTGGGTACACACTTGTACACCTTTCAAATTAATCAAAAAAACCCTCCTGAGATTTAGTATTTATAGCAACTATTAAAAACTGAATGTTGACTGCTGAAGGGTGCTGATGGTATTTGAACTGACCTCGAGACTGACAGGACATGTTGTCCTGTCATTTTCATTGTTCTGTTTTTGGAATAAATTTGAAGGGAATCTCTGTATAAGTTGATATTCTTGCTCTGTGAGGTTATGGTTGTTTTAATCTGGCTTAAGATGCCTCTCCTCAGATTTCCTGTTAAATGGAACCGTGGCCTAAGGGTGTAAATGATAAAGTGTCGTTTACATTACAAACCTTACATGTGGCGTACAATATTTCATGTACTTAATATAATATTGAATAACTACCTTATATGAGTAGAAAAAGAGAATATCAGTAATACAAAGATATGAAATATCATGAATAATAAAAACTACCTGGAACTGCCAACAAAAGCAGGAGCAGTGGTGAATCAGAATTTTCCCTGAAAGGAAACAACAACTTTCTCTACAATGAATGCAGAAATGTTGATAAAAGATTTTTCAAGGAAATGTGAATACCTGTGTAAAATTGTGAACTATCAGTTTAGAGCTTTCTTCATCTAACATTTGTATTAATACAAACATTTCCTCTGAGAGCAACATGAGAGGGATCAAAGCATTTATTTGCAAAACTCTTTCTTGGGAAAGGTGTCATATTTTCCTTATGTGATCCATTTTCACTTTATGGAAAATCTCACCCTTTGTGCTCTGTTCACTATGGAATTTACATACCAAAATCTTGGGCCAAACAACAGTTAAAATGGCTGTCAGAAGAAATAATTATTACTGAATTAGAGAGGAGAACAGAACTGGGTTAAAAAGTTATATAAAATTTTGTAATGATAGGAATAACTATTTCTCCCAATGGATGATATTGACAGTGGGATCCTTCTGAGTGCTCTGCTATAACCTGGGGTGGTCAAAATATTTGCAACTGATTTAGAACAGGAAAGGTTGAATGATTCTGTGACATTTTACTGATGACAGTACTTGATTGAACAAAGAACAAGTATTGCTGGGGGGATTGGAGAAAGGTATTTTGATACCAGGTGACTTTTGACTGAGTAGGAGATGACAAAAACACAGCACAAATAATAACCTCTGAAATCGAAACTTGAGAATTATAAGGTAATGGAGAATTATAAGGAAAATAATAGAGAACAAAATGAAAGTATCAGCATGGTGCTGATTCATGGACCTTGGGATGTTAAGTTCTGATTTTTCACTTCCATGATTCATGGTTTATGAAAAGCAAAAATACATGATAACATTGTAATAAGGAAATACTTGATTAACTTTGTGAGGAATGAAAACTATTTACAATTACCTCCTTGGGCCATATAAAATGTCTGAAATTATTTATTTCTATTTCAATGCATAATCCTGTGAAAAAGGGAAAGTTTTTAATCAACGTGGGTTTATTAAATAACTTCCTGTTTCCTTCAGCATTAATAATGTAAAATGTGCAAGTGATTTTATCACTACAAATTCACAAAAACTATTGCATACGTCATCATGTACTTAACTGTAACCTCCTTACAAGAGAAAGAGCCTAACACCCAAAATATCTTTTCTAAACATTGCTATCTTTTGCATTTTTGGCAATGTTCCCAGCAAAAAATAGAGGATTGGAAGAACCTGGATATAATTTCCAAAAATGATTGCCTGGAGTTCTACCAAGTTTTCTCTCATTAGCAATAAACTCAGTGGCTTTAGCCAAGCAAGGGAAAAAAAAAAAAAAAAATCAAAATCTGGTGTTTGAAAGATTTTGAAAAATCCTGGGCAATGATAAATGAGTGGTTGTTGCTCTAGGTGGAGAAGGCAGAAATCTCCCAGGATTTGTTTTAGTTTATGACCTATTATCTAAGCAAGGCTATCAGTACAGAAATTAGCACCAAGGCTGACTAAACTTGTCTCACGTGATTCAAACATTGGGCATTTTGTGGTGATACACAAGTGCATCCTGTTCCAGAGAGTAATAAAATGAAGAAACAGGCTGGGAGAGCTGGGGGTGTTCCCCTGGAGAGGAGAAGGCTCCAGGGAGACCTCAGAGCCCCCTCCAGGGCCTGAAGGGGCTCCAAGAGAGCTGGAGAGGGCCTGGGAACTAGGACCTGGAGTGACAGGACATGGGGAAATGGCTTCAAACTGGAGACAGGAAACTCTTGGTTTAGAGTTTAGGAAGAAATTCTTCTCTGTGAGGGTGGTGAGGTCCTGGCACAGGGTGCCCAGAAAAGCTGTGGCTGCCCTTGGATCCCTGAAAGTGTCCAAGGCCAAGTTGAACAGGCCTTGGATCAACCTGGAATGGTGGAAGGTGCCCTGCCCATGGCAGGGGGTGAAACTGGATGGAATTTAAGATCCTTTCCAACCCAAACCATCCCATGATTCCATGAAGAAATAGCTCCTCATATGCTACTTACAAATATTTTCTGTGCCCTAATTCATTAGAACATATATGGCTTCTACATGATTGAATATTTGCAAGATACAGCAAAAAACACTCATCCTTAGACATGTTATAAGAACTTGACATTTAAGGGGGAGACTGTACAGGCAAAACCTTTTGAAACTGAAAATGAATTGTGATATTGGCCTTGGGATTCCTGTTTGGATCACCCAAAACCAAAATGGACAGATATTCCTTTTCTTCTGGTTTCTTTTGAAACCAATGAGAGGAAAGGGAGAGATGAAGAGAATTTTTTTCCCCATTAAGTAGTTGGAATTATAACATTTTTCACTTTGATTTTCTACTCTTTCAGTCCTTTAAATGCTAATGTCAGGAACATCATCACTGGGGCATATGACACGGGAAAAAGATTGACTTACAGCTAGGCAAGAGTCCAGCTCCCCAGTAGAATCCTGCCAATTATGTGCACTTTTAATTTAAAGGGTTTCTTCCTCTTCTCCTCAGTAAGGAGGATATATCTCCTCCTTGGGATATTTTTGACTCCTATTTAATAGCCATTCAGGCTGCATTTCATATGTATACATGCAAAAGGTATGCAGAAAGGAAAAAGTAAAAAATAACAGCAGTTTTGAAGTGACTTCTACCAAAATTTTCTTATGTAACCAAAGCTTTTTTCACTCCATTCTTTTCACCACTACTGAAACCTCAGATTTACAAGTCCCTGGGCAGCATATTCCCAGACCCTACCGTCAAAGCCAGCCCCACACCACGTAGCAGGATGTCTCAACACACGTTCCAGCAGGCAGCAGGCCATGGAACACTTCTACATGTGAGGAAAAAAGAAGTTAACTTTGTCCAGGGTGGTAATGGTGCACACAATGGTTATTGACAAAGTGTGGGATTTATTGAGAGTGTTTACAAAGTGGTTTGTCTTCAGCAGGTTGTGAACAGAGAATGGTACTGTAAAGATATAACCTCTAATTATTTAAAACACTAGCAGCCCTATTTATTTATTTTCGGCTGTGGAGATACTGAAGTTGAAGTCTGGGGCCTTTCAGAGTTGCCATGGCAACTGGACACTTTGATGGGTGATTAGAGTGGTACCATTTTGGCATCAGACATGAACTTGGATTGCTATGGCAACGTCACAGCCATAACTTCTATTTCATTCAGCTCATACTTTGTTCCTCAGGAGCCTCTTTGCTTGCTGCTTGTGAGGAAGCTGAGAACTGTGTCAGCTGCGTCAGAGAGGAGCTGTTAGGAGCAACACGAAGTGGGCTTTCCCAGCTTAAAGAATACTTCACATCAAGGAACGATTCACTCAGTGCTCTCATTATCCTTGGGAAGGAGCTGAGCTTCTTGGCTGACATAAATGGAGGTGGCTCCATTAAGGGCAGAAAAGTCTCTTGAATCCAAATTGGGCACCAGGGAAAAACCCACATTTCTCTGGTTGAATATGCATTGCTAGAGATGAAGAATCCTCCTCGTCTAGTTTGGCATTCAAACAGTGAAAGACAAGGAAATGGTAGGGATGACAGAGGTCAGAGGAAGAGAGGAAGATTAAAAAATAATAATAAAGAAAGCAAATCAACAACAACAACAACAAAAAACCTGGAAAAAACATGTTTACCAGACAGTTTAGCTTTCTGAAATTCATATCAGCTTGGAGATAAAAACCAAATTTGTCAATATTTATGGAGTTTTAGCACAAAAAAAATCATGCAGGCTTCTCCAGGTACGATGACAGTAGATTCACCTGAACTGTAACTGTGGGAGTAATAGAAATATTCTGAAAAGCAGTTACTTCTTATAGGCAATATGGATGTGAGAGATTTTTATGATTCATACAGAACAAGCAAAAGAATAAATTTCTTAATATAACTTCTTGTTAAACTCTTATTCTTCACCAGAAGATGCTCCAGAGGCCTAACACTGTCATATACAGAAAACTCTGAAGACATTTAATATGACAAAGTCCATTGAGGATTATTAATATAAAGACAAAATTTTCTTTCAGTAAGTCTCCAAACTACAGCTCTCTGGAGGCTGGAAGAACACAGCAGGGTGTCATCACCACACAGCTGAGCTTATCCTAAACTCTTCCATGAACAAGCACCAGTGCAAGTGGGATGCTGATCTTGGTGGGACTTGGGTTTGGTTGCTTGTGACCATCCTCATGCTCTTAGACTCACTGGTCTGTGAGAGGGTGAATAGATAAATAAGGATGTCTTCACAAAATCACAGAATGGTTTGGAGGGGCCGAAGTCAACCTCATCCCAACTCCTCTGCCATGGACAGGGACACCTTTCACAGATGAGTTTGCTCAGAGCTCCATCCAACCTGGCCTTGCACACTTCCAGGGATGGGATATCCATGCCATGACTTCTAAGGGCAACCTGTTCCAGTGCTTCACCACTCTCATAGTAAAAAAAAAAAAAAAAAAAAAAAAAAAAAAAAAAAAAAAAAAAAAAAAAAAAAAAAAAATCTTCATTATGTCAAATGTAAACCTACCTTATGTCAGTTTAAAACCATTTCTCTTTGTCCTGTCACTGTGGGCCTTGGTAAAAAATCTCTGTCTTCCTTATAAATTCCCCTTCATTTACTGAATATCTGGAACAAAGCTTCCTCAGAGTTTTCCTTTATTCCTTTATTCGGGATGAACAACCCCAATTCTCTCAGTCTCTCATCACAGCAGAGGTGCTGCAGCCCTCTGAGCATCTTGGTGGCCCATTTCAGGATCTGCTCGGACAATTCTGTGTCTTTCTTGTACTGGGGACCCCAGAACTGGAGGTGGAGTCAGCATCCAGAATTTGGTGCTTAACAAAAAGGGCATTTGTACTCTGTGAAGCACAGGTGACAATCTGTAACTCCTGGAGGTGCCACATCTCACAACCAGTCCTACTCCTACTGACATCCATCCTACAGCACTAAGTAAATGCATTGACATACTGATTTTGCTAAAATATCCAAGCACAAAAAATGATGAGTTGGAATATTTATTATGCTTAAAATTCTGCTCAGACTTTCTTAATTTATTACATCAATTTCAGTTTGCACTGCTCAGAAAAGATGTCTAAATTCATCAGTGAAGAGCAGGACTTTCCATGAGTTGTAAAAGAGAAAAATATGTGTTAATTTAACAGGCTTAATAATATTACTCATCTGTATCTCAGTATTGTTATTTCTAGAACAGAACTCACCTCTCCCTGGTGCAAGCATGTGAATAAATTCTACCTCTACATAAATAAATAAAGAGATGGCAGCACTGTGTGGGCTGCAGTAAAGGATTATTCATCTATCACACAAGGTCTGCCAGATGCTTCAGAGCATTAGATCCACCTGTGTATTTTAGCACCCAAAACTCTAATGTTTACACGGCGACGGGATTTAATCTGTTCTGCCCAGCTCATACTCCAGAGTCCGACACCAATACCTAAAGTGATCTGGAGATATGAAGCTACTCCTAAGTGTTTAAGGCCATCACTACAACCCGAAATGTGTTGGGCTGAAATCTTTAGTGTCAGGATGTTGAGAGAGATGGGACCACTAGTTCTTAAAACGTGATTTATTGCTGCTATCTTCTACAGTCTCATGAAGGAGTGGGAACATCTTCACCGCATAGGCCAGAAGTCCGTGGTCAGTGGTCATCAGTGGTCACAGGAGCTAAAGCTACAAGGTCTTTTAAAGGTTTATTAGCCAACAAATTACTGCCACAAAGATTGTTTCTACTTTCACACCAACAGATAATTAATTTGTATCACACATCTTTGCCTCAATGCGGACTTTCTTAACCAATCATATAATGACACACAAACCTACTTGCTACACCTGAAAACTTTTTACTATTTCTGTAACTAGTTCTATATCTACGCTTTAAAGCTCTAAAACTTACCACTACATAGCTTAATATGTTTCTGCTTAAACTACAAATCCACATTCTTGCTTATGGTCTCTAAATCCAGGAAAGCCTTTTCCAAGGCCTCAGGTCGTATTATTCATATCTGTGTTTGGGTGTGCATGCCCAAGATTTTGACAATTTTCTGTGCCTGGATTTCCCACACTTTAGCTCAACATGAAACTGCACAACCAAGGTGCTCAAAGTGCATCTGTGTTGGGCATGGGGGTGTTGTGTATTTATGTTATAGGACCCAGCACCCTGACCTGCTCCTTCACCGACCCCACTGAATTTAAAGAAATAATTGGTCAGAGATACCAAGGGATGTTAACTACCCATAACCTCCAAGCACCTTCAAACCCTGTTGCAGGAGATGAAGTCTTTTGCCAGGGCCTACTCCTCAGTGATTTGTGGTCATTTCAAAATGCTGAGAAAAGAAGAAAACAAGTGCTATTGAAAAATACCTATCTGTCAAGAACAGCAAGAAGAGCACGCTTGGTAGAAGGTTCAGGAAAAAGACAAAAATAAAGTGTTTATGCTTAAAATCTGTGTTAAAAAAACCCAAACAAACAAACAAACCAACAAAAAAACCAAACCACAAAGCAGCTAAAATAACACCAAACCCCAAACCATCATGACTATTCAAAGTTCCCAGAATTCTGCTTTTGATAAAAGAGTGAAGGACAGGAACAAAAGTTGCCAAAGCTTGAAGTAAATCATGAGTGCCTGGAGTTTCGGCCTTTATTCAGTCGCATTTTTTCAGTGTTAATAAAAGAAGTTGAATTTTAACTGAAGTACAGCTTCCTTCCAGGAAAGTAAAAGTGGTTATCACGCAGATCAGTTTGCCACTGATAAAGCTGTGAACCCTTGACACAAAGCCTCTCCGTAAGACACTCAGGCTCTTTCTCTGCCTCAGGTCAAAGGCTGTTCAGCCTGATGCTCATCAGTTTCTTCACCTCCATGGACTCCATTCTTCCAGTTGTGAGAACGGGAATGATGGGATGCCTATCTGTTATTCACAAGCTTTATGTTTTATGTATGGGAAGAGGTGTCTGTGTTTCTTACTTCCTTACTGGGGCAAAAGAGGTTGATTTTGTTCCTTTCATAAAAAATACAGGTTTTCAAAGTGACAGATGGTCTCGCTATTGTCAATTGTCAGAGGCTTTTGATCAGCAGTGGAGCAGAAAAAAATGTATAATGGATTTTATCAGGTGTGCTCTAAAAAGGCTCTACAGAATGAGACTTTTTGATCAAAAGCACAAAGCAAAATATCGCTTTTTATTTGGACTGCACGTGTGACTCTTCATAGACATGAAAAATGCGGGCTGTTCTGCAAAATGAACTTCATCTTTTCAAGAGGGGCACAGATTTGCAGGGTTGTGCTGCTTGTTGAAGATTATAAAGTGTCAATCAAAAAAGAAATCACTAAAAAAAAAAAAGCTTCCTTCTCATTCCTGCAAGTATTCATCGAATCATGGAATGGCTTAGGTTGGAAGGGACCTAAAAGATCACAACATTCCAAACTCCTGCCATGGGCAGGGGCAACTTCCACTATCCCAGGCTTCTCCAAGGCCTGTCCAACCTGGCCATGGGCACTTCCAGGGATCCAGGGGCAGCCACAGCATCTCTGGGCACCCAGGTTCAGAGCCTCACCACCCTCACAGGGAAGAATTTCTTCCTAAACTCTAACCTAAGCCTATTCACTTTCAGTTTAAAGCCAGTAAAGCCATTAACTTTTTGGCTTGTTTGTTGTTTTTTTTTCCTTTGTTTTGACCTTTCCATCACAGCTGTTGTACATGATGCTGGTGCCTGGGATGAGGCTGACATCACTCCCCAAATCCCAGCTCAGGAGATGGGGTTTGTTGGGTATTTCCTAACATGCACAAATACAGTGTAGGAGCAGGGCGTCAAGAGAGAAGCACAGAGCAAATATTTATTGGCCAACACACACGGTGGAGAGCAAGGATCCGTTCTCTACCAAGCGAAAGACTAATGCACACATGGCCCTAAAAGTGGCATGGCCTGTCTGCTGGCCAGGCCTGTTTGCCCCTTTGTCCTGTTGATTTGCCATCTTTCAGTTCTCTGTTTCTTCCCCAATGGTTCTAATATCTCCTCATGTCCATTCTCTTCAGTCCTGGAATGCCTGTGGACCACTGGCTCAAAAATTTAACTTCTCTTACATGGCTTTAACACACAGACCTCCTCACAGAACTCAAAATGATGTTTCCAGCATCTGCTGCACCAAACTGGGCCAAATGGGATCACACAGATATAACCACAAGCTGTGGGTTACAAGCTTTCTGGAAGAGAAGGGACTCGGGGAGTTTATCCAGACTTGACACAGCTCTAACTCAAAAAAATGAGTTTCAGAATTTATTACATATTGGGAGAAGAGGCTGACTGGTTTTCCTCAAGTCCTACAGTGTTTAGGTTACCAGAACCTACAGGACATGGGCTTCAGAAGATCAAAGTTAGTCATGCACAAAGAGTTCATCAGAAGAAAACACATTTGAAAGCGAGGATCTTAATCATCTTCCAAGAACTACAAAATGAAACAAAAACAATTACAAAAAAAAATAGTAGATCAAAAGAAAGAGGGTATTAGTAATTCTCAAAAAGCCACTTCACTTTCCACTGAATCTGAAAAATTACATCAATGGAATTCACAATCAAAATAATCCAGGATGATGTACCAGCAAAGAAACAAAGAGCATTTGATCTGATCTGATTCCTCACATGGATGTGCTCATAAATAAATGCAGAAGTGGTGGCATAAATCTCTCATGAATGTCTAAAACAGGATTGTTAGCACCCAAAACTAAGCATAAAACATGCAGAATGCCTGACATCTCAGTAGGACCTGTGCATTGCAGCCAGGGAGGAACAGAAAAAACTCCATGCAATCAAGAATTAATTGACTTTTAGGAAGAAATTCTTCCCCTTAAGGGTGGTGAGGCCCTGGCACAGGTTGCCCAGAGGAGCACTTTACTCACCAAAAACCAGAATCTAGAGGAAATTGCCAAAAAAATTAGCAAAACTTAAAGAGAATGACTGAGGACTTACAAAATTAAGGATCACAAGCACTAAATGAACCCTGTTACAAGATTAATATATCCCCTATTTGTGTTTAGGAACCCCTGAGAAGCACAGCACTCATTCTGCTATTCTTTCTTGATGCATACATTCCTGTATTGTTTAGGGTTTTTCAAGGGGGGAAGTAATTTATTCATGCCACCAAATAATCTGTGTGTAAACTGAAAATCTCAGTATCATTTTCTTCAAGCAGTGAATGAAGAAGATTCATCTTCTGTGGGTATGGAACAAAACAGAAATATGAAAGGAATCATGAGGAACTAAAACAAAATGAAGCAAAACAAAATTTTAAATGGTAAAAATAAAGGGTTTATGCTCAGTTTTTTTAAACCCCTATGGTTCCACTGGCTCAATAATACAGGGAGTTGCTCCATGCTCCTTCCTATAAGTAGGTACTGAAGGAAAAACTACCACCCTGGAGCTTCTTGTTATAATTTCTCTGCCAAAACTTGCTTATCCCTACCTGAATCAGCAGAGATAACAACTCCACTGTTTCTCCAGTGAAGATTTTGATATCTTAGCTCACAGCTTCCTCCTGAGGAATTTATTTGTGGCTGACTGATTCTTGAGTTAGAGTAGAATGCTGTTCTCTGAGAAGCAGCCTACAGAGGTATAAAAACTCCAGGAAAAGGTGAGTGCTTTGTGTTTTAAAG
Organism: Hirundo rustica; assembly: GCF_015227805.2. Lineage (NCBI taxonomy): Eukaryota > Metazoa > Chordata > Aves > Passeriformes > Hirundinidae > Hirundo > Hirundo rustica. The sequence continues at coordinate 152,988,860 of NC_053450.1, read as the reverse complement.
CAGTGGTGGGAAAGAACAAATAAAAAAATGGTATTTTAATAAATTTATTCGGATAAATTTAGCCATGTTGCACTGGAGAGATCATCATCATAGAATCATAAAACAGCTTGGGTTGGAAGGGACCTTAGGAAATATCTGGTTCCAGCTTTTCATCTGGACCAGAATTTACAGTCAGTGGTGATCTGACCTGTGATATTGATGGTTTTACAATAAATATCTAATATCAGACTCAACATAATCTGAAATGCTTGTTCTGCCAAGGGAGTAATCGGAGTCCAGGTGGCTACACTGCAGTTGAAAATTTTTACTCTATGGCAATCTGAAGGAAAATGAATCTCAGCCTGAAAGTCCTGATTGACTAATAGAGCAGGAAGGCACTTCCCAGCCCGAGCAGCCCAGGGAAGTTGTCTTCCCGGGCTGTCAGGAGGATAATGAACCTCAAGAGGTTGCCCTGATGAAGAGACTCGCTCAGGGATGGCTGTGCACAGTGCCTGGTGTTTCTGCGCTCGGGTGATAAATGGAAGCTGTGAGCTTTGGTGAGGGCAGTATCTCAACTCCAGCTGTGCTGCTCAGGGATGGAGCAGCTGATCTGCTCCCAGGGACTCTCTTCATTCCCCCAGAAATATCAGATAGACAAAACCAGGCTGCACCAGGAACATTCCTGCAACCTTTGGGGATTTCTTGTTACGGAATGTGGACGGTTCAGGAGTTTGGGCACATGGGAGATGTGAGTGAGGGACAAAAAGCAATGCTCAGTGAATTTTACTTGCTAATATATAGCATATAATATCTAATACCAAATATTTAATATCTAATATATAATATTAGTTATAAAATATAAAATATAAAATATATATCTAATATATCTACACCTAATATCTAATATCTAATATTAGTTATAATATAATTCATAGAATAGAATAGAATATATCCTATATCTTATATCTTAATTCTCTATTCTCTAGTCTCTAGTCTCTATTCTCTATTAATTATATACTATCTACATTACATATTATGTAAATATAAGATATATATTACATATATGATGGAATATATATTATATAATACATATTTATTATATGTATTATATATTATATATTATATAATATTATATAATATATAATACATAACCCCTTCACATAAATTACAAGTATGGAGTCACTGTGTGAATCCACACCAAACCCAAAGTCTTTCTTCTGATGAACTGATTTCCTAAAAAGTTTCTTCCCCTGTGGGTGTCTCACTCCCTCCTCTGGTCTGCTCCTGTGGAGCGCCCAACATAGAAATTGTTCTTTGCCCCAAAATCTGCCTGCTTTGGTGCTTAAAACCACACATGCAGTTAGAAAACCTGCACGATTCCTGTGGATGTGTCATTTAATTCAGTCCTGTCTCCAAAGATAGAATTCATCCTGTTTCTGGAGAAGATGAGAAATTGTGGAAGGTGCTTCTTGTTGATAATGGTCTTGAATGGCAACCTCTCGCCTAACTTAAATATTCCCAGAATACTACAGGAAAATTCAGGAGGCAAATTTGAAAACTCACATCTCTTGTGAGCCCCAGAATGAAAGAGCTTTATGTAGAGAGCTGAAATACTTGCTGAAATTTACATTCTTTTTAAATTCATCATATATTCACATGGGAAATTCACATCTATTTGCCCTCCCACAAATGAAATTCCCTACAATATGTTTTTTTCAACTTCTTTTACTTCTCTCCCTTTTGTGATCCCTTATTTTCCTCTCAAGAAACTCAAATGCCAGCATCCTGGAGATTCTTTAAGCCTGAAACAAAGATTCAGGAGTAAAAAGCCCACTCAATTCATAAAGTCAGTGACATAAATCAAAAACCTTGGAGACAGATAGAGAAACTTGGTTTTCACTCAGTGCTGCATTTCATTTTGGAAATGTAAAGGTGATCAAAAAGTTGTCCAGATATAAAATAAGCCATTAGCAAAGAACACATGGCCTCCAAACACTCACTGGGTAACCAGCTTTTCAAGCTGAGAAAAATAGGTGGAATTCAGAATTTACAAATCTGGATAAACTTCAGGCAAAGGTGAATTTCCATAATTAAACTATTCTGCGATTCATCTGCAATGCTGGTATGGCTAAGTTGTGTTTTCTTCCGAAATTTGTTCTTTCTTGTTCTGGCTTTCACTGCACTGGATTTCTCAATCTACCCTCTGTCTCTTTCAAACCTAACATATTTTTCTTGTCTGTGCCTCATCGTCTAAATACATTTCCTTTTCAGCTGCTACATTTCAATTCCGCATCCAAATTCACGGTCCGCTGTTCCCCTTTAACCTTTCTGCTTGGACACTGAAGATCTCTGTCCTGCAGTTCCTTCCTGTGAGGAAGCAGCATGAAATAAAGGTCAGGCCAGTGATACAGGCTGCTCTCCCCCTCCTCCTCAGAGGGCAGTCTGGTCTGATGGCGATTCCCTCTGGGATGAGAGATCCTCTTCAGGTGTAATGCTGGAGAGGCTGGAATCACTTTCTGAATTACTGATAGCCATCGTGTTTCTCCCTGGAAAGAGCATCATTCACATGTGCAGTAATGTTGCTGTGTGTTATTTGCTTTCATATTGTATTTCGTTTTTATACTGGGTTTTACAACAGTTTGTTCTGTTCTCCCCTGTTCTCCTGGAAAATGTTATACCCCAAAGTTTATCCCTGATCCCCTCCCTGTCCCTCCTCCCACACTCCTCCCAGTCCCCTCCTGCAGGCCCTGTCTGTCATTCGGCTGTTCCTTCCAGCTTCTGGAGAGTTCAGGTAAGGACATCGAATGATAGGGCAGGAGCTGAGGAGGTTCCTCCCTTTATGTTCCCCATTGATTTTTTTGGAATGTCCCTCCAACCCTGTTCCACTCCCACCTTATCCCTCCTTGGGTGTTGGTTTGTCCCCTCCTTTAGCCCCTCCTGTGCATATAAGCACCGAGCACACGGGGCCAAGGGTGATTAATTTGGGCTGTGGTCTGGGGCAGAAGCCCAAACTGGACCGAACAAAGACTGAATAAAAGACCTTGGATTTGCACCTGGATCAAGTCTGACTCCTCTCCTCCGCCACTGACGGGGTCACTCTCTCTCTCATGATAAGGGGAAAAGCCCCTCACCACTTCCCGGGTTTTTAGGACCCAGGGGAGTTCTCCTGTCTGTCGCTGTCTCGAGCTAGCCTGGGCGAAACAGAGCCAGTGGCTCCGATAGAGACAAGCCACACAGTAAGGCTGAGCTGGCCATCAGCTCCTCAGGGATGCAGCATTTATCCCAAAAGCAAGAAGAAGGATCGATGCTCTGGGCAGCTGAGCCTGTGAGAGCAGTAAATTCATCACCCTTGCTTGTGGATCGTCGTGTGGATGCACAGTTTGTACCACCAGCTCTCTGGTGCCCAGCACAGCACGGACCTGGAGCTGCTGGAGCCAGCCTAGAGGAGGCACCAGGATGGTCAGAGAGATGGAACCGCTCTGCTGTGAGGAAAGGCTGAGGGAACTGGGATTGCTCAGCCTGGAAAAGGGAAGCTTTGGGATGACCTCACTGTTGCCTTCCAATGCCTGAAGGGAGCATGCAAGGAAGAGGGAGAGAGATAGTTCTCAAGAGCATGGAGTGAAAGGACAAAGGGGAATGGCTTCGAGCTGACAGAAGCCAGGAATATTAGGAAGAAATTCTTCCCTGTGAGGGTGATGAGGCCCTGGCACAGGTTTCCAGAGAAGCTGTGGCTGTGCCTGGATCCCTGGAAGCATCCAAGGCCAGGCTGGATGGGGATTGGAGCACCCTGGGACAGTGGAAGTTGTCCCTGCCCATAGCAGGAGGTTGGAATATGGTGATCTTTAGCGTCCCTCCCAACTCAGGCCATTCCATGATTCTGTGACTCTTCTATGATTCTCTGATTCCATGTTTCTATGATTCTGTGAGTTGGTGATCACACCTCTTAGAAATTGTTCAGGGCAATTCTGTCAGCACACCAATAATAAGTGGACTCTGCACAGGGCTCCATCATACCTGAATGTTCCTCCTGTCCTGAAGTACAAGGTAAAAGATGGAAAAATCATTTTGTAGCATGTAGTACCATGCTCTTTTCTATCTATACTTATTCTGCTACTAACTGTGATGTCAGCCTTGCCTAAACATGAAAGGAACCACAGAATATCCTGAGCTGGAAGGGACCCACAAGGATCATCAAGACCAACCCCTGGCCTTGCACAGGAAAACCTGAAAAATCCCACCCTGTGCCTGAGACCTGAGAGAGTTGTCCAACTCACTTCTTGATCTCTCTTGGGCTTGGTGCTGTGAACACCTGCCTTGGGACACCCAACCACGTTCTGGGTGAAGAACCTTTTCCTAATATCCCATCTAAACCTTCCCTGACAGGGCTTAATGCCATGTGGAATTTATGGATGAATGGAGGCAGATTCCTGACCTTCACTATTAATTTTCACCCTCTCTTTGCATTTCTAAGTGTGTCTTTATTGTCACTTCTTCACTGTTTCATTTATAGATATATTCACCTTTCCCTTTTTCTACTCCCTTCCACGGTATAAGGGAAGCAAGGACATAATTTTTTTTTTTTTCCCTGTTTCATATTTTTCCCTCTGTTTGGTCCAGATGGAGAATTTCATAGCAATCCTAAATGACACAGGAAGCGGTTTGTGCCTGATTGACTCAGTCTTTGAGTAACAGGAGCCGTACTGGGAATCTTCACTTTAGTGCATAATTGTGGTAATCCAAAGGCATTCTCAGCAATGTGTATTTTCCTGTGTATGAGACACACTTGAAGCTGTTGATTGATGCACTTAGAGTTGCTTCATGCACCATCTGTATCCATCTGTGCATGCTTGAACACTGTTTAAAAACCTCACTCGATCACCAGTGCATTAGAGAGAAGCGGTATTTCAGTTAATAGAGTGTATTAATAAAGCTGAAATGATATCTCACTTCATTCAGCCCTATCAAATACATTCATTGAATGATCAGTTTAAAATTAGAGAAGCCTCACTTAACACATGTTAATGCCTCAAGCTCCAACTCTCATCATTCTCACTAAAATTGCTGCACAGAACAGCAGACTTGTTTTGGAAGAAATCAAGAGGCAGCAGTTGAAAACTTCATGATTAAAAAGCTGAAAGCATTTTTAGAAAGAGAAATGTTTAGAAGTTTTTCCTCCCCTTTTTTCTATACCTTTTTTGGTCTAACAGGAAATTTGATCAAAAACTTTGAAAGTTGTCTCAAAAATTCAGACAGAAACATTCTTCAGACAGAACCCTTTAAATCCAGGCGTTCTCATTTGCATATTAATTTGCATATTTCTCATAACATACCAGGGATGCTTTATTTCACTAATTATCAGTTCCTCGCCATTGAACATCAACATCTGGGATTATGATAGGAATTGAATGGACTTAAAATCATTACAAACATAAAATGATTTTAAATATAGCCGACCCTAACAGAGATCCTCAGAAGCTCTCTGGGATCTCACACAGAAGCAGGGAATCATGGAGTCACAGAGTCATAGAATCACAGTTATAGAATCAGGGAATCATTGAATCACAGAGTCACAAGAGTTATAGAATCATGGAACCATAGTGCTGAGACACTGGAACTGTTTCCTGGAGACATTTTGGCTGCCCCATCCCTGGAAGTTTTCCTGGCCAGGATGGACAGGGCTTGGAGCAATCGGGTCTAAAAGAAAGTCTCCCTTCACATGGGGTAGAACTGGATGATTTTTAAGATCCATTCCAACACAAACTATCCCCTGATTTTATGATTTTGCCATCTATCAACCCGACATGGATATCTGGATACCTCTGAGCATCTTGGATGACACCAGAGGCCTTTTGAGGACAACAGAATCGAGTCCCTTGTGAGGAAGTCCAATGCTTACCTCAAAACACATCTCTCTGAGGAGCTGAATCACTCTCTAAAGCCCACAGACAGCAAAAGGCAGCTCTGCCCTGACTGTGATGGCAGTGCAGGAGCCTGGTTTACCCCCAGACCTTCATGAGGATGCCCAGCACTGATTCCTCACTCCATCAATTGACTTTCATCCAGGGAGACAACAGGTGAGAGGCAGTGAATATGACTCAGAGGTTCATGTTATTAAGTTCAGCAAAAGTTGTTTATCTGTGCCATTTTTAATGATGGACTCATTTTAGTGAGTCTTAATTCCAGGTAAAATCCCATAACAACAGCAACAACAACAATAATATATACATATATATATATACACATAGATGTAATGGGATTGTCACCAGACAGGATTCTTTGCCTTCCCAGACATAAACTAGGGAAGGCTCCAGCTGAATATTTCAGAGGGATTCCTCAGACGTGTATTAATTAACTGCAGAATGTCACCACTTATTCCTGAATCTGGGTTTTTTTCCTTGACACACGAAGTTCTCTCTGTTCACAGAGCTGCTCCCTTCTCAGGAGAGCTCATTTCCCAGCAACCCCAATTACTGTCACCTCCTTTTACTTGACATTAAATTACAAGACAAGCAGAACTAGCTGTACTTAGGCCTGCCACGCTGATCTGCAACTGATTTAACAGCTGCATTTTTGCTGGCTGTTCAGTGCAGCACTAGAGAAAACAGCTGTGGGGCTCTTTAGTTTAGTGGGGGAAAAAGCTTGCATTGGCTATTTTATTCTAAAGAATCCTATCTGAAACATATTTTTAAAGCATCCTGTCTGAGACAAAATGCTCATTGGAAATCAAGCAGAACAGGCAGCATCTCTCATGTACATACTTAATCAGCAGATTTTTTTGGGGGGTGGGTTTTGGTTTCTTTCTTGATTATAATAATCTTGAGAAAACTGATTAACCCAAAGTAAGTTATTTCAGTCAGAATATGCTTATAGGGAGGGAAAATTAGGAGGTATGAACCATTTTTTTTAGTCTTCAATCTAAATATTTTTTTTAAAAAATCCTGTTATCTTTTTCTCAGCTTTGAGAAGGCAAGAAGTAACATTTTATACAGATGATATAATGATGTAAGTATTTCTATACCTGTGTTTACGTGCATTCAGTTCCAGACAGAACTCTCCTCATCCTGCTGACTTCCAAAGGGTCAGCACATCTCAGGAACTGAGATAATCTGTGTACCAAACCAGATTTAGATTTCTTTTCTCTATAAACAGGATATGGACCCTGAAGTTGAATCTATGGCTCTGCTCCGACACAGAGCAACATCCCTGACCTCTGTGTGCCTCTGTCTTTCCCTCTGTCTCTGGGTTAATTGGGACTTTAATATCATCTATACCACACTATTTTAATGTATTCAAACAATTCCATGGGAGTAAAGTCCAGGCATTTCCTCAGGGGGCAGGGAGTAGGAGCTGGCTCTGTTTGTGATTACAGTAATTGAGTTCATTACCCATAGCTGTCTTTTGAGCATACACAGGGTAGGAAGGCAGCATGGCCCCGTGGGAGAGAAAAGGTCCAGAAGTCTGATGCTTGAGATTATTTTGTTCCTAATCTGCTTCAGGAGAAAAAAAAAAAAAAAAAAAGGCTCTTCTTCACCTCTGGCATTCTTTATCTTCTTCACCTCTGAAATCCTTTATCTTGTCATCTCAAGTTATTTTAGTGCCAAAATAAGATTTGTCCTTCACTGCATTTCTATATAATACTTGAAATTATATGTTTCCCATCTGAGCCGGAATACCCCTAAAGTGCTGAAATAGAACACCAGGTTATGATTTCATGCCATGGTTGGGGTCTTTCCACTTAATTGTCCAGTTCTGGTATTTACATATGAATTTCCCACTTAAGAACTCATTATTTCCAGAAAGAAACTCACTGTTCTGGGAAATTAAAGCTGTAATTTGGTTTCTTCTGGGACACATCAGGTGGATTTTTTTCTCCAAGAATGTCTAGGGCCTGAAGATTACCCCTCCTTCTGGGATCAGTGGTGAGCTATAACTGCTCTGAACTCCCTCAGAGGCGGTGAAGCTCCAGATTGAAGCCATTTAAAATCCTCCTGGGCATCCAAACCCCTCTTTCCCACTGTGGTGGGTTTGCATGGCGAGGTTCTGGCAGGGAGGTGAATACAGAGGTGGCTTCTGTGAGGAGCTGCCAGGAGCCTCCCCTGTGATCCACAGAGCCAATTTCAGCTGTGAGAGGTTCTCAATTGATTTCAGCAGCTCCCAGCATCTGCAGTGCAGGGATCTAGGAACAGTTTGCAATCAGAAGGATATAAACACTTTGAAGCACGGTTCCTCTGATGCATTAGCAATGTCCATCCCTCTTATGACTTGATCTGCTCCCAGTAAATCTTGTTCCTCTCTTCTGATGCTAAGGGCAATCTCAGCTGAAGATGTTTACATTGCAGATGTCTATAAGTGGTCAGGCACCAGCCTATATTTACAATCTGAATGTTCACCAGCTGATTCAGTCTGAAACATGAGTCTTCCTAGCTCTTAAAGTCCATCTTATGAAATTAGAATTACATGTAAAGGGTACTGCCTGTAGTCAGGCAAGGGAAAATGAACAAAGAAACTTGTGCTCCTGGAGCTGCCTCTGTCTGGGGAATTTTGTGACTACATTTCTGAAAGGCATAACAGACACTCACCTTCTGGAGGTTTTGCCAGCCTTAAATAATTTCAGCCCCCCTTGAATTACTGAATTTCAGCCTTTCTTCATCCACCAGCTCCTCCACGTTTCCAGTGCACCCACAGATGCGCATCCATCTCTCACTGCATACACGTAAATGAATAGGATTTTAATATGAGCAGGGGGAAGTACTCTAAAACCAAACGAGATTACGTTACAGGAATTAAATCAGATTACATCTCAGCTCCCCAAGTCGATGGGAGAATGGAGGGATGGACTGTATTAATTAAAAAAGATGATGTTTAGACATGCATTCATGCCCATGTAAAGGCTGACAGCGGCCATTTGCTGAGGTCACCATTGAGCTGACTGCTGAGCTGGAAGGGGAGGTGCATCTCTGGCAGGTGAAAAATGCTCTCCTTCGGGCTTGGCTTGCAGAGAGCAGCTGCTGCCACAGCGCTGTGGTGGTGGAATGTCTTTTTTAGAGCACTTTTTGCCCTGGTGAGGGGTTTGCTACAGACTGGGGTTTTAGAGCACGTTCTCACTACCCCAAGCTGGCTTTACATGAGCCAGCACTGGAGCCTGGTGCTGGCAGATGGTTTCCAGCAATTTCAGATTTTGCATTCTAATGAGAGAAAAACTTTAACACCCTGCTCAGACAGACTCTCTGGCTGCCCATTGCTATGCACGGGCACTGAGGTAAATTTGCAGAGGCATGATAATCCCTAATCCTCCAAACCCTTCACCCTGATATCTCTCCAGACTCCTCAATAAAGCAAATCATGCAGATTTTTGCATGGTTTCCTGTCAGAACAAAAATATGATGGGCCTCCAGCCTCCTGGTGCTGCAGTAAACCTGGATCTGGAAAAGGAAAATCAAAGCAGGGAGGGAAAGAGGGGACTTTTTAGCAAGAATCCTGCCTCAAATCAGCCTGAAAGCACATTTAGCTGCCTGTAGCATTTCCTTTTGACAAAGAAAAAAGTAATAATCATCCCCAGCTGTGACCCTAGCAATAAACACATTCCTATTGTCGTTCTCAGGCCATAAACCCACGGCCTCTCTGCTGGAAACAAAGACTCGTTCAGGTGCCAAGCATGAAGGGTTGTTATTTGTACAAAAACTGCACTTTTAGGGGAAGTTCACAGTCACTCTAAGAAGTCTGTGTGCTTTCAAGCAGTGTGAATCCACCGTTCCCAGCAGTCTGCACATCATCTAGTTTGTGTTGACTTCTCTGCAGCCACGGAAGAGTTTGAAATATTGTTGTGTTCTTCCAATTCAATTTACCATCTTCTGCCTTAGATGGCTCACCTGCTGTGGACCTAATTCTGCTTCCAGTTACACAAGAGTAAACCAGCATGAAAAGATCTCCCCAACCCTGAGTTATATTGGAAGGAGGAAGAAAAAAGCTGTACAGGTTCCCTTTGTTACAGGGAGTGCACAACAACACCAATCCTCCTAAGATCTAAAGAAAAAGGTTCCAAGAAACCATGAAAATAATACAGATTTTTTTCTTTGATTTCAGCAAAAAAATATTGGCCTACTGAGCCCTAAAGGGGAACTTACACAGGGGTTTATGGAAATTTATTGGGTATTTCATTTTCCATTCCTTTTAATTTTGAAGAATAATAATCATTATTATGATAATGCTGTTATGACCCAGAATATCAGCTGGCCTTAGAGAACAAAGAATAGTCTGAAAGGAACCAAGAATTGTCTGAAAGGATATGATTTATCCTAAGGTACTGTGTAGATGTCTGCACCTTGGTTGTTTCAACTGTTTCAGAATCACTGGGAAAGAAGGATTTGTTGAGGATGATTAATCTCATGTTGAAATAAGTGTCTGCAATAAGTCAAAGGAATCATCTGTTTCTCTGTGTTACTCATAGCAAGAAATTCAGCTCCTGCTGAGCCATATTCATCAACAATGCAGATATCTCACTTTATGGGATATACTTAATCATGGGGTCAGACTGCAAGGTTATATTTCTACAGAGGGAAAATTAATTTATATGTAGAGGGAAGATTTCTATCCTTTAAATGCAGGTTCTCACAGGTGTGCTGCTGTGCATCAGCAGTGTTTGCTCATCTTGAGAGTTTTTATGGGGTGATGGGGATGGACACAGTGAACAAGAAAGTGACGCAGAAAACTGAGTTTCATCCATCCCAGTTTACTATAAAAATCATCCTATAAATGTTTGCTCATCCTGTGTCCGGTAACTTTTCCATCCAGATAAATCTGCTTGTCTTTTTGAGACAAAATCACAATTTCACTGGAGTTCTGCATTTGTGGAAGCTGACTGGAAGTCAGGATTCACTTTGTGCTGCATGCAGCTTATGTGCAGTTCACTTATAGCTATATCCTAGCATCCAAATCCCATTATAAACTCCCAAATTCAGTATTTTCCATGCTTCTCAGGGGTTACCCTTTCTTTCTATGAAAAGTGTTGAAAATCCAGAGGAGTGAAAATTATATTTTCTTTCCTCCTTGTCCGTGTGATCCCTGCAGATCCCTGCCCTTTGCACTGTGCTTGACTCTAAGGAAGAACACACAGCCCTTAAGCTTTAAGCACACTGTCAAAAATCATTATATCTTCTAGACAGGAAAGAGAGTTTGGTGGGAAAAAAATAGGAAAAAGATCAGATTCTTGGAGTATATTTCAAGATGCTTTATCCTTAGGATTCAGAGGTGTCATATAATGTATTAATAAAAGAAGAAAACATGGTGGGCGGTTTCGTCGTGAGTCTTTTTCTTTTTCCAATGTTTTTCTGTACTTGTTACTACAGCCCTGCAGATCTGCTCAGCAGTAATTAGAGACAGATTTTGTGTGCATTTCTTTGTCTGTCTTCTCTCTGTGGAGCCTGGGGAGTGATCAGGATGCAGAGCAGAGAGAACAGGTGGTGTCTGGAATAACACCTTTCCTCCTTGTCTTGGTTTGGAAAGACAGCTGTCTGCCAGGGAAATTTGGAGCTTCCCTTTGAATGGAAAATGTAAACCTCCTCCCTCTAAATTATTATAATTTTGAAATTAAGGCAAAGATATGGAAATAGGAATAACAGTTCTTAACCAGAAAAATCAAAAATAAAAATATAGTAGTACAAAAAAAGAAAAAAAAAAAAAAAAAAAAAAAAAAAAAAAACACAAAACAAAAACAAAACAAAACAAAACAAAACACTGACAGTCAGAACACAAACTGACACCCTGTTGGTCAGGCTTGGACAGGAGGAGCAGCCCAATCAAGTCCTCCTGACGGATTTGGTTCTGGAGGAGCAGAGATGATCCTGTAGAAGGGTGGAGTTTTCCCCTGATGGTCCAGTGGTGGTGAGATGGATCTGGTCTTCCTCTGGGAATCCAGTGCAAACAGGCTGTGCTGGTGTTCTGAATCTCAGGTTTTATCCAGGTGGGAATGCTTGGCTCCTCCCCCTGGGTGGAGCATCTCCCAATGGGATGATGTAATTGTATCAGCCATGCAGTGAGCCTGGATGGCCCATGAACAGCAGATATCCCCTGGAGGGAGGATGGGTCCTGGAAGAGATAATGAACCCTGCCACACCTGGATTAACAGCTGGTAGTAGAATACAAACTTTGGTTACGTCTTACATTGCAACCCAGGACACTCCTGAACACCCCTCTGCGCACTTTCTATGCATCAATATTCCATGTTCTCCACCTCCTATCCACAGGAAAGACTTTTTTGTGAGCTGCCCTGCAGCTTTCACTGCTCCATCCACCACTCCATGGCTCCTGACCCTGCCACACCCTCATTCAGAGGAGGGAAGAGGGAAGAGCAACTCCTGGGTTGCTCTGGAAAAGAAAGCTGCAGGAGCTGCAGTCACCAAATTTTCCCTTGGGGTGGACCAGAGTATGATAACCCTTCCTTGGAAGGTGGTGTAAAAGCAGCAGGGTTGAGGGAAGCAGTGGCACACCAGGAGACATTTGCAGTCCTCAGGAGCAGTGGTTGTGCTCTCTTTTATATCTGGACTAGGCTGAGTTTCAAGTTTAAGGGTCCAAACCCATGAGGACCAGTATCAGAATCTCATTATATCACACAGGGTGGCAGCACCTTTGTTTGTTACTTCTGAAGGACTCCACAACTCCAGAGAATATTCCCTCAACACCTAAAGTCCATTTGGTAAAACTCCATCAGCACCTTCTAAACCCTCCTACAAACCAGTTCCTTTTCCATGCCCTGCTGCCCAAAACTTTTCTGCTTCAAGCAGTGAAGGTGGAACAACACCTGGCTGTATCCTGTGCACTTAACAGGGATGATGGCAGACATATCTTCCTTCCCTACAAACGCTCCTTCATCCTTCCCTTGCCCTCCTCATTGTGTGCAGTTAATTATCTTCTCTGAGACTCTCTTTAATTCCAGTGGAGGATAAAAGCTGGCTGCAACAATGCAGCACATCCCCCTAAAGGAAGGAAAAGAAAGAGAGAGAGATTCCAGCTTCATAACTGGGTGACAAATCAGTCAATTCTTGGCTGCCAGCTGATAGGATTATCCTAAATAGGCTTTGTGAGGCCTGGGTTTTATGCATACATACTCGTCCAAATTAAGTGAAAAGGTTTTTCATGCTTGAATTAAATAATAATGTGAGGCTATCAGGCACTGATAGCTTCAAACAACAAAAAATATCAATCTGGTTTCTTATTAATCATTAAAATGACCCCCGTGAAAACAGCAGTTCCTCAGCTTTTATGAACTGGCATTTCTCACTAAAATCAGCAGCCTTGGATTAATTTTCTGCTGTTAGGAATTTGACCCATTAAATTTTTGTTGTTGTTGTTAAATGTTTCATTAAGGCTGGCACTGCATCGAGGCTTTGCAGGGAGAGATGTACATAAAATTATCATAATGATGGACTTAACTGTGAACACGTTTCCTTTTTAGCGGTGTTTCAGGTGATTTTTAACATCATTCATTCAAAAGTGGGACATACCTTGGACGGGCAGAGGTACAAAGCACATCATGATGTTTAAAGAAAGATATTCTATAATTCTGTGATTCTGTGGTATGTGACTGAGTACATGACAGAAATTCTCTCTTATGCACCCAAAACTTTCAGGCAAAGGAAAAATTCCCCATGTGTGAAGCAGAGAATGATTTTACATGCAGAAACCTCCACTATAAACGAAACTCGTAAAGAGCAAAGAATAATTTTCTCTTCAGGATTCAGTTTTGGGTTCTAATTATCACAATTTGGCAAGCTAACTAAGTTGTTGTAATGGGCCATATGCACCACATCAGCCTGCAGGAAACATTAATGCCTGAAAGCTGAACTCTTTTTACGGATGCTTGGCCTTTTCACAAGTGTTAAGTGAAATATATTTAAATTATCTCAGTGAGTTTAAGTTACAAGACAGTTCATTACACGTGCCACGTGGCTGACAGAGTGCATCTCATCAGTAGCCATTGCTCAGGTGATGATGTAACTTTAATTGGCTCATTAATTTGAGACTTCAGCTGGTACATTGTAAGTCTAATTTTCTTTGCCTGGTGGAGGTGCACAGACTTTCCAAACTGCAAGTAGCGATTCTCGCCAGCACAAGAGGGGACATTTCTTCTGTTGTTAATTCAGGAGTTTCTGTTCCCTGCACAGCCAAGCACTCTCTGCCTCAGCTCCTGTCAGGCTCTTCATCCCAACAAGCTGTCACCGCTGGCTTTGTCTTGTGAGCCAAAAGGAGCCAATCTGCTCCTCCACACCAACCTCTGTAACACCCCAAAATTCCATCTCACGACTCACTCACCCAGTGATTGGTCTCAAATCAGTCTTGATTGAAATATGTTCTCCATGAAGATTTTACAAATGATCCCTGTCAGTCTGCTTTATTATATGTTCTCATTTCTGGTTTGGTTTGTTCAACTTTAATTTCTTCTTTGACTTGTCTGTTTTCCCATTCTTTGCCAAACTGTAAGGATGCCAGAGTCAGAGTTATGTCTTCTGTAAGTACTTGGATATCAGACACAAAGGAATAACGTGGCTCGTTATCTAGTTGCTTCCCTTTTAGTGCTTTAAAAAGTTATTAACACATAAAATTTTACTGTGCCGATTGTCGGTTCTTTTATCATTTTGTGCTATTAAAAAAGCTGCAAAAATCTCTCTGTTAATTCAGAGCACCCATGAATTAACACTGCCAGCCCACTCTGTTTTATTTGGCTCCCTGACACGCTAGACTGTTGGGTCTGCTATAAATTCAATTATGCAAAGCACTCACTGGTCTCCTGAGCGAGGGGATGTCCTCGAGCTTGTGTTCCACAGGGATGGAGTGCAGCACAAGGTGTTTTCACACTGTTTGGAGCTGCCCAAACCCTAAAGTTTAAGCTGGGTGATGTAGTGTCTGGGCTAATTAATCCTGTTTCTCTGTGGAACTAATTAGCTGGGGTGCTGTGGTGTGGTGACTGAGTTATCGTATCAAGTTTGGTTCTGTCTTTATTTCCTCCAGCTTAGGGATATCTGTGCCTTTCTTGAAACTGTGATGTACACACACAGCTGAACGTGAAGAGCCCCACTGGAGAAAACCCTGGACAGAGATTAAAAAATGCATCAACCATGAGCATTAATGAGGGTATCAGGGGCTGTTCACTCATCATGTGCAGGAAGAGCCTTTTATGCCAAGATCTTAGAAATTTTACCCAAACCCCACATCCAAATCAGTGACAAAACCAGATTCTATCATAACAACAAAACAAAACAAAACAAAACAAACAAACAACATAACAAAGCAAAACAAAAAAAGAAACTGAAAACAGATAACATACCCAGAAAGAGAAGAGTTGACAGATCAGGGAAGTGAAGCCCTCCACATCAATTCTTGAGCTTGGAACATTGATTCCAGTCTGGCTAATTACCCAAAGTCCATCAAGGCAATTGACTGGATGTGGTTTCCTCAGTTCTTTACCTCCACAAAGCAGAAGGACACAATTTACCAACTTCACAATCCTGGCATGATAGAAATTTATTATCTATTGATGTGCAAGCACAGCTTGCCCCCCATTTAGGGAGGAAGGGGTGTAAAATGTGTAAAGTCACTGTGGAAGGCTCTGAACCTGCCTCCAGACTGAGGAGAAAACTCCCAAGGGGCTGTCATTAAATGACAGGAAAAGAAAGGACCACTGAGTGAAAAAATCTTTGCTTGTTTGGAAGCTCCCTTTTCTGCCAGCACCCAAAATACACAGAAACTGGCACTGCAAGATTCATAACTTCAGGAGACCTGAAGGGATGATTTGTTTGCCCAAAGAATCCTTGCAAACCACCTGATGTGCGCCTGTCACTCAGAAGTGACAGCATTTCTGACAGCTGCACAAATCCAGTTCACACCTCCAGTGTGAACGCAGTTTTCGACTTCTGCCCAGGCCCAGGAATCTGTTGAAAGGTGAATTTGGCAAATGAAAATGATCTGCTGTGACCTTGTTTGGTTTTGAGAACCTGTTGATGTCATACTAGACTGAAAGAAGTTCCCTGATAAGGCTTGGGTTACGAAGGTCATCTTGGAGCACTCTACACTTGGGAAAAAACACAACTCCCATGAAGTAAAATGCAAAATACTTGAGCTAGTTGGAGTAGTCACATCTCTATAAGAGTTTGTTTCTTTGTGGGTGCTCTTTGGGGTCCATTCTGAAGGCAAGGCAACTTCTAATTGATGTTTGAAGAGGAATCTGGAATGATTTGCTTGATGACTTGCAGGGATGAGTCATGTCCAGCAGGAAACAAGGCAGTGATAAACTCAGATGAGGCTGTGGGAGGCAACATGCTAAAAGCTCGTTATGAGCATCATTTTTCTAACCAGTTTTATGATGCAGAACAGATTCCAGGTTATTGCAATCATTTACAGTGAAGGGCAGATAAGGACAAGGGCGGGATGTGCTTTCCGGCAATATCCTCTTCTCTTTGTAGAAAATTTGAAGAGTAATTTTTAAAAGAATCTGGACTCAGAGGAAATCCAGTTCTCCTCTACACCCAGCATGCTCCGGAAATTTTCTATTTGTTTGAAGATGCTCTTTGACATGTCAGTGTGAATGTGATTTACGGAGAGATGAAATACGGACAAGTTATTATGAAAAGGACCAGGAAGAGTCCAACTCCACAACCACTCTGTGAAGGAAAGGATCCCAAGAATCCCTGTATTTAGTTCCCTGTCATTCACACGGATGAAAATCTGTAGTGGGTTGACTTTGTCTGGATGCCAGGCGGCCATAACTTTATATAAAAGCTAAGAAAAAGGAGGAGGAAGTGGAATAGTCCTAATGATGAGCTTTGTCTTCTGAAACAATATGCTCTGTGTCCTGGGAAGAGACTGGATATTCTCCATCTGCTGATGGCAAGCAGATATTATATATTTCATTTTCCTTTGGACCACACACAGCCTTTGCTTTTGCTTTGTTAAACAGCTTTCCCCTTGACCCAAAAGGATTTTTCCATCCTTTTTTTCTCCCTCTCTGCTCTGCTGAGGAGCGGAGCAATGGAGCGGCTTGGTGGGCACCTGGTATCCAGCAATGCCAACCCGCCACAGCTTTTTCTTTGGTTTAATTTCCCCTGGGCTCAACCACAGCCCCATCCATCTTTGCCCTTGCATTGTGCAGTTTGGTCCCTGATTAAGGAAGGTCTGACTCGCACTACCTCTTATTTGAGAGTCAAAGGAAAAAAATGCTTATGAGGTGTGATTTACAGAACATATTTTGTGCGTCTCCTTGGAGTTTAGATCAGTAATGAGAAGCTAAACTCCTTGATCATGGATGGAAAGGAACTACTTCTGTTGGAAAATTAAAAATCCTCATTATAACAGATAAATCTTATCTATGTTCTTTGGAATTCAGCCTTCATTCCACTATAAATTATGGCCTACCTGAGTCGGGATACAAGAAAGATCTGCATTTTTGCATAACTGGTTAAGTTGACTCACATCTTATTCCTTTATTTGCCATTCCTGTTTTTATATATAAATATATATATGTGTGTGTGTGTGTGTGTGTGTGTGTGTGTGTACATATATATAAAAAATATATGGAAAACTTTAGAGTTGTCAATGGTATTCATGGTATCCTCTAATAATCATGGTGTGATTTTTTTTCAAAAACAAAGGGGTTTTTTCTGAAGAAAGCAGTTAGGTAGGGAAGAAAAAAAAAAGAAAGAATGAGAAGAAGTCTTAGTAGACACGTATAATTTTCTTATTTTTGTGAGAACCCCACATTTCTGATTTTCATGCACAGACTCTCAACACACACTGGATAGTTGTGTCCTTGATAGCTGCAAAATTAGCAGCAAGATATGCACAGGAAATTCTTGATAAGTACTCATTAGGCAGTCATCACTACCCAATTATGCTAATGAATCAGAAGGAATGGGAAGTGGTGAAGGAGGGACTGCACTTTCAGATGAAGCTTCCAGAAGACCTGAATTGAGGAGGGCATTTTAAGGCGCTCTGCAGTGAAACAGAAATGGAAGAATTGTAGTGGTGATGTTTAAGGCAAGATGAAGTTTTTTATCAGGCAACCAATGAGAAACGACTTTTGCACGGGGAATTAAATCAAGCTTCCTGCTGGAAGAGAGTGGAATGAAAATGGCACCAAGAGTGGGGATTTTGGATGTAATGAGATGGTGGTGGTTATATTTAGAGAGGTTTTAATGGGACTTTGTGAAAACAGAAGGTGTTAGAAAAGATGTAATGGACAAATATTTTAAGAAGAATCCTGCTGCTTTTAGTGATCATAAGCTTACCTGACTAGTCTAAATTAAACTCTTAGGTACCCTCAACGGTCTGTAAGGAGAGACAGACACTTGCAGACAGTGATTCGTCCCATCTTAAAGCATTTATTTAAGATTTCTGCACAAAACTATCTTCTAGAAGTACCTTTCTCTTTCCTTCTCTCTTGGTTTTCTTGGAAGTAAAAGGAACCTTACCAACCAGATGAGACATGTTTAGATTTTGAATAGCTGTTAGATTTTAAATGGTACTTGGAGTTTATCTTCAAACCTGAGCAGAGCTGTGATTCAAGGCCTCCAAAATATTTTAAGCTGTTCTTCTAGTGATGAGTATTTGATTACAGAAGGCTGGAAATTTCCCAAGTGGATTTTCTTCCTCTTCAAATAATGCTGATGCAGAAGGGAGAACATGGTTCACAAAAAAAGAAAAAAACCAAAGATTTTTATAAGAGCACTATATAAATACTGAATATATACTCTTAGTCTAATCTTGAAATACAATCTAAAATCAAATTTCATGTGGAGAAGAGCAAAGGGCTTGGCTATAACGTGGTTTATTGTCACTATATCAGCACACTGCTCCATATACTCTTACTTTCCAAGGTGTAATAACTTGATCCTGGACCCAAATGCAATGGAAAAAATAGGAATAACCTCCAGCCACATACGAGGATCTTAATTTTTCTTCTTTGTAGTCTGTGTCCCTCTGGTTGTGCTGCTCTGACATAACTGCTCTAACACAACACTGACCCTGTATTTCTGTCTCCTTTCCAGACTGAAGAAGCCTCCCTGCATTCCTCCATGAGTGGGGTTTTGCTGTTTAAATGTGTAACTAAACCAGTCAGTGAGGCTGACTGCAAAATCAAAAGTGACTCCATCAATGAAATCAGCGTGTACAGGTGAGACAAACAAGCATGCTACAAAACCAAAACAAAATAAACCAAAGAAAACCCACATAAACCCCACAAAACTAAAACAAACAAACAAACAAAAAAACACCAACAAAAAAACCCCAACCAAAAAAAAAAAACCCAAACAAACAAACAACCAAAAAAAAAAAAAAAAGAAAAAAAGAAAAAAACCACAAAAACCCCTAAAAAAACCTAAAAAAACCAACCAACCAAACAAACAAAAACCAAACCAAACCAAACCAAAACAAAACAAAAAAACCAAAACCCAACAAATCCCAGTAGCCTAAAAGTATCCATACTATCCATACTACAGAAAAATAGTATGGACTCAAAGATTCTGGAGAGCACTGGACATGTTCAATCAGGAGGAGCATCTTTCCAGTTTTCTAACGTAATAACCATGGAGAAATTTTTGTATGTTTTGGAGAAAAAGCTTCTTTATTTTTAATCTCTGCAGGCTCTTTTGAGCCTTTCACAATCTGTAACTTTACACCATGATCTGGCTGAACAGTTTAAGGGAGATAGCTATTTTTATCAAGCAATTTTCAAAGGAATGTATAAATAAATAGATAGATAAATAAATAAATAAGCAAATAAATAAATAGTTCAACCATATCTAGGACATGTTTATTTCTGAGATAAACAAGCTTTTACCATCCCCAGTAAAATCACTTTCAGTAGCATTTTTGAGGATGGCAGCTCTTTACCAGCTGACACAAATCTGAATGGAAAATAAAAGGTGCAAAAGTCTGTCAATGTAATTGATGGTTGAAAAATCCTTATTTTATGTCATCATATAGCTGAATAAAGGATAGCATGGCCTAGACAGCACAAAATACCATAATAGTACGCCAATTTCTGTTCTATTTAATCTTTAATATATTCTTTCCTCTTCAATGTATTCTTAGACACAGCTAATGGCTTAATCTGAATAAACAGGAAAAAGTGGAATTTCTTTCAGGCTGCTTCCGCAAATGATGGAAAATAAGTTATCTAAGACTTATTTTGCCAGGTACAGTAAAAAGAGGGATGAAATCAATTTAGGAGGATGTGTGTAGTCCTGACAGGAAAACTTGCCCATTAAAATTTCAGCAACTGGTCAAGACAAGGATTAATTAACAAAAACGGACTCTGTCATGTGGACATGAATCTGTGACTGGTGGTTTATATCAGAAGGGAATCGGCAATAAGAGGGTTGTTGAGAAAATAATTTAATTCAACACCTCGAGCATTAACAATGGAATTCAGATGTCACTTCCCTGCTCTGTGACAGATTCTCACATTAATTTGAAGGCTTGTCACTTAGGTCCAGCCTTTACAGGGATTTAAAGGTAGGAAGCAACCCCCCAAGATGTTTGGGTGGGATTCACTTTACAATAATCTCAGTATAATGCCTCACACAGGAAAACTTACACAGGCAGCAAACAATATAAAAAGCTGAATTTCCAGAGGAATATTTAAATTCTAGGAGGTGGATTCACCTGCCTGAGCCCTGGCTCAAGGTCTCAGGCCTGATTCCTAGGGACACTGAGGCATCCCAGGGCTGATGGTTCTGGTACTAAAACCTGTCCCCTTCTGCAGACGCAGCTGAAGAGCAGCCTGGAAATGGCAGGACATCTGGAATTGCACTGGATTGTTACGCTTAAACATCTAAATCATACCTCAAGCTGACACTTAAGGGTTAAGGATGAAAATATTTCCAAAGATTTTAGGACTTTTTTCAATTTAGCGAGCACAGGGCTACTGCACAGCTTGAGATGCCCCTCTTTTATAGGGTGGACTTAAGAACTGGCATCATTTCACTTCTGCAACATGAAGAATGTGCCCTGATGTGCAGAGGATGATATTTAATTTGAAAAAAAATAATTGGTGTGGTCAGAGGCTTGATATAATAATCATGATTTGATTCAGTTGTGGTAGATTGCCTCTTCAGCCCTTCCCCGTAAAATATTTTTCAGCTTGGAGGGAAAAAAGACCAGAAAGGATTGACCCTCTTACACCTTCCTTTTTTCACTAACGAACAAGAAAAACAATGCAAGAAAAGCCTCTAAGGAGCCCTCTAACTTCCCTCAGAAAACACCAATGCTAGGATTGACTTATTTTCCCTGAGATCCACAGTTAATTTTCTTTTCAACATTTCAAAACAATCACTACTCAGTAGTGAGGTAGGTGGGTTTTTTTTGTTTGGTTGGGTTTTGTTTTGTTTTGGTTTTCCTGTAAATAATAAAAAAAATGCAACAAGGTTTTCTTCCAGATTTTATATTCACCACCTCTGAAAAAGCCGAGGGAGTATGCAAAGAACAGAATAATCAGTTCAATTCATAGGATGGTGAAGAGCACTGAATAGTCATTTCCCCCTCATCATACATTAACCAATGTCACGGTACCCTGATGCTCTCCACTATCTCGAAAAACTGGAAATAAAATCTTCCACCACTCCATTGAAGTTACAGTAATCCCCTGTAACAACACTCTCAGTTTGTTAGTGGCAGGTTGCCTTAAAATGAGATTTACAGAAAGCAATTTGCTTACAGAATTGCTGAATATTTGACAGCAAATACACAGGTTGTTTTCCTAGGCTGTT
Organism: Hirundo rustica; assembly: GCF_015227805.2. Taxonomy (NCBI): domain Eukaryota; kingdom Metazoa; phylum Chordata; class Aves; order Passeriformes; family Hirundinidae; genus Hirundo; species Hirundo rustica. The sequence continues at coordinate 152,967,126 of NC_053450.1, read as the reverse complement.
AAATTCCTCCTGTCTATGTGGCTCTGGGTACTTTCACAACCACTCTTTGAACATTGCTGTGGGGGCATAAATTGTTTTTTTCCCCCTCTTATTTCAATATTTCATCTGAGGAACTGTGCCAGCTCCTAAGAGAGGCGCTATTGGTTTTCCAGCGTTCCTCTGAGGATGGTTGAATGACCCTGCCAGAGTTATTCCCACCTTCATCCCATTTGACTCAAGGAGAGCTGTGCAATCCCCCTCTGGGTATAAATTATTCAGGGCCTCTTTATTGCTTCATAAGGTTCATGTGAGAACAGCAGTTGGTGTAGATCAGCTGCACTCGCAGTGTTCAGAGCTGTATTAAAGACAATATTTCAGTGATAAACCATCCCAGGAACTTCCACACCATCACCTTTACACTCCATCAGTAGCAACAAATGCAAAGCTCTGTAATTAATGTTATGGGGAAAGATTGGAGGTGCAAAATTTAATTACCTGCGCTAAATTTAGCAGGAAAATCAGGTTAATTACCCTATTTCAAGGTGCCAGGGGGAAAAAAATGTAAATGATGGATAAAACCCACAGGGTGGTAACTGAAAAATAAAGTCTTGTGAGAAGTTCAGTGGTGTTTCATGGCCAGGTGCTGGGTCCACATCCTTTGTGAAGGTCATTCCAGCTCCACCATGAGCTTTCACTTCCTGCTGGGGAAAGAGTTTATTTGTATTAATAGTTGATATTAATTTTAGAGCAATTCAGCTCATTGAGGTACCAAAATTGATGTGGGAGCTCACTAGTGAAAAACTTCATGGACAAATCAAGCCGTTTCTCCTCCCTATAATTTTATTTTCTTTTCCAGCAAGAAGACTGAAGCTTCACTTCAAGTTACACCTTGGTGCTGGATTAATTCTGCTCCACAGAAATAAAAAAACCCTTAAAATCTTGATCTCACCTGATACCCGAGCTAATATGTAGAAGAATTGTGGGGTTTGCACCATCATTTGCTGAATATTTGACAAGATTTAAGTGGGTCCTGTAAAGGTTGCAGACAGATTTTTTGCAAGAACAAATTATCTTGGGTTTTAGCAAAATCTTCTTGAAGTATTTAAAAGCTGCTGCCATCCGTGTGTGCCCTGTCCTGGAGCAAAGATCTCCTGTGGCCACGAGCAGAGCAGAATTCAACCTCACTGGGATGTCCTGGAGAGATAAAGCCAAAAGACAACAAGAAAGGATAAAAGCAGACAGTAAAATAGAAAAAAGAAATTAAATGTCCCACAAAATAAATAAAAAAAAAAACCAACCAACCAAACACAAAACCAAACCAAAAACTCAAAAAGCCAAAACAACCCCTCCCCTGCAAAATCCCCAGAACAAACAACAAAAACCCCCAACAACAACAAAAAAGCACCCCCTCCAAAAAAAAAAACCAAAAAACCCAAACCAAAACCAAAGGAAAAAACAAACTTCCCCACCAATTAAGAAAAAAACCCAATTTTTCCTGCCTATTGACTAACATGTAAAAGAGAAAGAAAAACAAACAAACAAACAAACAAACAAATAAACAAAAACAGCAAAAAAGCCCAACAACAAAACCAAATAATGTTTGCGACTTCTTATTTCTCTCTTATTGTTTGTCAATGCACACTGTATTCCTAGAGCATGGTAAAATTAGCACAGCAAGGAACACTTTTTCTACAGGAAACAAAAGAAAAAAATACCATTTGAAATGACAGAGAGAGAAATCCACAAAACCTTTTTTTTTTTTTTTTTTTTATGTGCATGTCAGAGTCCATGAATTTTAGCTATGATGCAAATGCCACATAACTTCATAAACTTGCTGTAAAGCACTGAGACACGAGTGCAAGAGTTAAATTAGAACCCTGTTCTATTGATAGTGATTAAGAAAATTAATTAGGAAGGGAGACTCCCATTATGTGCCCTTTCATATTTATAAATCATAAGAGGAAGTACTAAGAGTCACAATAATCCAGATTATTTAAAGGCTAAGGGACGCTCTTCCATGCAGAAAAGCGTGGTGTCATGATTAATAAGGTTAAATGTGAGAAATGAGCCCTTCACTGCTCAGTTGTCTTTAGAGCCAGGTATTTACCCAGCAGCAGGCACTTCTAGGCTGCCACAAATCTTGAGTAGCAGCAGAGGAGATGTTTAAGGACGTGATCGATGGGCTTGGAAGTCTCAAGTGGTGCCCATGGCTTGCAGCCTCCTGTGCACACTGCTCCAGATAAGTGGACAAAAAATGGGGAGAAAAAAATAAAAAAGTGATTTTGAAGCTGTAAATACATTTTATTTACTTTGCTCGCTCGCATTTTCCCATTGAGATTTTATTAGTTAATTTAAAAGGATGAATGGATCTCTGAAATGACGAAAGAACTGGAATATCCTGGAGAAGAGCTGATCTGTGTATGATGAAAATAAGAATCGGTGTGAATATGAGACCATCTTATGCTGTGCAGATACAACCCTATTAGAAGACTCTACAGCGTCACCAGCAATGGATTTGGAAATTGTACATTATGAAATTATGATGACAAAAAGGGGTTCACTTTTCAAAAGAGATAACCTTGATTATGCTTAAATTAAATTATTTCAAATTGCCTCATCATATCTACCTGTAGCTAAACACAAAGTATAAAAGATTTTTCTCTTTTTAGAAACTGCATCGTTTAAAATGAAAAAGAAAAATTATTACTTGCCTCAAATCTTCCTTCTGCTTTTTCTTTTTTTTTAATTTTTATTTTTCCCAAAAGATCATTAGGTGCTTCGCACCAGTGCAGGCGTATGAATACATCTCCCAGTAATAGCTTTTACAAATCTGATGACACATTTCAGAGGAGAAAGCTTTCCTCTTAACTGTAATAACTCGTGTTAGCAGCCTCAGTGAAGGAGTGGAGATGGTGTTAAAAATTATAATCAATGACTCAAGGGAGAGCTACAAATTACTCTGCCACATTACAGGAAAATCGAAACTCAAACAGCAAACCTTCCATGATAATGGGTTTATAAACAGGAGATAAGGAATGAAAAACAGGGATTATGGCTGGCCCTGTCCATCCTGCAAAGACATCTCACCAAAGCGAGCAAATCAGAAATACACGATGGGAAGTAAATATCATAATCCCATTTTAAAAGAAAAAGGGTTATGGAATTTGGCAGGGTGGCCAATGATTGAAGACTCTCATACTCAGAGCCCACAGAACATGAACCATATTTGTAAACATCTGCTGAAGGTGCACATCTCCCAAACATGCTGCAGGTGGGAGGTTATGAAAGGACAACCCAAAGTTTACCCAAATTCTTAATGAACTTCTTGTAATTCAGATATCCTGCAGTCCTCTAGAAGATTTGTTAGTTATTTCTTTTTAAAAACCTGGTATGTGCCTTGTTGCACACCCTCACCTGTTACATCCCTTGGCCTGTGTTCAGGATCAGGATGAATTATGTGATGTCTTCTTTGACCCAAATACCCCTTCAGGGTTTGAGTGCCCTCTTTATCATGCAGTTGCATGCCAAGAATATCCTGAGGAAGATTTATTTAGGACTATTTTCCCCTTCAGCCAGTAGCCCCCATTAACGGCTACCCAGGCAGCCCTTGAAACTCAGAATAAAAGACACCAGGCAGGTTTTGTTCCCCTGGTGAAGCACTGGGGAGCTGCTTATTGCAGATGCACCAGTCTTGTATCATTATTGTGTTGAGAGTGAAATGTTCATGTCTCTCCAGGCACCCTGGAGTCTTTCTTAAGACATCTGCCTTTTAGATAATAGAAAAATGAGATTATTTCAATTCTGCATGCAAAGCTCCAAGAAACAGTTTAGAGGCAGAGGAGCATAAATAAAAGATTATTAAAACTTATAAAAATCTGCATAAATAAAATTCATCCACTGAACAATGGGCTTGGCTTTAACCCAGAGGATCAGCCTCACTTTTCATGCAGAGGAGAAAAAGGCTGTCAGAAAGTTTTTTCAGCTCACCTAATTGATGTCTGGACTTCGAGCAATATCCTCACCCCTGCCTCTATTGAATAAATAATGATCTGAGGCCACAGCTGTCCTTATATGTTCATTTATACAAAATTCAATATCTAGAGAACTCCTGGTCATATTGCAAAGCTACAGCAAATGTCTTATATTTATTCTGTTTGCAATTATCTAAATTATAATTATGTGAACGTCTCTAATAATAAATAAAGCAGACAGAACAGTGAACAAGGCACCACCTAGAAAATATATTGTGTGACTCCTCTGCCTATCAGAGTTTAGCCCAAATCAATTTAACCTCCCCAGTAATTCCCAGGCATGGTGCAGAAGTTGACATGGGCAAAGGAGCATTCCCAGTTATCCATGCAGGCACTTGATCTCATTTTGAAAGCTAAGAGATTTTCATGAATCAGAGCTAGCAAATGCTCTCTGGCCCATCTCAATAATTAATATGGGTTTAGAGTGACTGTGGAGCCTCAGAAGTGCTGATTGTTATCTGTCGTCTGGTCAGAGCCATCAAACAAGGCAGCAGCAAACAAAGGTTGCTTCTGCCAAGCACAGAGATGGGCAGAGCTCTGGCTTTGGCTGGAGAAATCACAAATACAACGCTGGAACGTTGAATTTCTCATAAGTTAACAGGGAAGAGCTTGTCTCTGGAAAACCATGCGCAATAAAAGTAGCACTAAAAATCATTTGCTGTGTGGACATAGGAAGAAGACTCATAGAGAAGGCTTGGATTTGGTTGCTTGTAGCAGAGACAATCCCAGGCAGAATAATTAATCAGGAATTACAGCAGTGTGGAAGTGAATGGCTGTCTTGGTTTGGAAAGACAGAGGTGTCTGCTAAGGAAGGTGAGAACTTCCCTTGGAATGGAGAATGTAAACCCCCTCCTTCTGAATTAATATAATTTTGAAATTAAGAGGCTCTCAGGCAAAAATATGGGAATAGGACTAACAGTTCTTTACTAGGAAAATTAAAATAAAAATTTACTAGTACCAAAAAAAAAAAAAAAAAAAAAAGGCAAGTAAACACAAAGGAAACACTGACAGAGTCAGAATACAACACCCTGTTGGTCAGGGTGTTGGTGGCAGTCCAATCAAGTCCTCCTGCAGTGACAGATGTGGTTCTGTTGGAACAATGATCCTGTAGAGGGGTGTAATTTTCCTCTGAAGGTCCAGAGATGGGTCTGGTCTTCCTCTGGGAATCCAGTGCAAACAGGCTGTGCTGGTGTTCCAGAGCTTAGATTTTTATCCAGGTAGGAATGCTTGGCTCCTCCCCCTGGGTGGAGCATCTCCCCAGGGGATGATGTAATTGTATCAGCCATGCAGTGAGCCTCGATGGCCCATGAACAGCAGATATCCCCTGCAGGGAGGATGGGTCCTGGAAGAGATAATGAACACTGCCACACCTGGTTTTAACAGCTGGTGATACAGTTGTTAAAGAATGTATGTGCAGAATGCATACTTTTGGTTACATCTTGCATTGCAACCCAAGGCAATGGCCCTCTCTGTGTAGCTCTAAGAATCACAGAGGGGTTTGCGTTAGGAGGATTTTAAAACGGATCTCTTGTTCCACTCTTTGCTGTGGGCAGGGACACCTTCCACTAACCCAGGTTTCCCCAAGCCCCATCCAACCTGGTCTTGGACACTTCCAGGGATCCAGGGGCAGACACAGCTTCTCTGGGCACCCTGTGCCAGTCCCTCCCCACCCTAACAGCAAGAATTTCTTCCTTATATCCCATCTAACCCCACTCTCTGTCAGTTTAAAGCCATTTCCCCCCTTCTCCTACTACGTAAATTATTTACCTCAGTTTGGGGATGAATGGGGACTGTCTGGTTCTCAGGAGTCACAGGATGCCCTGAAGCTCTTCCACAGATAAAAGAAACTTGTTCCAGGCACCACTTGCAAAGCCTGACTGTTTAATCCATGCCCAGAGGCCAAAGGTGTCAGTTCTGAAGAGCTGATGCATCCCTCACCATTTTACGTGTCACACACAAAAAGGAAGGCCCAGAGTTAACGAAAATAAAAGATCAGAACTTGTTGTGTACCACATCTAAAATTGGATGTGGGTTTTGGCTTCTCAACAGCACAATACCTCCAGTGCAATCTGGTGATTCATTGGTGTGGTTGAAAGTGATGGGCTCATTTATTCCTAGATGGTGGTTTACTGGAGTTCCTATTATTGTCCTCATTCTCTCACTGAAACACTGATGTCATCACTAACTTCCCCCTCATAAATCAAAAATCAGAAGGCTTTTTTATATCATCTACTTTTGCTTCCTGTGGAGCAGAGTCCAGGGATTTCTCTAACCAGTTCTTCAACAGATTTCTGCTGAAAAATTTATCAAGAGCCCTCTGTACCAATATCCTTTGTTTAGGTACTTTTATTTTTGGTCAGTTACTCACTGTTTGTTTTAAAATAGTTAGACTGTGGAAACCTCTTGGAATTCAGATGAAAATAAATTTTTGGGTTGTTTTTCCCTGAGGGTGGAATTCAGCTTTATCAAAATTACAGGATCAACATGCTGCCATCTATGTAAGCCTTTTCTCATTTAATATTAAGTAGGTTTGTTCATCATTTTTATATTGTTATCCTTTGTTCATTGTTTTTATATTACACATACATTGTAACCATGTTTTCGTCTTCTATCACCAGGAAACCTAACATTTAATATTTACATGAGGTTATAAATTATTTTACAACTATTTTGTTCTCAGCACAAATTTGTCTTGTACATCCCACAATGGAATATTTTAATATTTGTCTCACAGATGTCACTGAAGTCTATACTAAAAACTAAACAAATCCCTAAATTTGAATCTTTCCTCAGAGAACATGCAGCAGGAAATGTTTGGTGTAATGCAAAAACATTAGAGATTGCACGCTTAGTCACTTCTTGGATATAAAACATCTTCCTTCTCATTCTGGGTGTCCAGGGTTTGATTTTTTAACATAATTTGAAAAGCTTAAGGTTTTAATAAGCAGTTTACAAAATTATATCCTCTCAGATTCTGAGATGGGAATTTGTGACAATATGCTCAACCTGCAAGTGAAACCTGCAGATAGCCCTGCAAGTGAAAATAGCAGCTACAACAGGTAAGTGCATTATGGAAAAGAGAAAAATAGCAAGAGGGTTTTTTTTCTCCTCACTTTCAACTCACTGATTCTCAGTATTTTTTTATTATTATTTTTTTTTTCCTTAATTAACAAAGGAGGTTTCAAGCTTGGGAGCTGTCAGAAGTGCTGTTCTATATGAAAAAATAAGAGGCACAATATAGAGACAATGGCTATTATTTGACTAAAGACTTCCAGTGAGATAATTGGGATCAGGATACATTTTCAAACATTCTTGCTGAACTTCTTAACAACACATTTTCCCCTCATTGTTCAGAGATGACAAATGGAAAATGGAATAGGGAAGAGGTCAGTGGAGATCATCCAAGCCTGGGGTGTTTTATACCTATTGCTTGTCAGATGTCTTCCATTTCTATGTCTGTATTACACTATAATCCATTCCCATGTCTGTATTACACTATAATTCAATTTTGATGAGGATTTTGTTGGCTACATTTGCTTGATCCGAGATTAAAAAAAAAAAATCAGGATTTGCTTATGCTTAGAATTCTTATCTCTTCTCTACATTTGAAGCTGAGCATAAACAAAAAATATTGTATATTGTCATAAATTGGGATTTTTATATTTGGGGCTACTGTTTAAGTCATGTTTAATACAGTTATTGCACAGTGAAGGAGTTTAGTGTCATGTTCTGATTAAAAACTAGTTTTGGCTCCATAACATTTCTGCTCTTACTACTATTACTCAGAAACAATTTTTTTTAGCCTGGAAAATGGAACCAAACTTTACTTTCCAAGCAGTGGGACCATGATCCATGGTGAAAAACCCAACTGAACTTCCTTCTGCTCCCTCCTTCATTCAGCCATTAATTCACCACCCTATCAGACAGCAGTCATGGAATAAATAACTGGAATTTTGAAGACAGAAACTTGTAAAGTCTTTCAGAATAAATCCCATCTAATTTGGAATATAATTGATTTGTTTTGTTTCTTCATCACAGAGGCGTAACTGAGGTATTTAAAAATTATATGTTCTTTTGGTTAGTTCCACCCCCACTCTACACCCAAATCTGTTTAGATGCATTTTTTTACCTTTGAAAATCTCAGCCAGGAAGACTAACTGAGAATAACAATGTAAGTCAGGGACAGGCAGCTGCTAATGCTGGTAAGAGCCATGAGGATTGATAATTGTCATCGGAGAGTAGCTAAGCAAAGAAGCGAAAATCACTGGATCTAAATTTTCCAAGGAAATCTTGCTTTAAAATGTGGTGTGAAATTAGTGTTGGAAAATAACCTTGCTGCTGAATGTACTCATGCCTCTAAAGATATATGAATAAAAGGCCACTTGGTAATTCAGCCTCTTAAAACTGAGATTTTAAACTATTCCTGGTAAGATTTTAAAAGATAAATAAATATTCCTTCTGTGTTGATCCTTGTACTATTCAAATAAAGTTCTGTTTTGGGGGCTGGAACTCTTAAATAACCGTGGATTATAGGTATGATCCCAACGGGTCTGAGATTTTTATTAATTAATAAAATATGCCTCTTTTTAAACTTATTTTATTTTGTCTTAGTTAAAAAACAAACAAACAAACAAAAAACCTGCAATGACAATATTTTGCTTGTTTGCCAAAGTAAATCCATTGCTGTCAAATCTTTACCCAGCTTTGGATTGTATTTTGTGAAAGTTTCTGCTTATTACATTCCATTATCTTTCACTTCAGAGCTTCAGTGCAGGAGTGAACACAGATGCTGGCATTCCTGACACTGAAAATGGAGCTTTTAAAAACAAGCAATCTAAAATTCTTTCCTCTTAGTGAAGTAGATTTGTGGTGCCCCTCATTGTTGCTTCCATAGATGCACTCCAAGTCCACGAAACAGTTTATTGTTTGTTCAGTTTATTGTTTAAACAGTTTATTCCAAAATAACATTTTAAAAAATATAGGTACATTTGGAAAAGTGTTTTTAAAAGTGCTTCTTCAGGTGAGATATTTTTAAATAGCACAGAAACATGTTCTGTATTGGCATTTCAGCTTCCCCAGGTGTTTTGTCTTCTGACTCTCTCAATATCTGAGTACTGAATATGTGAAGGTTCCACCCCCTTTTCCTGAATTAAGGTCAGAATTATTCTGACATCAGTGACCCTGAAGGACTGAATTTGGTCCTTAATGAGAAGATCCATTAAAAATAGTTTTCTAAATCAAACATGTTATGAGTGGCATCTCTGTATCTTCACAGGCAGAATGTCAGTTGAAGCATCTTGAGAGGCCTCCTACAGAATCCCAGAGTGGCTGGGGTTGGAAGGGACCTCTGGAAGATCACCCAGTCCAACCTCCCTGCTAACACTCAGACCAGTGTGCGCAGGATCCCCTCCCTGTGGGTCCAGAAAAGGAGATACTTCTTCCCCCTGAAAATTACTTCTTCAAACAAGGAATCCCAGGAGTGGGAAAAGAACTGGGTAAGTCATTGTGCATCACAGAGCTGCACAGTGAAGTCCATCTGATGCTTCAAGTTTCATCTTCCACGCATTTCACATTCCGTGCTGCCCAGGGTGCAGCTCTGAGCTCACAGCCAGGGTCACTCAGCTCTCTGCACACAGCAGCCACACAAAACAAATCCTGCTCCTGCTGCACACCAAGGACAACTGGGACAAGTGCTCAGCCCAAAAGCACAAACAACGGTGGCTGGAGGGAGAAAACAAGAAGGATGGGACTGGAGAACCTGGAGCTGGAATTGGACAATTAAACCTGAATGTGCAAATGGACCATAACTTATAAAGGTGTGAGACCTTGTGACCGTTTGTCCATTTTGTGTCCATTTTGTGACCATTTTGTGACTATTTTGGGTCCACCTTGGGTGTGTCCCTGGCCAGGCTCTTGCCCTGCCCAAGGTGGATCCTTAAAGGCCTTTCAATAAATATCTACTTTATTCTCTTAGCTCTGTCCAGTCTGTGTTTCAGGTCACCTTTCCCAATGCATCACATCATGGAAGGAAACACTCCTGATCATCTTTGATCTTCCCAAGAATAGATGTCCCAAAGGAAAAGGAGAGAAAAAAAAAAAAAAAAAAAAAAAAAAAAAAAAAACGACAGAAAGAAAAAAAAAAAAAAAAAAGGAGAGAGAGAGAAAATAGAGCTAGTAGTTTACGTGCAGAAACAACCCATTAGATGTAAGTGAAGGTGACAGTAAAACTCATAGACTACAAAACCAGCAGTCTTTTTATTTTTGCTGTGAAAGATAGATGTTCCTAATTTTCCACCTGTGTGGGTTCATAATGGATTTACTCAGGGACTTGGAGCAGCTGCTCCCAAGGTGTGGCTGAGAGGAGAAGTCTGAACATCCATCTGCCTTTTCACTGTGTTACTCCCGTGCCTTGTGCAGGTTCGGAGTGGGATGGAGTTAATTTTCCTCACAGTAGCCACTACAAGGCTGTGTTTTACATCTGTGCTGAAATGTTGTCAGAATGTCAAGCAAGCGCTGATTTTAACAAATAACGCTTTCATCTGAAGTGGGTTTATTTCCCCAAGACAGACAATGTTCCTGAAAGGAATCTGCCCACCAGGATTAGAAAATGGAGAGCGGGAACGGGAGTGTTTTGAAGAGAAAATGGATATATTTAATCACAGTAATTATACTCACAGTGCTCAGGGAGTGAAGATTTGACACCATCCTTGCTGTTCTTGTTGAAGGTGCCCCTGCCCATGGCAGGGGTTGGAACAAGATCATTTTAAGGTCTCTTCCCACCCAAACCATTCTGTGGTTTTTAGATACCTCTGAAAGCACTGAGACTGTGGATAAACCCACAGGTGTGGAGAGACTGAGGCTCACAGATTGCTTTAATCAGCACATGTAATCCTGAAGACAGTCCTGCAGAAGATGGCTGGAGTGGCAACGCAGATGGCTTTGTTTTCCTCCTCTGCACAGGAACAGGGGCACCGGTGGCCATTAGTTTTGTCACTAAGGCAACTACAGGCAGGGAGGGAGAAGGAAAGGTTCTACAGAGCAATTTTCCTATGGCAACTCTGCAGCAGCTTCCCTAACACACAAATCCTTCCTTTACTGGGAGCGCAGGAATGCCTGGTTTGCTGCACGGGAAATTATTTACCCCTGCAATATTAAAAGAGCAGACAAGGGCTGTGGGAGGTAACAGAGGTGAAGCTGCTTTCTGCAGCGTGGTCTGAGCTCTGTTTCTCAGCCCAGGCATGTGTTTCATGAACAAAAATCAGTTTAGAGCGAGGCAAGATGCCTCCCTCCCAGCTCCCCCACCCACTCCCCCAGCATAACACAAACCAGAAGCTCCTCAACAAGACAGAATGAGGGAATCAATTACATCTCTGTCTCTTAGGAAGAAGCAGAGCCTATAATGCAGATGTTTTTACAGCTGGGAGTACTGCTGATGATTTAATGCTTTCGGATAATTGATCCCTAGCATAGCTGTTTTTACAGATGAAGGGGGGGGAAGGGTCTGGGGAGAGGGAAGGGGAAGAGAGTGATAAATGTTTGCAAAAAAGGATATGAGCTGCTATTAAATGCGTCTCTCTTTGACAAGACATGGCACATAAAAATAATATTTAACAGAGGCGGTTTGGAGAGAGGCTTAGCACACAGAACAGCAGCAATTCCAGCTCTTGCTGAGAGCCCTCACTGCCTCTGGAGCTGTCACTGCATCCTGTATGCACAGTGCTTCCCTGTTTGCATAAATCCTTGGCTTTGCTCGCAGCAAGTGACCAAAGGAGGGTGGGGAACAGGCTGAAACACAACTCACAGCTTTGTTTACTGCACTGCTAGATGGTTCTCTCTCTAACTGCATTACCCACGCTGCCAGAGGATCAGGTTTGCTATTGAGAGCTTTGGTCGGGGATCAAGCATTGACACTTCTGGCCCCCATCATCTCATAATGAGCAGCCAGCAGCCACCCTTGGTATTTGGGAGGTCACTGTGCACTTTTAATCTATCAGGATCACTTCAGATCCCGCTTAAACAAACAAATCCCAGTCCCGGGACACTGACACCTGAATTTTTTTTCCTGCTGCATACATAACAATTGAGAGGGACCATAGTGACCATAAAAAACTCCAGCTGATCGTTTATTATTATTCCTACAAACCTTAACAGATGAAATAGTTGTAAGAGCTAAATAACCAGAGGAATTATCTGTTCTTGCCTGAAATCAAAACCCAGAACTTGCAACAGTGTTAAAATAGTAAGATAAAAGGCAGGTCTTTAATGGAAGCTTCCAGGTGTCCCCATGGTTATGGGGACACCCAGCATCAAATTTCTACAGTTTTTATAAGTTTATGAAATTAGAATATTTAACAAATATTGGCCAATTAGGAGTGCAGTTAGGCAATTTTTCCCTGTGTTCTGCCCCATTTGGGTTAGTCCAGAGGCTCCTTTGCCCCATTTCTTCTTGTGTCTTCTCAGATTCTTGTAGGAAAACAAAATGTCCTTTTGGAGGTGCTCTTCTTGAAAATAAGACTAAACAGTATTTCAGCCATGTGTTAGAAGGGTATTGTTCTGAAAAAGAGAGGAAAAGAGTAGAAAAAGCACCAGAAGCTACAGCCATGTATTAGGAGTCTACAAAGCTATAAATATATGAAAAATGTACCGAAAGCAAAAAATCTATTTGGCAGCAGAAGCCAACTCTGGATTTTTAATAAATAGATTCCAAATTAAATAAATCAATAAACACAAGAACCAGTATTGCTGTACTGTTCAGTTAGTCACAGTCGTTCTGTGTAGCCTCCAAATCCAGGTTTAGTTTTCCCAAATTATTATATTTGGTGTATCTGACGGATTTAATTGATTATACATAAAAGTAGTAATTGTTATTGCCATAATTGATGCGTGGCAAGAAATAAAAATAGACTTACTATTTTCTTCTGTCCCTGCACAGTTATGATTTGGAATATCAATCTGGTATAATCACTTTTTATTTTTAAATCTATCTTGACACATATACTTACTCATATCCTCAGAAATGCTTGGCATGGATGTTTCTTTGCTTATGATGTCAAACCCAGAGTAACTTCTACCAAAATATAGGATCTAATTTTGGATACTATTCAGAAAACTGGAGGTTATTTTAAATCCAAAGAGAGACTAAAATTTACTCATAGAGTCCGTGGGTGAGATCTGCAGGTAGTGTAAAAACTCCCAAAGATTTCACCTGCATTCAATGGCATTCAGTGGCATTTTTCAGATTTATTCCTACTGAGATGTGAGAAGTCTGATATTATCAGGAAGTCTGATACTTTCTACTCTTGCTAACACACCTCCAGGGCAGAAATTCAGATATTGCTGATATCACAGTTTTGATAACGTGTGGAGATGTGTGTGTGGAGATGATTCCTGTAAACACAGTCCAAACTCGTCACCCCTGTATAAATATTGTGGCCTAGGGCTCCTCTCATCTGAATCTCCTCTCTCATCTGAAAGAGAAGGGAAGAAACACGAGATGATTTAGGCTGAAGCAGGGATGTTTTTTTATAACCTTAAATCATGGAAAGGGAATGTGATGTGGGCCGAGATGGCCGCATTCTCCATGAGCAATTAACAGTTTAATTTGTCTTTTTTTGCCTGAAGTAAGTAGGAAAGTTTTTCTATGAGTTTTAACTGAGATAAAACCTTCTTGTCAGAGATTCTGAATCCTCACACCTTCAAAAGGTTTCAAAAGAGATCACATTTAAATCTGAAAGCCAGTCTGTTTCTCACATGAGCTGGTATCACCAAAAAAAAAAGAACAAAACCTGAAAAAAACCCAAGACATTTCCCCACAAGCTTCACCAAACTTTTTTTTTTTTTTGTCATAGACAGAAAATAAACGGATAAACAAAAGAAGATTTGAGAGCTCATGGGTCAGCTCAGTTGCCAAGTCGGCTGCTGGTTCCAGGCCACTGAGTTCAGCTGAAGTGTGTTAGAACGCTCGGTCTCAGTCCATTTTTAATCATGGAGAAATATAATCAGGGCTTCTATTCATAATAAATGTAAACTATTTGATCAATGGCACAGACTCAAAAGACTGTGTTGCAAATGTGTTTTTAGCAGAAGAGGATACTGATTCTTGTAAACGCTCTTTATCTGGGGTTGGGGATTTTTTCAGACTTTTTTTTTCAAGTAAGCCAACAAGGCTTCCACAGACTCTTTGTTCCTCGAGGTAGATAAACAAATGGTCATCAGATTACCTTAAACATGGAGGGAGCCTTGGTAGGAGGTAGAGCTAGAATCCAGCAGTTTCTGTCCTTTGGTGGCTTCCTGTGCAAAACAAAGAATTACAGAGCAGTAATTAGAAAGACTGCAGCTGGACCTGTCTGAATGATCCTTCCCAGATATCAGCGTGCTCCATCTGATTGTCTTCCAGCAAGCTGATAAACTAACAACAACCTACAAACACATCCTGGCAGACAGCAGCCCACCAGCAGGTTAACGTTCCCTGGAAATGTAAAGCAGCTGCTCCGTAAGGGAAAGGTTTTACATCTGCCCTGGAAGGATATTCTGGGACAGAGAATGAGTGGGGAATCCAGGTTTCTTGGAAAGACCTTCATTTAAATGTGGGTTGGTTTTTTTTTTTCTTTTAACTCATAGCATTTTGCACGCTGAGGAGCATGAACCAGCCATGGGCTGCGTTTGAGGTAAGGTCCCTTCTAAGCCTTATTGCTGTGCCATCAACCCAAGTACCTGCTCAGCAGCTCATTATTTTGTTACAGCACATTGCCATTGCAACAGGTTTGCTTCAGAAGAAAATTAATCATGCCGTGAACATTGACTCTGTGGACCTGATGTGCCTCGACTGCAAGGGAGTGTGGGCTGAGTGAGTAATGGAAATGTCTGCATTTAGCCAACACTGCTTTCCAAAAGGAGAGATGGCACTGAGGGCTTGGCTCTCCCAAACAGCCACCGCAACAGAAGATTGCAGAAAGCTGAAGAGCAAACCAAGCACTTGGGTGTCAAGGGTGGAGGCTGCTGAGAAATATTTGCTTCCAGTGTTTCCCATGGCCGTTCCTTTGCATGAGCCTATAGGAGTCTCACAGATGGAAAGGAGGTGGATGCTGGAGGTGGGTGTGGGCAGAATTGTTCAATATTTTGAGATGCTGTAAAAATGGCCTCTGCAAAAAGCCTACAACTATAACCAGGAAAGGTTCTGTGGTGAATTAGATGTCACTCATGAGCAGGGTAACTGAGAACATGGAAAGGCTGGACTGGGATTAATGAAGTTTATATAAAATATATGTGATAATGAGGCAACAATTGCATTATGTTTTATGTGGAGATTATAGTCTTCTTTCCAAGAATTTCTGTGTACAGTTAAACAAGGGTTTATAAATAACTCGTGGTTCAGTTTAGATTTTACAACAGGGTAAGAATACGCTACAGTAATTTATGTTAGAAAACCATGAACCTGAAAGTATTTCAATGAACTTAATAGTGGGTTAAATGTAAGGGAATTAAGATCCTCCACTCATTCAATCATCCTTCAAGTCAATATGAAACAGCAAAAGAATGGTAAAAATAAATCCGTGAGTTTGGGTTTTTTTGAGAGAAATCTGCAATGGAGCTGTTGTGGTGGAGGCTGTATCCCAGAATACCAGAGAAACACTAATTTTAACCAAATAGTCATTTAATCTGGTTTGGATTAATTTCCCTAAGACAGACCACATCCCAAGAAGGAATCTAACCAGGAAGGTTAGAAAATAGGCAGTGGGAATTTGAGTGCTTTCGAAAAGAAATTGGGTGTATTTATTCACAGGAACCTTTTGGCACCCAGGGAGTGCAGCAACCTCTTCACATTGCCTTTGCTGTTCTAGTGGAAGGTGTCCCTGTCCATAGCAGGACTTTGGATCTGTAACGCTCCTTCCAACCCAAACCATTCTGGGATTTGCCCTGACATTTACCTCCTTCCTCTCTCTCATCCCCAGGAGTGATGGTCTCCAAGGTCACAGCCATTTATCTTGTTTTCTTCTCCTTTCTTATGCTTCCAGCTCCTCTTTCTCTTCTTAAGTCATTGTTTCCTTTCTCATGGATATGGAAAAGTTTGGGAGAGAGTTGCCATTTCATCTCTTTTCCAGTAATGAGGTTTGGCCAAAGAGCACTCCAGCCTGTGGTTGTTGTGATGTTTCTCAGCTGTTTTGTGGAGGAAAAAAAACAGCAGCAAAAGAATGGAAAGAAACCAGCACACTGTCATCTCCATGTAAACAGGAATACATGTTACTTTCCCCTAGTGCATGAACATAAATTGCTCCCAGATTTTGGTGAATTTTCAAAGACGAATGCCTTATTTTTTATTTTGAAGGGAAGATTTACTGACTGTGAGTAGGACTGTGGGTGGCAGCATCAGAGACGCTGCATTTGGCTTTAAATGGGGCATTTGGGGGAGATTTAACATTCACAGATCAAATAATCATAAAAGAGCTTGGGTTGGAAGGAACCTTTAAAGGTGATCTTGTCCAAGCCCTTTTGGGGTGGATCAGAGTCACATCCAACCTGACCCTGAGTGCACCCAGGGATGGGGCATCCAGAGACTCTCTGAGGAACCTGTGCCAGTGTTTTCCTACCCTCATAATAAAAATATTCCTTCATGGACCTAGTTTGACTCTCTACTCTTTCATTTTAAAGCCATTGCCCCTTGTCCCATTAAACAGAACCTGCTAAAATACCTTTTCCCATCTTTCTTATATGCCCCAATAAGTGAATCAACAAGAACTGTTAATGCTGCTAAAAGTACTGTAGAACTGCATTTCCTTGTCTGGTTCGTCAGGGATAGTTGGAACGCTAGAACCGCAGATTTAAGATTTTAGTGAATAGTAATACATATGAGTCAAAATGTAGGATTTTAGGTGTTACCTAAGTCTTTATTCTTGTCCTTCTTCCTTCTTCTTCATGGGTTTGAGTAGTTTTTTGTAGTTAGGTGAAAAGGTGAAAAATTGCAGGCCTTGAGTGGTCATTATTAAGTCAGAAGTATAAATAATATAAATGTCATCTCGTTATGGAGAGATCATTGCTTAAATAACCTTAGAAAAAAATTACAAACACTCCATTTTACCTTGTTTCCCTAGCTTGCTAGTTAAGCTCAGGGCTCAAGAGCCTGTAAATATTATAAGATATAATAAATATTTCAAGTCTGAATTCAAGCTTAGCGTTTTCTGAATATTACTCATCCTGACCTTAGCAGAGAAGAAAAAAGCCAATATCTTTCCAAGCGATATAATCCCTGTTGATACTTTAAAATCATTCTTAAGAAAATTACTTATTTGTGACACTTTTTCCCAATGGCCAGGCCAGGAATGCCATGTAAGACATCACTGAAGTATCTAATTTTGACTTATGGCATAATTATAACATGGATAGAAACAACATAATGTGAAATGGAATTGTAAAGAACAGCTTCTACAGAATCAAAGAATCTTTAAGGTTCGAAAAGACCTCCAAGTTTGAGTCCAACAGTTCACCCAGAACCGCTGTGTTCATCACCAACCCGTGTCCCCAAGAGTCACATCCTTGTGTCTTTGAACACTCTCAGGGATGGTGTGTTGCATTGTGCTCTGTGTTATTTATTTTCGTATTGTATTTTTTGTTATTTATTTTCATTGTAATGGCTTGTTCTGCAACCCCTGTTCTCCTGAGAAATGTTATGTTTCAAGGTTTGTCCCTGCCCCTCTTCCCTGTCCATCCTCCCATATTTCTCCCAGTCCCCTCCTACGGGCCCTGCCTGTCATTTGATTGCTCCTCCCAGCTTCTGGAGAGTTCGGGTAAGGGCATCGAGTGATAGGGCAGGAGCTGAGGAAGTTCCTCCCTTTTTGTTCTCATTGGTTTCTTTACATGTCCCTCCAACCCTGTTCCCCTCCCACCTTGTCCCTCATTGGATGTTGGTTTGTCTCCTCCCTTAGTCCCTCCCCTGCATTTAAGCCTAGAGTTCATCGCCCTGGATGCTTTGCTAGGGCTGCTTCCCTGAGGTTTAGATGTCCCTGCTGGGACTGAATAAAGACCTTGGAATTTGCCCTCCAGCTGAGTCCGACTCCTTCCTCCGTCTTCAGCATGGTCTCTCCTGTGACAAGGGGAAAACTCCCTTAGCCGCTCCTCTGGTTCCCAGGATCCAGAGGAGTGTTCCCTGTCTGATCACAGTACTGGGCTAGCTTGGGTGGATGGAGCCGCTGCACTGTGAGGGACACTGCAACAGTGGTGACTTCACCACTTCCCTGGACAGCCTATTCCTATTCCTATTCCTGTTCCTATTCCTATTCCTATTCCTATTCCTATTCCTATTCCTATTCCTATTCTTATTCCTATTCCTATTCCTATTCCTTTGCCTGACCACATTTTCAGGTGCACCTCCTCTGGCAGAACTTGAGGAGATTTCCTCTCATCCTTTTCCTTAGGAGAAGACCCTGACCCCCACCTGGCTAAGCCTCCTTTCAGGTTGTTGTGCAGAACAATGAAGTCTCCCTTGAGATTCCTTTCTTCCAAACTGTAGGAGCACTGCAACTACATCAGGCAGGAGATTTTTCAGGATGTGAGGCAATGGGCACAAATTGAATTACAGAAAATTCAACTTAAGCATAAAATATCTTTATACTTTGCCATGAGGGTGATCTAATAGCGGAGCAGGTTGCCCAGGGAGATTGTGGAGTTTCTGTGCTCAGGAATATGCAAAACCCTGTTAGAAACAGCCCTGGGCAACCTGACCCACTTGATTCCCCTTTGATTAGTGTCCTTGGGTTAGAGACCTCCAGAGATTCCCATCCAACCTCGAGTGTCCTGTGATTCTTTTACATTTAATAAAGATAAATCTGGAGGCACAGAAGGGCAGCAGGTGAATCCATAGAATTACAAAGGCATCAGAATTATGTGGTTTAGGTGCGAGGAGCAGAAGGATACACAACTCATTTTTAACTCCAAGGTTGCTCTCACAGCTGCTATGTTTCATTCTGACACATCCCATGTCTTGATAAAATTATCTGAAAATTGGTTCCAACAATGGACGGAAAAACTCGCTCTTGGTAACAACGTTGTTTATGGACAGAGGCCACTCCATTTTAGAAAATTTCAGCAGATTTACAAGCATAGAGAGGATTTTTGCTGTACAATGTAAGTGATTATTTCCAGAAATGAACATTTGACTTCATCTTTTGGTGAGAATTTCCCTGTCCTGTAGCCCTTCTGAATCAAAACAGAGTAATCCATTTCTCTTACTTCGAGTAAAAATATTCTATCAACCCATCTCTATCCAACAGGATGAAAATTTCCTGACAAACAGAAATGCATTGAAATATCAAAAATTATATTATTTTTACTATGACAACAAATACAATTGCTGTTGATTTCCTGAATTTGTAGCTGTCTTTTTTGTTTTCGTCAAAAGCTTATTTGCAGGAAGGAGCTGGAATTAAAAAAAAAAAAAAAAAAAAAAAAAAAAAAAAAAAAAAAAAAAAAAAGCCAAACAAACACATTGAAACGCTTCTAATTATAAATAATATTTCACAATGTACTGCAATAAAGAAACCATGGTATTGCACTGCAACAGTGTTTTAAGTGTCAGACATGGATAATTTGGGCAATCATGTGCTACAAAATTGCTGTAAGATTTTGAAGAATTATTTTAGTGACATGTTAAGCATGACAAGAAAAGCCTTTTCACAAACACTTGCACATTGTCATATTTGAACAATGGCCCATTAATAATGTTTCCATCAAACCTTTTCATGTGATTAGGGATAACCACATGAGAGAGAGAAATGAGAGATGGTTTTTATCTGTACCTTCAGGTGTTTTCTTCAATCCCTCCATCTCTGGGTAGACTTTTTTTTCAAAAAGACACTGATTTTGGAAGAAACACCAAAAAACCCTGATGATTTGAAGTCAACATAAAGGACTGACAAGATGACCACTTTCCAAATCCCTCTTGGAGGACTAATCCTTTATTTAGAATCAGACTGGTTTAGGTTGGAAAAGCCCTCTAAGGCCACTGAGTCCACTCATTAACCCTATTCTGCCAGATCCCCCCCAAAACCATCGCCCTAAGTACCACATCCCCATGGTTTTTAACACTTCCAGAGATGGTGATTCCACCACTTCCCGGCGCAGCCTGTTCCCACTCTTTCCATGAAGAAATTTGGAGGACAACTACTGTAAGAACAATGTGGTTACGGTGAATTACTTACCGACTAAAATGTTCATGTTTATGGAGACAAAATTGAATTGCTTGAAAATTCACAGGAAAACAATCCTGTTTACAATCTTTCCCATGTAAAGCTGGTCCAATTCTCTCTGAATCGCTGCTCTTTGTCCAGCTGGTCACCTTTTCTCCTCTAGGTGTATATATCACCAGAAAGTCCTGGCCACATGATGGAAAATAATGACTGTCAACATCCCAGAAAGCATTTCAGGACTACGAAAAAAATTCCAATCTGCATCTGGCTAAATGCAAGAATTTTCAGAAGTTTTTCATTTCAATCCAAAAGGCAATGACCCATTTGAGAAAAGCCAGTAGTGTGTTGGTTGTGACCCCCACCCAGGAGCATCAAAGGGTTTTTAGGAGCCTAGAATTCCAAAAGCCATTCATTCCTCAGTTCTCCTTCTCAAGGTTATAGTGGAAGATCACAGAAAAAATGGAACAGATCCTCTGATCATTTTTGGGTTAACAGCCACCCTACAAACAACCATCCCTTCTGTAAAGAACCAGCCAGAATTTCACTTCAAAATGCTCAAATCTGTGGCTGTGTTCCAGTTAATAATTGAAAACTTGTCTGGACTTGACTCCTTGAGCTTTCATTTCTCTGAATTTCCCTGCATAGACTAAGACTCAGTCTCGAAGAAAATGGGTGTAAACTTTTGCCCAATGTGTCAAACTACACATCCACTGCACAAATATGCACTGACAGGTTTTTTGAGACTGTGTGATTAAAAAAAAAAAAAAAAAAAAAAAAAAAAAAAAAAAAAAAAAAACCAAGGAGTTTTTACTGAACCTGCAGTTCAGACATTCATAAATCTTCTTTTGCCAAAATTTGCTTTCTGACTCATGACTTCTCATGATTTATACCTCAACGTATGCACTTTGTCACAGAAGAGCTTTTAGAGAGAAAATGAAAGTGTGAGTGAAGGTAAATATGACACTCAAAATCAATCAAGAACATTTAGATAAATTACTCTGATTTCCACTCTTTGGTTAGTTGGGCAAAAAGAAATTTAAAAAAAAAAACAACAACAACAACAAACTCCAATATTTTCCAGAGAAAATTCCTTATTCACAGTGGTTTTCAGCTGAAAACATTTGGCAAGCCCCATGTACCACTGCTCTGCTCTCCACATATGACAGAGTCATCCATCTTACTCATGTGCACCTCTTCAGGCTGGGAAGAAATGCAGCCACCCACAGCTGAACTTCACATTCCAGGAGTGCACCAGCACACAGGAAATATTTTACAAATGTGGAAGTAGGCATGTGTGTCTGAATTCTCAGCCTTATAAACTGCTAATCTTCCTCTCTTCCAATGCAGCTGTGCTAATGGCTCACCTGCAAATCCACTATTGAAAAATCTGTGTAAAATTTCTGTGTATAAATCTGTGTATAAATCTGTGTATAAATTCTGTGTATAAATCTGTGTATAAAGTGTGTCTATATTTCCCTCCTGTTGTATCCATCACCTTTCACTTGCTGCTGCAGACCTTTGAGTCTTAGCTACCCCATGAGATGAATGGTGAGCCTGATTAAGAGGATTCACATTTCCATCAGCTTTTTCCTCTTTTTTTTTTTTTTTTTTTTTTTTTTCTTCCCCCTTTGGTTGCTTGTTTGTCTATCAGTGATTAAGGCTGCAGTTCCACTCATTAGTGAAGTGTATTAAATGGTAATATCAATAACTGACAAGAGCACTGCCCTGGGACTGACTGTTCCACCAATCTATATCAACAAGCCAAAGAGAGCTTTTTGAACGTTGTGTCTCCAGGCATGGTGGAAATGTTTACCCCCTGCTTCCTGCCTGGCTCAGGATCGATGTCAGCGATAGAACAAGACAGTACCTGCCAAACACAGTAGATTTTGTGTGCTCCATGATTTCAAATAAAACTGACTTACACGCAGCGGTACCAAGATAAGTTTAGCTGGGTTTGGGGGAAAAAAAAATAGATTACAAAAAAAAACCCCACAAACAAACAAACAAAAAAAATCACACCTCCTCTATGTGACTTGCTTCAACAACTATCATTGACTAATTCTCCGAGTTCAGATATATGCTTAAAACTTGTACACTTAGAAATATAAATTACTTAGAAATATCTTGTAATACTGAATTTTTAGTCTAAATAATTTTCTGTTTTGAGGAGCTTCTGTGACAGGTGCTGTATAGAGATGTAAATCATAACATACCATAAAGATCTTTCAAGACATAGCAGATGGATAAATAAAAGAATGTTTGTGGTGGCACTGGGACAAATGAGTTGCAAAATTAATGGGATATTTAGGCCAGATGAGGAAGATGAACATTTTTAAAACCAGCTTGAAAAAGGAATCACAATTTACCATTAACCTACTTATTAAATAGACAACTGTGTGATGGAGAAATCTTACTGAAGGAGAGATCTGCGTATGCCTGTTTCTGTGTGGGCAGGGGGTGGCTCAGTTTTGCAAAGAAATACAGGTTATGCAACCACGTTGTTTGTCTCTCTGTATTTTTAATAATTTTCAGCTGAAGATGGCAAATTTCATATGTATTCGACAAAATATTAGAATCTTAAAGACATTAAAATCCAACAGGAGTTGCAGGTAGTCCCAGTGTTGTTTCTTTTATGCCAGTGGTGAAGATTTGAGACAAGCTCTGTGGCCAGATGCCAAGTCAGCACTGTCTTTTCTTGCCTTTCTGGTCAAAAAAGCCAATGTGTGGTGCTTGAGGGTCAGTGATACCATCAAGGGAGTGAGGGGCCTTGGGGAGACAGGAGTCAGGTCAGGGTCTTGCTCTAGACATGAGGGACTTGTGGCATTGAATAGCAAAAATAAATGTGAAAAGATAGAGAGGATTCTTGAATTTAGTAAGATTAAAGTGATTGATTTGGAGAGAATTCCAGGCAATTTGAAGGCTACCAGAGCTACCATGGGAGACCAAGCCTCCTTCACCACTCCTCAGTTTCGACGATGACTTGAAATCCTGTGCCTCTGTGGTAGGAAAAGGTTCAGTAGTGCTTCAAGGATGAGTTGCCTTGAAAACTTCATTCATTTCCTTGAAGAGAGTAATCAAGCACAATGCTCCCGTCCCAAATCCACTTCATTCCAGAGCCCTCTCATATCCTGCTTGCTGAGGGCCACTATGGATGAGCATCTCATATTCAGAAAAAAACCCATTCCTGTAGCTCTGCCACAGCATGAAGAACAGATCTCTACAGAATATATCTGTACTGTGTAACACCACAAGTCTTCAGTGCTATTTTCCAAGGTTAGCAGGTTTTAACTCCTCAAATCCTCGAGACTTAGGAATTTCCTGTTAAAGGCTCTTCAGCAGTGTTAAAGTCCTTGCTTTCAGGAAGCTTTTCTTGACCTTATGTTATATTTTTATATTCATTCAAGCAGCTTGTCCTTTTACAGAAATGAATTGTCCCAGGAGAGAAGGCAGCTGTAAAACATTTGGTTGTTGTTTATGGGTTTAGTTCCCTTTAAGAAATTCTCTACTAAGAGAATTAGGGAACCTAAGGGTTCACCTGATCCAGCACCAGCCTCTCAAATCAAGACCACTAATCCAAGATCCTCTTTGAGAAGACAAAAACAAACTTGCAGATCCAAAGTGTAACACCACCTGTAGTGTTTCTTCAGCAAATGGGGAATTGGAAATCTCTGGATATAGGATAACAAAACTGGAGAACATTTATCCTATGATTGTTTCAGCTCCAACCTCCCACTCCAAGGGAGTTCAAAATTGGACGTGAGAACAAAACTTAAAGCACAAAGGTCTTCTCTCAGGCCCAGGGTGGGATTCTTGGGGTTCCCTGTGCAGGGCCAGGAGCTGGACACAAAGTTCTTTGTGTCCTAGCCAGGATATTCCATGATTCTGCAATTGCTCCAGGGACCTGTTTCAGAAAAACCTGTTGAATCTCAACTCCAAAATACACAGGCTGAGGAGAGACCAGTGCAGTTAATAACTAGAATGGAGAATATTGAGTGAAATCCCTGAGCTGAGATTCCGTAACTGATACTTGCATGGATGATGTGTCTCTCTGTTTCCAGCCCACGGGTTTTCTACTTCTCTGTGGTTTTTCTACAACAGTTTAAGGTCTTAATCCAATTAAGATCCAATTAATCCAGCTGCTACCTTCCAGTGCAAACAATGGGACTGTTATTTGTATGGATTTCGTGCCTCACCTCCTCTTTCCAGTCCGTCTGGGTTTGGGTGTGGAGACTTATCCCTGACTCCAGGAGGAAGAGAATTTGTCTCTTAATTTAAAACAACCCATCTTAATTACTTACAGGGTTTCTCATGTTTCTAGGGGGGGTGGTATTTTGGCAAAATTAAAAGATCCTTGTCACTGCTCAAAGACAATTTTGCTGGTGGAACTATCTGGGAAGTCAGTTAAATCTCACCAAAACTGATGACAACATATCCAAAGTTTTGTTCACATAACAGAGGTGATTATTTTGTCACAAAAGGAGAATTGCATGTGGTAAGAGAATAAAGGACTTGCTTATTTTTAGAAATTAATATTTTTAGGTGTTGCTATGGAAGCAGCTTTGAATGTGATCAGAATGGGATAATGCAGGACTTAAAATATACTTGCAGAGAGCTGCCTACTCACTCTCCGAGCATCCTGAAGATCTCAGGAAATATATCAGATGCCATAAACTATAAACACAAAGAGGAGACATTACATAACTCCAATTAGGGGAAATAATTTCGGAAATGGATCCTGAGATTTGAAGTGATGGTGTGGAATCTTAAAACTGAATATGCCCTGCTAGCTGCAAGACATCGTTTCAGGATGGAACTTATGCCTTATTCAGTAAAAATCCCCTGTGAAGGACGACATTTCTTGCACAGCAGTAGACAGGCTGATATAAATTTATAAAATTTGGGTGTTTAATCTGCTACTCCAGAAATAAACAGCTAGATAAGATTTTCTGCACAGATACACTCCAGCGAGCTCTTCTGAGCTACGTTAATAAAGAGCAGGATCTCTGTCCGAAACTTAAGAACTTCAGGCATCATTGGGTCAAAAATCCCCCACATTCTGCCAGGTTTCTACTTTATCCTTCTACTAGATAGATATTTTTGATTTCTGCTAGATTATTATAATGCTAGATTATTTTTGGTAACTCACCAGCCATACCAGGCTGAATTTGTTCCCCAGTCCTAATCCTCGGCTCAGGTGAGACCTCACCTGCAGTGCTGGGATCTGCTCTGGCACAAGAACCACGTGGAGCTGTTGGGATGAGTCCAGAGGAGGAGGAAAAAGATGATGCAAAGGGAACCTCTGCTCTGGAGCCAGGCTGGGAGATCTGGGGGTGCTCACCTGGAGAGGAGAAGGCTCCAGGGAGAGCTCAGAGCTCTTCCAGGGCCTGAAGGGGCTCCAGGAGAGCTGGAGAGGGAGTGGGAACAAGGGGAGGAGTGACAGGACAAGGGGGAACGGCTTCACTCTGACAGAGGACAGGTTTGGATGGATATCAGGAAGAAATTCTTCCCTGTGAGGGCGATGAGGCCCTGGCACAGGGTGCCCAGAGAAGTTGTGGCTGCCCCTGGATCCCTGCAAGTGTCCAAAGCCAGGTTAGATGAGGCTTGGAGCACCCTGGGATAGTGGAAGGTGACCCTGCCCTTAGCTGGGGTGAAACTGGATGATCTTTTAGGTCCCTCCCAACCTAAACTTTCTACGATTCTGCAATGTATCAACAGTGGATATGAAGAAATATTGCGAGGAGTTAAATCCATGCAACTTCCACTCAGAAAAAGGTGAAGTAAGTGGAAAACAAGTCCGTGTTTGTCCCCATAAGACCCACAGCCAGGCCAGCTGTCAGCTCAGGTTTTAGAAAGCACTGGTTGTGTTTTCTCCCCTTTCCCCACTAAACCTCAGCCCTGGGGATGGAAGCCCACAGGCAGAAAGGTGAAAACAGAGAAGTCAGAGTTTTGTTTCTTCCTGTCACCCTCTGAAGTTTCCACTTGAGAAAAGGTGCAAAAGTTGCTGAGACTCTTACAGGTTTGCAAATTTTTTCATCTTGGATCTTATAGGGAGATTTATAGGGCTGAATATGAGGAAAATTTCAATCTCTTATGTAGACTTTTTTCAATATTTGTTTCACAGGGGCAAAATTTGGCCTGTAATTTAAGAGGTAAAAAAATAAAAAATAAATCAGTTTTCCTGCAAATGTAGCTTTTGGGTGGATGAAAAATCTGTGAAACTGAATAAAATGTTATTTTTTAGTTGTTCAGTTAAAATTTATTTTAAAGTTACTTAAAAAAAAATATTTTTGGGGCGTAGTACCCCAATATTGATTGGCAGAGGAATAAAACAAGGTAGAAAGTAATGCTGAACTAAGGGATTTCAGCTCCATTAAGAACACATTAATGTGTGCCTGCACTTTTTGATGCACTACAATCATCTTTAGAGTTGACAGCATTGACACTGGTGAGTTCCGTCAGCCCAGGATCCCGTGGAGAAAAGGGAATTTGTCAGTGTCTTCAGGCACAGATGAGTTTCCAGTCAGCAGCTGCAGCCTAACTTCCAAGAAACCTTAATAATTGCAGTATTACTAGTAAATATTTCCATCTCCTGAAGGTTCATTAAATTTTTTGGGTATTTTCTTAGTACAGCACACCTGGTCTCGCACCTGCTCTGTTCATGGCTGGGAAATTAACAGCAATGTGTAAAAACCAAACCAAACCAAAACAACAAAAAAAACCCCTGACTCTGCAATGTAGTTTGAAATACTAAATTTAGTGTGAAAATTCCTTTATTTTTAAGCAGAGAAGAAACTGATAATTCAGGGTGGGAATTCCCTGGATGGTCAGGACACATAAATTTAAGACTGCAGATTAATGAACTTCTCAGTGCCTCTCAGTGCATTAGGTGTTTATTCAAAGAAGATCTAATCAATTAAACTAAATAGAGCCCAGAGGGAGTAAATTTCCAGGGACAGGGCTGTGAATTCAGCACCTTTCTTGAGGTCCTGGGAAAGACAAGTGAACAGCAGCACTGCAGGGGATTAAATCTCACAGCCAGCACAGAAAATCCATTAAAAACACCACAGAAACTCTTCAGGATACCAACTGATTCTTATTTTGTCTTTGTTTGGGATTTAATGTTTTGAGATCTTTTCCTTATCATTTTTCTAGGTCTGATTATAAAGAATTTAGTGAAAGAGCTGATTAATTTATGTCCTTGTCACCAACATGCTTAAAACTCCCGGATTATTTCTGTGCCTACACCTCCATTTAAATGTTCTCCAAGCCTGGCATCATGAATATATTTCCAAGTATAAACAAACAGACAAAACAATTTTCTGTGGAATAGGCAATATGAATTTTGATCTTACAAAAGACATATTAAAGACATTATTATATTTATCATCATTCATGGGGCATCTGAATAATGCTGACAAAATGCAGAAAATATAGGAAGTAATAGATGAAAGGAAAAAAAAAAGAAAAAGAACAAATGAGGAATAGAGGAGTGACTGACAAGTCAAACCAACCTGCTTTTCTAAACAACAGATGCATGAATGTGAGGAAACAGTTTAATATTTAAGAAATTTAGAATTGGATGGCAAATTATGGCTAAGTAAAAAAAAAAAAAAAAAACCCCAACAGACCAGTCCATCCCTGGATAATGTGTTTATCTCTTGGCCTTCTCTGAACTCTCCTGAGCTTGTGAGCATTTAATGCCTTTTGCTCTGCGAGCGTTTGAAGCTGGATCATGCAAATATTCATTTAAGCTCTGGTCAATAGTTCTGCAGCAGTTTATCGACAAAGCAAGGTCTGGGTTCAGAGCCTGGGTCACCCAAACAGTTTGCAGCATTGCAGTGAGTTAATCCAGCTGGTGATTTGAGGATTTCAAGTTCAGGTTATGCAAATCTGCCACGAATTACTTCAGTAGCTGTGCAGTTTCTCGTGGTCTTCTTTGCCTGGCAGGAAAAAATAAAATACAACAAATGTGGTTTGCTGCAGACAGAGGTTTTCCTCTCTCTTACTTCAAAAAAGCTTTATCTCCGTGGTGTTTGGGGTCTCGTTACATTTGCATGCACAAAAACACACCATGGAATCCACACAACAGCTTTTTCATGCATCTATTCCACTCGAAATCACCTTGAAGCAACAAATCCTTGCTGTTAACTGATTCAAAAGTGCAGCCCTTTATACACTGTTTTTGAAATTCAGCACACCTTGATTCTCTATCACTCGTGTCCCCAACATCTACAGAACAACTTTTATGTGCTCCCTGCTGGAGAAACTGGAGGAAAAAGCCCATACCATTTCAGTTCTTCTCTTGGCTCCAGTTTGCCTGGGACTTAATAGTGACAAATAAATAAAAAAAAATAATTTTTTTAAAAAAATTGATAACAATTATTCAGAGTGAAAAAGAAGGGGAAAAAATGTAATCCAATTTCTAGATTTCTAGATTTCTTCTTTGTCCCAGAATTTGACCTTATTTATGTAAATTCAATAAAGATCTATTTTTTTTTTCCCCTAGTCTGGACGTATGGATTGTTTCATTCTTCATTATAGCATCCCTTTATTCAAGGACTGAAAACAAAACAAAGACCTGATGCTCCTGGTTTAGTGGGGGACCTGGCAGTGCTGGGTTAATAGCTGGACTCAGTGATCTTAGAGGGCTTTGCTATCTTGAATTGATTTGAAGTGTTCTCACTTTATTTTTTGTTAATTTGGACTTTTTTTCCAATTACATTTGCAGTTTGGAAAAGAGAGGAAGGACAAAAAATCGTCAGAGAAAAGCAAATATTAATAAGGGCATAAAATAAAAGCAAACCCATTTGAATAACGACCTGGTGCAAAAGAAGGACTTTATTCTTGTTGTTGAAGTGTTTCTCCCCAGCCAAGGAAGAAACAGGTGAGCGCTTAAGGGCTCTTGTAGAAGTCCAGAGCAATCTGACTCAGAAATAAACATTCCTGTGCCTTCCATCTCTGCACACACTGTAACTCCCTTGCAATTAGAGAAACTTAGGAATAATCAGCTTAGATTTGGACATCATTTCGAGCTGTGCCAGGGGCCTGTAGGAGAAAATTTTCCCTGCCTGTCTCCTCGCCTTCCCTTCCCCACTTGTGCTCCCGCAGGCAGAGGCATTGGTTCAGCTGAAAAACCATCACCAGGTTAATCAGTTTCCAGCTGATCAAGCCTCTGATTCCTTCCTGTGTGCACCCGTGTGGATCCCAGAACACAAAAGCTCAGTGTCGAGCTCCAGATTTCTGTGGGCTGGAGTGGCTGCACACCCACAGCTCGAGAATTGCTTTTGTCTGCTTTGGGGAAACGCTGCTGCACGTCAGGGTTTAATACCTGCCGAGGGTATTAAATCGTAGGTGTTGCAGGAGAACAAATTGTTTCAAAAATGAAAGCTCATTTTTGGCTTCATTTCCCTCTTATTACCCGCAGTGCATATATGATAGGATCGTCCTGTAAGGTGAAAACATGGAATTTCTGACCTGAAATCCTGAAAATAGTGCCCTGCCCAGTGTTCAGTGTATTCCCAGCATGCCAGAGGACGAGAGGTTAGGTGTTTTCAGAGGTGACAGAATCTCCAGCAGCTCTCAATTGCTTGATATAAAGTCTCATTTAGGTCAGTGAATTGGTCACTTGTCACTACAGAAGTGATGAAAGTATTCTAAGTTTAAAAAAAAACACCTAAAAAAATCAAATCAAAACAAGGAATGAGAAAATGTATAGAAATTATTTGTTTGTTATCATGTTTGATTATAAATAGATTTTACATGCATACCTCAACCTCTCCTTTCCCCTCCTTTCATAATTTTCTACAAAAATAGGTATTTAAATTTTGGGGTCACATTTTCTGAACTCTCTCCCACCCAAAATTTTCCTTCCTTGTTGCTTCATCTAAAAAGCATGAACTGGTCATTTATGCTCATCTTCCTAATCTTTGCCTTGTTTAACCTATGATCCCAGCTTTGACCTCAAGCTTTATTTTCATATCTTAAACCTCGCTGAAGGTTACCCCAGTAAGAGATATTTTCTCCTGTATTTTCCACTTCATTTCATTTCACACCTCAGTCTAATTCTCAGCAATCTGTAGAGGAAAGATTTCCCCAATCTTTTGGGATGAGGGGACACCTGGGGTCATGAGCAGGGGAGGCCTCATCAATCCAGTTTTCATTTCAGATCTATCATCCTTCAGAGAAAAATCTGTTACCTAATTTGTCACTTATCAACTGTGTTGACGAACAAGACAGAGGGAATAACTCTGCCCTTGGAGCTGCTCAGTGATCCTGAGTTAGAAGATATCAGATCCACTGTTTTCTCCTCAAATTACTATGCAATTTTTAACCTTTTCCTTCTAGTTTGCCCCATTAGGAATGTCTTGGCTTCTTCCTAGCTACAGCACTGGTAATGAAGTTTTCCAGCTGCTAAATGACTCCTCATAAAGCATCCTAAAACCCTCCTGATTGTTTAAATATTCAGTTACTGAATAGCTAAAAATAGCTTGGGTGCCCTCTGAAACCTCCTTTTATCTCCTTTTATTTTTTCTCCTGTCTCTGTCCAAAAATTGATATTACAGTGATTTCTTTTTCCTTTTCTGGTCTGCTCCCAGACGACATATTTGCTAAATTACAGCTATTGAGTGTTCTACAGTCTGGATCCTTTTTTAGGTTAGAACATCCCAGATTGCAGGGGTTTGTCACAAGCACTAAAGTTGGTGACATTTTATTGCAGTGAGAAGATATTTTCTTGCTGTCAGACATTTTGAAGCCATGTTGTGCCATCAGTACAGAATTTCCCGTATCATCCTTGGTGTCGGTTACATTTGCTAATCTGACTGGATCAGTCTGCAAATCTGAAAGATTATTTGTGATTCTCTTACAAAGGTGGTGTGAATGTCGTGCCTGAAACTACTCCTGGTTTGTCTTTTGGTTTTGCTTTTAAGAATCCTTTAATAAAAAAAGGTATTTTCCACTCCCCACAAACTCTTCTTTGCTCGATGTTACTGAAGTCATTTAATGCAGTTGTAAAAATATTGTCCCAAAGCTGACAGGAATGAACATAAATATTACAGTGGGGTTTGGATCAGGCCCCTCTTTCAGTACTGTCCAAATTTGCTTTATAATCATAATGTTCTAAAACCCACAAAGACAAACATGTACAGATGCTGGATAAAGCTGAATCTGCTACTGTCAGCCAGATGATGCAGGAATAGAAACTCATTATTTCACAGAAACAGTCCTTTAAACGCTCCTCATTTCATCTTTTCTCACATCGAAGCCTTAACCAGGATGCTTTTACTCTTTAAATTCCCTGTCTTTCATGAAATTCCTCTTCGTTGCTGTTTATTTTAATCCCAGCTTTAACAAGCTGCTCATCCTGAACATCACTGGTATTCATGGGTTTAAAGCCAAGCAGAAATGAAGGTTTATTTAGTGAAACTGTGCACATCTGCAAAGCAGGAAAACTTTTTGCTTTCTTCTCAGAGGCAGCATGAACTTTCAGGGAAGGTAACAATAAACAGAAAGATAAGGAGATAAATTCATTGTGCTTCTAATTGTACTTGGACAAATATCAAATGAAAAATACCAGATTATAATAAAAAGTTGGTTAAATTCCATTCTAGAAAAATGTCCTTCTTTGTAAAATAGTGTCAGTCAAGGAGTCGTTTTGTGAAATGACGCAGCTCAAGAAGTGTTTGGACAATGCTCTCAGGCACAGGGTGGGATTTTTGGGGTGTCTATGCAGGGCCAGGGTTTGGACTCAGTGATCCTTGTGGGATCCAAATCAGGATATTCTGTGATTCCAACATCCCACTGGGTTGTGAGTTACTCTCGACTTCCCATTTGATGGTAATGCTGTCCCAAGACATTTTTCATTGTCATTTTCAGCTGACATTTTGATCTGGTCAGGGAATAGAGGATATTTTACCCTTTACCATGTAGGTCTCACAATGAAAAAGGGGGGAAAAAAGTCTCTAAATGGGTCCAATATCAAAATCTGGATTTTCCTGTGTGGACGCTTGAGTTGTTGATTTGTGTCCCAATAAAAAAAGCAGGAATACCAGGCTCAGAAAAATTCCTAACAAACCCTTAATCTCAAAAAAAGGTATTTCTGAGTCTAAAAATACATATTCCTCAAAAATATGGAAATCCAGAGGAGGAGAGGTTTCAGCAGGCTTTAACTCTCCTCTGAAATGACTTAGGATTGGTCCCACAAGATGATTTGATTTAACCAGTGTGGGTTTCATGACCCACAGTCCTGTAAACCAACATTTATTGATCACATTTTGAGAGTGTTACTGTTCATGGGGAGCAGAATGGAAAGGCAACGGGAAGAAAAGTGACACTGCAACTTCCAGCTCCTCCTTGATGTCACCAAACTCCTGGGGCATCATTGAACTTTGATAGCAGGAACTGGCTCTGACCTCGGTGGAATTTTTTTAAGAAAGATTTGGACAAGCAATTCTTAAATATAAAATCATTCAGGCAATCATAAACTCACACTAGATCTTTAAAAAGTGAGAAATCAGCACAAAAAACCCCCACAGTTACAGTTCTGCTTCTCCATCTCTATTCATGAGTAGGTGGTAAATTAATATCTGCAATTCTTTGTGCTCAGTGAAGAAAAGTATTGCTTTTTATCTTCTTTTTCCACTTGAGTCAGGATTAAATGCTCCAGAGATGGTGTTTCATGTTTGGACTCAGATGTTTATTAGCTCTTATCTATATTACAGTCTCACAAACCGTGAGTTCTACAGCACTTGTAGCTAACAAACTAAAAATGGCTCCTATCTCTCTCTTTACAAGGCCTTTTAAGGATAAACTGTCCAGTTATGAGATGACACCTAAAATCTTTTTACTTTTAACCCAATAACCAACCACCCTTGGCTCTCAATGCGGATTTTTCTACCCAATTACAAAATATCACCCAGACCTATGATGAAGAAGGTGAAAAAGAAGGACACAGCCTCCGCCCTAAATCCTCAATTTTGCTTTATAGTAAGACCTTAAACTCTTAAGTTTTCCACCCTGTGATATCACACACTTCTATTCAAGCTACACACCCATAATCCCAGTGCTATCACTCAATTTTGAAACCCTCTTCCAAGGTCTCAGGTCAAACTCAGTGTTCTCTTGGGGGTCAGCGCCTGTCAGCACAGAAAGTCTAAAATTCTCAGTGCACAGGGTTCTGACAGAAATTTATTCTAACTTCCAATGATTTCTTTCCCAATTATCCCTATTTAAGTATAAATATTTTCATTTAAGTACTTAATTTAAGATCTGAAGCTCAAGACCTTGTTTATATACAGTTGGATATAGTTTTGCTTGATGAGGTTGTGACTTGGCCTTGCACAAATACAAATATAGTTTAGAGAGAGAGAATCATAAAAAAAAAAAAAAAAAAAAGAAGGTACTTTTTTATTTCCTGCACAATACACACAAATTCCACATGGCAATGAAATAGGCCATGAAAAGAACACAGAATGAATGTAACTTATTTCTAGAGCCTTAACTCTAAATTAATATCATTTCAGCTAAAGGACAAATTTTCACTCATTTCTCCCTCATTTCCCCAAAACTCCAGTTCAGAAATGAGTTTATATTTATAAGACTGCTTTGGATTCAAGGTTGTATCCAAGCAGCAGCT
Organism: Hirundo rustica; assembly: GCF_015227805.2. NCBI lineage: Eukaryota > Metazoa > Chordata > Aves > Passeriformes > Hirundinidae > Hirundo > Hirundo rustica. Next base: position 152,933,305 of record NC_053450.1, on the reverse strand, counting down.
ACAAGAATTTTACCAGGAAGTGGGCACTGCCTGCTGCATTTGTGGGATGAGGTGGAAGGAGGAGATCAAAGCTGAGCTTTAATTATTCTGAGGAATGCTGTTTGTGCATATTTGCCCTTTCACTTTGAAGAAAAGCAGCAAGGAGTGATTTTCAGGAGCCTGAATTTTAGCTGCTCCTGCTAGTTCAGTGAATAGCTGGAATTCATTGAGAGTTCATTGAGAGGGACTGAGGGGATTCACTCCTCCAGCCTGGCTGAATTATTAACACACGCTTCCAAATCTCCAGGAGGAGTCCTGAGACTCCTGTGTGGAAAATAGCAATATTTGGTGCATCTTAAATATCCTGTTAGGCAGAAAGGAAGTTAAAAGAAAAGTGGGAAAGAAATAACAAAAGTTTGATGCCTACCTACAGAATCGCAAATCCCATTCCCATGGAAGACACCTGCAAGGGAAGCACAGCAATGGCAGGGATTTCATTCAGGAGAAATCCTGGTTATTAATGTTCCTATTTTCAGAAGAAAGAATTTCACTTATGGTTAATTTTTTAATATGAGATACTGGTTCTCTGACTCTTTTTCTTATTACCTGTGAGGGGGCAGCTGGGAAAGATGTCTTTGCATCTAAGAGAAAACAGCAAATTGGTTTTTATGCATCACAAAGAGCACAAAAAAAGACAAGAACATCTTGAAAATAGATATATACACTTACTGGAGCAATGGATATAAAATTTAGAGTATAAATGGCCTTAGAGGAAATAAAGAATGAATTAGACACACAAAGTTGAAAGCAATATGAAAAATTTTATTTTTTTATATTTATTTAAGACACACCAAACTATTAAAACTTGGCTTCATAGTAAAAAAAAATACTTCATCTTTTCTTGCTTCTGTTACTTTGAGGCAATGTACCTGGAGAAAAAAATCAAAACAAAATTCTGAATATTTTAAATGTGCACAGAGAGCTGGTTGCATTTTCTTGCCCAGAACAGTGGCTGCAATGAAAATAGAGTGGTTCAAACTGAAACACACAAAGGCTCAGATTCGTGCAGTTCTATCCTACATTTAATCAGGGTTTGGTTTGTGTGTGGGGGTGAGGATGGTGGTGTCAGTTTTCTTCCTCAGAAATGCTGATTTAATCAAAACAACCTAAAAGAGAATAATTCATTTTGAGCAGCTTTCAGCAGGGAAAAATGAAGAGATGAAGGTGGAGTAAAGCTTGAACAGAGTTAGGACAAAATTAACGCCTCTTGGTGAATCCCTGGATATTTAGACCGCCTTCTAAATGGGTTGAGCCTGTAGAATTCATTTCCCCAACTTGAGGTGTCTGCAATCGAGTCCAGACTACCTTACATAAAAACACGCATCTTAGCTCATGATTCATGCTGCATATTTAAATTTCTGCCTTTGCAGGGATGAATCAGGCCCCTGAGTCTCTCTTGATGGCATCTGCCAAGGAAACCTGTGTTGGATAACTCAGATACTGACACGTGAAATTAAACCTACAATCCATCCTAAGGGTTTGGAATGGGATTCTCAGCTAAAGGTTGTTTAAATATTCATTCAGACTTCTGCTTGGGAAATTCTCCTAATTCCACAAGTAATCTCTTTCCAGTTATTTATGAGGCACTGAACACACCAGTTGCTGCAATGCCTCGTTCAGGACATGAGCACCGAGTCCAAGAGGAGCCAGCAGCGCACCCTTGGAGCTCTACCCCTGGTCTGAATCAGGGGAAGGGATGCCAGCAGGTCACGGGACGTGATGTTTCCCCATGTAGTGAGGACATCTCTGCAGTCTTATGTTGAGTTCTGGGCTCCCCAGAGCAAGAGACACATGGAAATCCTGAAAAGAGACCAGTTAAGGGTCACAAAAGTGATTAAGGGCACCCCTTCTTCGAGGAGAGGATGAGAGTTGGGACTGTTCGGCTTGGAGAAGAGAAGGCTCAAACGGGATTTCTTGACATGCAAAACTACCTGATTTGAGAACAAATCCAGACTCTGTTCAGTGAATCAAGACCAGAGGCTATGGGACCAAACCAGGACACAGAGGGTTTCCTCTAAACCTCAGGGAACACTTTTTCACTGAGGGAGTAATGGAACATTGTAATAGATTTCCCTGGGAGATTGGGGAGTCTCCCTCCTTGGAAATGAAAACCTGTCTGGACACAGTCCTGGGCAATGTCCTGGGTGGTCCTGTTTGAACAAGGGGGTTGGACCAGAGGACTTCAGATTTCATTTCCATCAGCAGCCATTATTCTGTGATTGTCTAAAAAGGGGAATAATGGGAAATCAGCTAAATCCTCCCTTAATGATCAAAATTTAAAACTGAATGTGTCAAGGAGATGGAAAAGCTGACCTCACACAAGAACCAGTGGCAGCAGAAGTGTACCAAGGCAACCTGGTTTCCAAGCCCCTCCAAAATTTGCAACCCAGGCATAACAGCTAGTGGGGACTGAAAGAGAGGCTGGTCACGCCAGGTGGGCTCAGTACGTGAACAAATCACTTTAAGCTGGGTCTTAGGTTGCAATACAGGATGTAACCAAAAGATTGTATTCTACTACCAGCTGTTAAAACCAGGTGGGGCAGTGTTCTTTATCTCTTCCAGGACCCATCCTCCCTCCAGGGGATATCTGCTGTTCATGGGCCATCCAGGCTCACTGCATGGCTGATACAATTCCATCATCCCATTGGGAGATGCTCCACCCAGGGGGAGGAGCCAAGCATTCCTACCTGGATAAAACCTGAGATTGGGAACACCAGCACAGCCTGTTTGCACTGGATTCCCAGAGGAAGACTCGATCCATCTCGCCACTGGACCTTCAGAGGAAAACTCCACCCTTCTACAGGATCATCTCTGCTCCAACAGAACCACATCTGTCACTGCAGGAGGATTTGATCAGACTGTTCCCAACAACCTGACCAATAAGGTGTCTGATTGTCACTGCTTTCTTTTTTGTTTGTTTGCTTTTTTTGCGTTGCTACATTTTTATTTTTACTTTCCTAGTAAAGAACTGTTATCCCTATTCCCCTATCTTTGCCTGAGAGCCTCTTAATTTCAAAATTATAGTAATTTTGAGGGAAGGGGTTTACATTATCCCTTTCAAGAGAGGCTCCTGCCTTCCTTAGCAGACACCTGTCTTTCCAAACCAGGGCAAGCTGCTACACCAACCTTGAGACATGAGATGGTGCTGCGAAATTCCCAGGGATTGTGGTGAGGATTATTTAAAATTTTGTGATGTTAGTAATTATGCAAAAGGTAGTGAGACCTAAAGCAAAGACAAATTTTCCTCAGTTCACAGCTTCAGCTCCAGCACTTTACCTTTTGGACTTTTCTCTTTACTCTGGAATTCTCTTTCCATGGAAAAAGAAGATGAAGGAATTTCATGCCTGTGCTAAGACTGTTGAAAATACATCCTCTCTTGGAGGTCCCCACTGCTGAGCTTTGCTTCACATATAACCATTTTCTCATACCTGGGACCAATAAACTCACATTTATCTTCACAGGAAAATGTCTCTACTGAAGAAAGTCATCACTTGCTAAGGATTAGGAATCTTTTTTTTTTTTTTTTTTTTTTTTTTTTTTTTTTTTTTTTTCAGGTAATGATTCTCTCAAAACAAAAATATTTAATCAGGAAAAAAATCTGGATTTTTTTGAGCTTGTTTTACTGTGAAACTCTCTGAATCCCTTCGTCTTATTCCAAGCAGATGTTTTCTAGCACTGCTCATGACCTCTTCCAAAGGTAATATGAATAAAAAAGTCACTCTATTTTTAATTTTTAAAAGTAACCTATATTTCCAGCTCTTCTCCTGCACACCACCAGATTTTTAAACATTTCTTTCCCCAGACAAAGGCTAAGTCCTGAGCTGGTAATGCAGAGTGCAAGACTTCTGTACATAGATCTGAGCTAGGCAAGGCTTGATTTACCTTTTGTTTAAAAAAAATTTAAAAAAAAAAAATCTGTCTGAAAAATCAGGATATAGAATTTAAATTCTGTACAGAGTTAGACATACAGGGCAGAGGAGTTACTGGAAATGCACAGGGTTAGTTTGTTAAGTGGAAATATACCCACTGTTTTGAGGATTTTAGGTCTGAAACCTAATGAAATTAATCAAAGTGTTTCAAGGTTGGGTTGTTTTTTTTTTCCCTTCAGGAAAAAAACTATGAAAAAAATCTTTATAAATAAGCTATTGGTTTTTCCTTCACCAACCAACTGACACACAGGAAATGTTGCATTTCTTGTCCTCTAATTAGAGCACATCAGGGATAATGAAACTTTTTTGAGAACTGATCCACAATTCTGTTCATGTCTTATGAAGCTGTTTCATATAAGCCAGAAATAATCCCCTCATAAAAACAAAAGAGGAGTGACAATGTCTGAAGGGCATTAAATGGAAAAAGAGAAAGGGCAATGGAGATGGATAATTAAGGACTTTAGGACAAATGATGGACAATATTTCTAATGCACAAAAAAGAGTTTTATTAGAAATAAAAGTTGTTTCAGTGACTATTAAAGTGACTAAAGGATTTTTATTTTTTTACTTCACCTCTACAGAACAGCCATATATCTGAGGGTCTGTATCAGAGTTTCTTTTCAACTTTGCAGCTCTTGATGGTAAAGATTTCACCTGTTCCTGGCTTGTCAGCAGGGAATTGACTTGGAAAGGCTTGGATCACGAATCAAAGCATGGCCAGAGGATGGGACAAGGGATTGCTCAGGGCACTGCTGCATTACCACCAGCTCTGGCTTTGTACCTGTCACCCAGGAGGGAGCTGTGTGCAGGGGAAGCTGAATGGGACATGAACAGCAGAGGGTAGAGTGAAGGAGACCCTCTCCAATTAATTAATTCATCTTTGGATGTAGCCCTACACACCCTCCTAATAAAATCAGCATACTCACAGTATCTCTAGAAATGAAAATTGAAAAGAAAGCTAACAAGGGGGTTTGTGTATTTAAGTAGCTGCCTTCCTTCTCAGTGAGGTGCCTGAAATATGGTTTAATTTCAGGTTTGTTCATATTAACCACTGAGGAGGCTCAATCAGATTTTCACAGTGGTGCCAGTGCTTAAGTGAAAAGTGAAAACTGCCAGAATGCTCCTCTTGCTGTTTGTTTCTAATGGAGAGTGAGGAAGCACCATCTGCTTTCTACTATTTTCAGCCACTGCTCAGTAGTGAAAAGGCTGTGTCAGCACACAGACCTTGAAGCCTAAGGGATGAGGGTGCTGGAGCGCTGCCTGGGTACTGCTTTCTGAAAAATCAGGGTCTTCTGCATCAACAAGTTGAGCACATGGAGACATAAAATCGTCTGCCACAGAATTGGACCTCCTTCAAAACATGCTCAACTTGGCCACTGAGTGCTGTCTGTGACAAACCAGGAAAAGCACGTTTCTCCTGGGGTGGGGGATTGATGCCAAATTTATTTTGCGGTGAATACTTAGGGAACTCCTCTGTTAGAAGATCAGAACTGAAGAAATCTTGCCCTGTGAGACTGGGGAGGCCCTGGCATAGCCCAAAGAAGCTGTGGCTGCCCTTGGACTCCTGGAAGTGTCCAAGGCCAGGTTGGATGGGGCTTGGAGCAAGCTGGGACAGCAGAAGATGTCCCTGCCCATGTCAGGGGTTGGAACTGGGTGATTTGAGGTCTCTTCCAACCCAAACCATTCTGTGATTCTTCCAATCTATAACTTCATTCATCTCAGGGTTATTCATTTATTCTAATGTTGTGATCAAACTACTTCACAACCAGTGGAAAGACACAGATTTCCCTTTATATATTTATTTTGCTATGGCATGATTTTGAAAAAATCTGCCCCTCCCTCAGATTGCAAAGAAAGTTTATATGACTGGCTTAATTTCCAATAGTTAAATAAGATGAGATGAATTGTATTTTCCATACCAGCTCTGTGGTTGCTTTCAGCCACAGAAAACTGGCCTTAGCAGTCAGATTTCATCTTCCAGTCTTTATTATCTAACGTGACTACGTATTTCAGCAAACACAAGAGATTTGCCATCAAGCACATAAATACCTAAGTTGTGTTTAACATTTTTGATTCCACACAAATGCTAAAGGAAATGCAGGCCATGTTTGAAATGGGAAACATCAGCGTTTATGTTCCTTAACCACAGAATCACAGTCATCAAATCATTAATATTGAAAAGACCTCTAAGATCATCAACATACAAATCTTACCATTTTCTGCAAAAGTACGTGACAAAGATGTTGTTGGCCATAAAGTGATGTTTGCTGATAGGATTTTTTACTGCTAATCTACGAAAATGGGAACTTGGTCACTGAGCAAAAATGAGTTTCTAATGTGGAACTACATTACTGCCTAAGGCTTAGTTATGTGCAATTTCTGATATAATGGAGAAGTGTCAGTGACTCAGGCAATGATTTCACACAGTCCTCGTACAACTGAGGAGAGGATTGGCCACTGATTTCACAGTCCACTGTAGGAGATACTGGAAATTTTTTCTGTTTTTCTGATGAGACTGTGCTTTGACTGAAACTTTCCCGTTACTCATCCCTGTAGCATCAAGATACCTTGAGAGGCAGTCAGGCTGACAGATAAAGTGGTAAGGAAAAAAATTTTTTTGGTGAGGTATGTCCTCAGCAAAGCTCAGAAATTTCTTCAGACTGAGAAGGAAAACTTATGAAAGGCTGACAACAGAAACTCTCCCTTGAATCACTGGAAAACAAAAATAAGAATAAAGAAGACACTCCTTTAAAGGGAAAAGAACTCAAATCAACAAAAACCAAAACCAAATAACCATTCATCTTAAATTGAGAAAGAAGCATCTCTAAGTAATTGTTCTGGACACTTTCACTTCAATTTCTAAGCCCCCTATATCTGATAATAAATTTAATTATGACTTTAATATAATTTTTCCTATTGTAAAGATGGGCAACTAGAAGGAAAAAGAGCCAAGCCCTGACCAAGGTTATACAAGAATTCTGTGGCAAATTAGACAATAAAACAAGGTCTGTTGACTCCTAGACTAAGAACATGTTTAAAAGCACCAGCCAACAACAGGAAAACGTAAAAAACAAACAAAAAAACCCCATAACTCACCTCCCAGTTTTTTGGTTTTTTTTTTTTAATTTACTAGAATCTGAGATGTGCAAAGTATTTTTCACCAAAGGCTGAAGATAAAAGCCCCAAAGCCTAATTTTGCACACCTTCAGAGCAGAGCACCACAAAGTGAACAGCGTTTTGGAGAGCCAGCACTCAGATGCAGCCACTCAGAAGTTGTGTGCTATGTTTTCCCTCGCTCCTCAAACACTCAGGCACGTTTTCTGATGACAGCTTTATGCCAGTGACAGCTTCCCTGTCAGCAATATGCTGCTTCATGCAGGCAATTTGGCAACCAGAAAGCCCCTTTTACCAGAAACAGGGTGTGAGATGATGTCATTTCTCTATAAAAATATCTTCTCCTAAAGGAGACTCTGGCCAGTGAAATTACCTCCCCTAATAAATATTTTAGAGCTGTTTTGTTTTTTTTTTTTTCTTTTTGTTGGTCTGGGTTTTTTTGTTTTGTTTTGTTTGGTTTTGGTTTTGGTTTTGGTTTTGGTTTTGGTTTTGGTTTTGGTTTTGGTTTTGGTTTTGGTTTGTTTGTTGGTTGGTTGGTTGGTTGTTTTTTTTGGTGTTTTTTTACAGCTGTGCTGTTCAAATCCTGCCCTTTGTGTATGCACACTGCAGATAAAGTATTGTAAATCAGCTTTTTGTGCCTTTGCTTTGTGTCTTGTAGAAGCAAGGCAACATTTTGGATCTGCTCTGTGCTTTGACACTGAGATTTGGGTTTAAAGGCAAGATTTGTGTCAGGGGAGATACATCTGACCTGCACAGAGGGAGGCAGGGTGGGAGGATGTAGGTATGATGCTGTTCATGCCTTTGGATGAGAACAGGTGGAGGTGTCACCGGCACAATGTTGGGAATTTGTTGTTTTGTAAATATCGGTCTGAATTAGACCTTCAGCAGGGTGGAGCAAACCTAGGAAATGAGCATTGCAAAAAATCACTTAAACAGATGGAAATCTTTATTCTGTGATTTGCACTGGGGCTGCTGTGGGAGGCAGAGCTCTGCTCTTGCACTGAAACTTCGGAGGGATGATCAGAGAGGGGCACAGGTGGTTAATGGGGGAGGATTCTCACCTTGGGGCCTTCACTGCACAGGTCAGGTCATTCTCCTCATGGAAAACCAAATGTGAGTGCAAACGAAACATCTATTTTTCACAAGGGTGATGGACAAAGAGTGAGACAAGCTCGGTATGCTGTACTGCACGATTCTGAAATAATCCCTGCTTGAGGCCTTTCCCTGTATTTATTGCCAAACCCAGACACCTTAATCCAAAGTGGTTCATGGTTCTGGTGGGCCAATATTTACCAAAAAATATGTCTCAAAAGGAGATTTATTTTTTTTTCATATTTCAATATAAAGACTGGAATTCACTGTTGCCTCTAGTCCTCTTGTCTTATACTTGCAATTAATGGGTTGTCATTCAAATTGTGTGTTAAATTCTATTTTTAGGTTATCCTTATTCATTTTATTTTTTAGAATGAGGATTGCTGCATTATGTTTCAGTTCTATTTGACATCATGGTAGTTTTTAATTTTAATTCAATCCAGTCTAATTTATCCTTATATTCTGACTGCTATGTATAAGCACACGACTATTTAAACACACAAACTATCCATGAAGATTCAGAAGCACAGATCTATTCCATATAAAAATGTAGACAAAATCCATCTGTGTAGACGTGGAGAAATGCAGATTAAAAACCAAACTGCAAATTTATTTCTATTTCTTTTTGAATTTATTGAATTCAAAGCTTGAAAACAAAGCTGGCATAGAAGACATCAAATACACTGAGATATGTCTAGCAGAAGTCAACGTAAATTGTACTGTCAGTGCTGTCTCCTTGCTTACACCACCAATTTGAGACCAACTTTTAGCTTTGATTCAAATGTCTGCTCATTTTTGAAAATGACAAATGAGTAGGAAAACATTTGCACTGACATGGGAACATTAGTTTCTTAGAACCCACAGCTACAAAAGCACTGGGTGGTCAAAATTATGAAAAATTGTATTCCATTTTCCCTGGGAGAGATGTATCTGAGACTGCCCAATTTCTTTTTATGCACTGCCACATTTATTACTATAGTAACAACATACAGCTCTCTAATTTTTTTGATTGCAGGCTGGGGATCAGAGAGAAAAGCGGATTGGTGAAATTTTCAGTAAGATATGAATCTTTCTACTAAAAAAATTGGCCAAGAAGGAACATTCAGTTCTCTGCTGTTGCTATACAAAAATGAGGCCATTTTATTTTTCATCCTCAGCAAGACCTGATGGAAGAAAAAAACAAATTACATGTGCTTTCTTTTAGCTTTTATTCCTTTAAGTTTTGTCATTGTGAGTATAGAACTTTCAGAAATCTTCCCCAATATTGATGTTTTCCATCCACTGTTCTGTTTTGTTGGGGCGTTTTGTTTCCTTTTGTGTTTTGTTTGGTTTTTGGTGGGGTTTTTTGTGTGTGTTTTTGGGGTTTTGTGTGGTTTTGGTTTTTTTTCATTTTGGATTGTTTTGTTTTATTTTGTCATTGTTGTAACACCAGTAGCTCTAAAATCCAAGACTCAGGCTTGGCATACAAAGAAACAGGAATCTTCTCGTTGCTATCACTGTACAATGATTTGGGGCTAACAGAAGTGAATTTACTGAGTTTTTGCCACATCCTTTGCTCTGTTTTTAATCTTACAGACAAAACCACTATTTGTGTATTTATCCTCCTGCACTTTCAAAAGGGTTGAGGGACCAGGCTTGTGCTGGTAAATTGGAACATCCTGAATTTGTATTTGCCAAGCAGGGCAGCAATGGTAAATTTTCCTGTGCTCCAGATGTCTCCTATAGTTACAGATACCCAGAGCAATGCCCAGAGCAGGATTTCTCCCTCTTTTTCTCTTTATATATTTGAAAGCCTCTGGCAGAACTGCAGGAGCAGCACCCACAGGTTCTTGACTTAGACATTTACAACCAGACTGAAACGCAGCCACTTCCACCCTCACTTTAAAACTAAGAGTGCTTTTTGCTCTGCTAAAGCTTAAACCTGTTTTGGTGAATCTATACTATTCAGATTCCATAAAATCACAAAACCATTTTCTTTTTTTTTTTCTTTTTCTCTTGAATGCAAAGTGCTGTTAACCTGGGAATGTAAAGCAGACAATGAATTATATTTTGCTTGAGAATAAAATATTTGTGATAGAAAAGAAAAAAATAAAAAAGAAACAGCTCACTTGCCTGGAGGTGTTATTATGTCTACCAAAACCAAAACTGCTCTTAAGTTACTGTTAAAGCAGCATAATATGCACACAGCAAAAAATATAAAACATAAATTCTGCAAGTTGCTCTCCAGTGTAATTCATTCTCAGGATCCAGCTCCTCCAAAGTCATTATACACTTGGTAATAGAATGCTCCAAACCAAACACAGGATATGTTTTCTACAGCCTATTATGGCTGACATCAAAAGAGTCAGGAAAGCAGAGATTTCATACAATTTGAATAAACTGATTTAAATATGCTGCATCTGCCCAATGATCAAAACAACGTGTGGGACTGATAAGGCTTTTTTCTTTTTTAGCTTTCATGCTTTCAAGGGTGATTTATGTTACAATTTCTACCCTAATGGCCACAGTTTGTACTTTTTGAAGGAATTCATAAGATATTTAAGTGAAAAACAAGGAGAGAAATACCAACATCTACAGGAAAGTGCAGAGGTCATATAACTTCATGCCAAGCAATATATAAACTGGAACTCCATCAATCCAACTGTCAACAACTCTGGAAAACTCCTATGGATGTAAAGGCACCGTGCCATGGAGAAGAGAATCAGAAGTATAAAGTACAGGATCCAGAAAATCATAAAATGGGAATAATAAAATGGTTTGGGTTGGAAAGGACCTTAATAATCATCCAGTCCCACCCCCAGCCACAGGCAGGGGGACCTTCCACTATCCAGGGTCCTTCAAGCATTGTCCAACCTGGCCTTGGACACTTCCAGGGATCCAGGAGCAGCCACAGCTTCTCTAGGCACCCTGTGCCAGGGTCTGCCCACCTCACAAGGAAGAATTTTTTTCCCAAACTCTAAACCAAGTTTTCCCTCTTCAGTTTGAAGCCTTTCCCCATTGTCCAAAGTTTCTCTCCAGCTCTCCTGGAGCCCCTTTAGGCTCTGGAAGCGGCTCTGAGCTCTCCCTTGAGCCTTCTCTTCTCCAGCTGAGCACCTTTGCTCTCCCAGCCCGGCTCCACAGTAAAGTTCTCCAGCCCTCAAAGAATTCTCATGGCCTCCCCTGGACTCATTCCAACAGCTCCACATCCTTCCCATCTTGTGATGAACCCATCAACACCCTAGGCTGTGCTACAAGGTCATAATGCACTCAATCCTATACTACAGCCCCATAGGATGATCCTGGTTATATGGATAAGGCCCAAAATGCTCAGGAGATGAGGAGATGAGGTGAAATCCAGCTTTTATTTGAAAGGGAGGGAAATTCAGTTCCTAGCTTGAAACAAGTTCTCTACTTTTAACCAATTTTGTGTTGGGATTTTTTGTTGGTCGGCTGGTCAGTTGGTTGGGTGGGTGGATGTTTGCTTGTTTGCTTGGTTGGGTGGAATGTTGGTTGCTTATTTTAGGGGTGTATTTATTTATTCTATTTTTTTCTAAGACTAACCATACTCATTAAAAAAGGTAAAAGATCAGCAGTTTGCACGTGCAAAGGCACAGTGGAAGTGCGCAGCTTAATGGATGTTCCGGGGAGGGTTCTACTCCCCTTAACTCATAACAGGGGAGAGGAGAAGAGTTCAGGATGTGATAGATGTGTCCTAATTTAATCCTTTAAAAGGCTGAAGTCTAATCTTGAGACAGTCACTGCCTTCGACATCCACAGAAGGAAATAAACACTCCCACAGAATCATAAAAATTCATCAGAGGAGCGAGCTCTGGAGGAAACTGCTTCCAGTGACAGAAGAGAGCAGAAGGTGACCGTTGATGTCTTTGTCAGAGAAAACACAGAGGAAAGAGTTTAATACCTGCTCCATACCTCTTAAAAAGAAAAAAAAAGTTACTTCCACCAGAATTTCATGCACTCTCTTAAATCAATAGATATCTGATAGTTTTGTACATGAAGGCAGGACCCAAGGTGAAGCAAAGCTCAGGAAAAATGTTCCGTCAGATGAATTTTGGAAGCTGTTCTTCTAGGAGCACAGACATCCACTTTTCTCAATAATTACATGAAATATGAACGGGGTTTAGCGCAGACACAAATTAATAAGTGTGAACCACTCAGAAGAGATGCTCCTCTAATTTTAATCAGTTTCACACGGGTAACTGTTAATTTCTCAGTGAAGTGAATAATCCTGTTGGAGAAACACAAATATGTGAGAGTAAACAAGCAAACTATAACCTTCAGCTGAGAGGGAAGGGGAAGGGCTTTCAGAGCCTGAAGTACAGTGAGTGAAAAATAAGCCATATGCCAGCCATTACCCCTTGATAGTTGCTTTGGATACCGAGGAGCATTGCTCTGCCTGTTTGTGCAATGTGAGAAGTGGAATTAAGATTTCAGGAGCACAGTTTAATACTCAGGGGAGGCTGATACATATGCATAAGTAAGGAACATTAGTTTTAATAAGGAAATTCATTAGATTACCTAGAAGCATTTTATCTTTTTTTTTTTTTTTTTAAAGAATCCAAGTGTTACTCTGCTACAAATAAAGTAGAGCTGGCTGATAAGCTCCTTGTTATTTAACTTCAACCTACTTTGTTATTTAATGCAATGAGAATTTATGGCTTCCTCTGTGCTTTTCTGAAACATGGGGGCTATTATAAATCTGCTTTTGCTTAGCTTTCTCCTCAAGGAGATCTTTAATATACTTTTATATTAATATTGAATTAATTTTTGGGGAGGGAGAGACCCTTAGTGGACATCACTACCCTTTTTTCTACCAAGGGCATGAAGCTTGCTATGCTAATTTACTTCAGGTGAAAATTATGACTATTTCAATAAAATTAAGTTGCTGAAGACAAAACTAGATCCTAAAAAGGAGAAGAACTGCAGGCTTGCTCTGCAGTCCCTAAAGCTCCGTGTTTAAAGAATTGCCCATAAAGTCTCTTCTGCAGTATTAATTTAACCAAAAATTAGAGGAATTGAGAGGTATTTATGTACCTAGAGATGAGCTTGGGCACCCATCTCCTTTATGGAGATCAAGACTCCAACACCTAAATTTACAATTCCAGAGCTTTTAGATAGAGGACCTGAATTGAACCCTTAAAAATAAACACCGAAACTTCTGTCCCTCTTTTTCCAATAAGATATTTTCTCTCAATCTCACTTAAAGGTCTTAAAATTTTAGAGTTTGGACAATTCAAGCTCATCTTATAATGGATAAAGGAAGATAAAATCATTGATTGGGGGATTTCCCCTAAAAATTTATCACATTCCATGACATCTGAAGGATAATAATGTAAATAACCCGTGATTTCAAAAGAAATGGTCAAGCCTACACATGTCTATTGAGCTTCTTTAATAAAATTCTGTGACTTTTTAAATCACACAGCATTTCCCACTCCAGTTTTCGTCCGTGGAGATTGCTTGAAACCAGACAGCAGAACATTTTAATGTGCAATCAGAGTCAGAAGTGTAAGGTCTCTCTTTTTTTCAAAGAAAACAGGGCGATGAATGTGGAGGACCACGCTGGTGACAGACTGTGAAAAGGAGCAGGAAGATATCAAGGTCATTAATTGAGCTCCTTCATTCTCAAAACGAATCCCATATAAAATCCCTTTGGCAGGAGTTGCTGGGCTGTTCTGAAGAGCTGTCTGACAGTAACCACAAGGCCATATTAACTTTCCTGACACCTGAAAGCATCAGACCATCACATGATGAATTCATACTCATTAAAGTCTCTTCTAAACCACCTTTGCTGAGCTGCGGGACTGCATAACAAAGAAGAAATGGACTTGGCAAAATTACCGTTCCTAGTCTGTGGGACAGAAGTCTAAATCATCACTTTCTGCAACTCCCTGAAGAGAGGATGTTGCAAGGGGTGGGTCAGCCTCTTCTCCCAGGCAACCAGTGAGAGCAAGAGAGGACCCGGCCTCAAGCTGCGACAGGGGAGGTTCAGGATGGACCACAGAAAGAATTTCTTCACCAAAAGGGTTCTTAAACATTGTAATGTGCTGCCCAGGGAGGTTTGGAGTCCCCATTGCTGGAGGTCTCCAAGGAAGGCCTGGAAGTGGCACTCAGTGATCTGGGCTGTGTGGCAAGGTTGGGATTGGGCACAGCTTGGACCAAATGCTCTTTGAGGGCTTTTTCAACCTCTGTGATTCTGTGAAATTCCATTCCATGATCCTTTTTGAGGCTTTTTCATTTTCTTGACTGCACCACGAAGATGAAGAAGTGTTTGATATTGCCCTTTAACCCAGAAGTGGTGTTTGACCACATACAAACTGCTTTGTCAGGTGTGGTGTGAGGTGAAACCCTCTGGGAAAGGAGCCTTTTCCTGATATCCAACCTAAACCTGCACAGAAATCAGGTGAAAGCTGTGTTTTCTTTTTTAAAAGGCCAAATTGGCTTCCTTCATAGTTAACGCGGAAAAAGAGTTATTTCAGGACACGCTTTGTTTTATCTATTTTAGATGTTTATTTGGCAAGGGGGTAGTTGGTCACAAAAACCACTGATTCTGTTGGCTGATTCTCCTCTGTCAGAGGGGGTCAAAGGTGCCTGGTCAAATATAAATATTGAAATATAAATATCTACACTTTGTATATAAAACCCATATTCCACATGGGAAATCAGCCAGTCCTCTGGTTCCCAAACAGCCAGTCTTGGGGAAAGAGGCAGGCAGCAACCACCATCAACCTTCCCACTACCAGAAACAGTTCCTTAAGTGACTGCATTTCCAGCAGTCAGCTCCCGTGAGCAGATAAATGCTTCCTTTGGGACATGCCCGCAGCCATGTACACTTGGATGGCACAGAGCAGCTGAGCGTGTAATTCATATTTATGTGCTGTCAGGAATTAAAAACCAATCATGTCTCCCAATCCACTGAAAAGACATACAGGAGGATTTTTTTTTTTTTTTTTTTTTTCCCCCTGAAATTATAGGTTCAACAGATTGAGGTGTTTTCTTTTTTTCCTTTTTATCCAGCAGCTAGTGGTGAGATTTGAAATTTGTCTCAGCCCAGGAGAGCTAAGCCCACGGAAACCTTTCCTAACCACTAGGCTGAGGTCTGGTGGGTTCTATAACTCTCCTGCCAATATTGTTTTTGTTGTTCATGCTAATTACCTGTTACCCATGCCCAAGAAAGGAATAGGATTTGTGGTTAGCTGATGCACCCAGGAGACAGGGAGCTGCATGTTCACCATGCTCTGATGAATGCATACATTACACATATTAATTGGAAGTGGGACTGAAACCTTGCTCCCTTTCCTCCAGTAAGTAGCTGGCCTCTGGGGCTCAAAATCACATTTACTAATCTCTCTCTCTCTCAATGGTCCAATTTATGCTGAATTATTTCATGCAAAGTGGAGCCGCTTAAGGAGAGAGTGCAAACATCTGCTTCCCACACACCAGACAAGTCCTCAGGAGCTGGGAGCCTTTTGGCTGGAGGATCTTGTGCACACACAGAGGGTTCATCTTTGGGATCACGCCAGGGTTTCTCACCATCAAGGGGCAGGTTCTGCTGGACAGCCTCCCAGGTAAAGGGTGGCAGCATTTCCTCCATGGAAGAAAGGATTCCTCTCTATTTTAGGACTTTTTTGTTTGCCTGTTTGGGATTTTTATATAAACAAAATACCAAGTTCTTCAATTCCAGGAGCATACTGGAACTGTGAATTCCCCACAAAGAGAAGGCAGGTCCTTACAGTCCAGCGTAAACCCCCAAAATCCTCCAGAGCAGTACAATTCAAGGGACAACCCTGCTGTAAAGTTACTTTTGCCCAGCCAGCATTTTCCCATGGGCAGGACCGGCTGTTTTAGTTCTTCTGCTCCTGCAATTCCACCTTGGACACCTCTGGATTGTGCTCAGCAGCCTGGCACCTGAGGGCACTGTCACCACAGCACTGTGGCACATTATCCACCCTCCCACATGTGACACAGAGTGATTTATTAACTCTCACACAGGAAGTGTGTGGTGAATGGCAGGGCTGAGCCTGCTTCCTGAATTTTAATGTAATATCTCCTGGGCTATGCTTTCTCTGAAGATTTAAATTCAGAAAAGTTGACAGCCTTTGATGCCTTTCAGCTGCATTTCAATGTCTCAGAATTCAGTCATGCACATATTGCCCAGGTCAAATTCTGATTTGTGGTATCAAAGACAATTATTTTTCATTTTTTTGGTTCCTGGGTAGTCAATCTGCAATGCGAAATGTAACTTGACTGTCCTATTTGATTTTTTGATGGTTCCTTTCCTACTTCAACTGGAAAAGATTATTTTCCTAAAACGTTTTTCACACACAATAAAATGGAATTAGCCTTTTTTTTTTTTTTTTTTTTTTTAACACAACATACAGGGGACTTCTGGTTACTGAAGCTTGAAAGAGAAGAGCAATACTTCCAACAAGGCTCGAGCCCTCAGCAGAAATACAAAGTAGCTGAGTGGGACTATTTGGACTGAAAAAACACAGTATATTTGCGTTACTAATTTTATTCTGTGTGGGAGGGTTCAGTCATCAATAATAAAGGCCACTCTCCACAAAAAAAAAAAAAAAAAAAAAAAAAAAAAAAAAAAAAAAAGTATGATTATTGTTATAAATCTGAACAAACCAACTTGCCCTGCCTGGATCCAGGCAGACAAACTGAATTACAGAATTTAGGGTACCAAAATCCTAAAGCAGTGTCAGGGAGAAGAAGACACATGACCAGTAGGTCGAGGGAGCTTATTCTCCACAGAGATGCCACAGAGCTACAGCCCACCTCTGAGAGAGAATGACTGGGAGTCTTGCTAATAGATCCCTTGGGTGAATCACAGTGAAATAAAACTGAGTTAAAAGGTAGGTTTATTTAAAAAAAAAAAAAAAAAAAAAAAAAAAAAAAAAAAAAAAAAAAAAAAAAGTTGCAATGGAAAAGAGATATTTGGATGTTATGGTTCCTTTCTGTAAAAATATAAAAATATAATGAATATTTACATAAGGGGAAGGAAGGAAGGAAGGAAGGAAGGAAGGAAGGAAGGAAGGAAGGAAGGAAGGAAGGAAGGAAGGAAGGAAGAGAAGAGAAAGGAAAAGAGGGAAAAAGAGAGAAAGAAAAAGAAAGAAAAGAGAGCAGAGAAGAAAGAAAAAAAGAAAGAAAGAAGAAAGAAAGAAAGAAAAAAGAGAGACAGAAAGAAAGAAAGAAAGAAGAATAAAAGAAAGAAAATAAAGAATAATAAAGAAAGAAAGAAAGAAAGAAAGAAAGAAAGAAAGAAAGAAAGAAAGAAAGAAAGAAAGAAAGAAAGAAAATTAATAATGATGATGAAAGAGATCACTACCCATGGATCCAGCGGCAGGCTTGAACATCATTCTGTAGTTTAAAATAGACAAACTTATTTGTCTAAACACAGATATCTACACATGTACAAAGTATCTGAGTGCTCATGGTGGCCAGTGAAGGTCTGATTGACGCTGTGGGGTCGAGAGGGCTGCTCCAGGCACCTGGTGGAGGATGGAACCCTGGGATGGACCTTCCAGTCCCTCCCTGAGTTTGGTTTCCTGTCGGTCCCTTGGGCCACCAGTGACTCACAGAGTGGATGATTCCGAAATGGGCATCTCCAGGACCACTTGACACTGGTGTTGTCACAACTGGATCAGGAGTGGGGTCTGGACACAGCCTCCACTGTGCATAAACAAGATGCTGTTTGGAGGGAGAGATCCGAAATACAGCCTGGCTGCTTTCACATGGGAAAATGTTTGCAGGCCATTTGCCTCTTTGGGGTTGAACAATTTCCTTCTCCAGCAGAGCAGGGAGAAAATGTCACTCTGATTTTGAGATAATGGCTGCTGTTATCTACAAGAGGGACAGGATGTGAGCACTGAAGGTCTTGCTTTGTGCATTCCAGACCATAAATTCCAGAGGGTACATTATTCTCAGAGTTTCTTACAGGGAGGGATACAAGATTTCTCCTCTCTAATGAGCAGTGAAGGAAGGAAGGAAGGTTATGTAAGAGGTAAAAAAAGTCACAGAATCACAGAATGGTTTGAGGTGGAAGCGACCTTAAAGGTCATCCGGTTCCACCCCCTGCCATGGGCAGGGATGTCTTCCACCGTCCCAGGCTGCTCCAAGCCCCATCCAGCCTGGCCTTGGACACTTCCAGAAATCCAGGGGCAGCCACAGCTTCTGTGAGCACCCTGTGCCAGGATCTCCCCACCCTCACAGGGAAGAATTTCTTCCCAATATCCCATCCATCCCTGCCCTCTGGCAGCAGGAAGCCATTCCCTGTGTCCTGTCCCTCCATCCCTTGTCCCCAGTCCCTCTCCACCTCTCCTGGAGCCCCTTCAGGTCCTGGAAGGGGCTCTGAGCTCTCCCTGGAGCCTTCTCTTCTCCAGATGAGCATTCCCAGCTCTCCCTGGCTCCAGAGCAGAGGGGCTCCAGCCCCCAAAGCATTATATTAGATAAATGTTGGTCTCAAGTACTGGAGATAAATAATATTCTTAAAGTACATTTACCCTACTGCTCCAATCACTTTCTAGTTTTCACTTTCTGATTTGGGCAACTGCTTCTAAAATCTAGCACCAGCTTTTAATTCTCACCTCGCTTCCTCCTGCTTTTATTTTTAACACTGGAGTAACAACCAAGCATAGTGCCAGGGATTGACAATTCCCTATTGTTCTGTATCACAACAAGAAGACTCTCTGGAGAACTGGGTTTGATTCTTGACTCTGACATTGAACTGTGGCATGGTTTTGGGTAAATCCCCTTTCGATTTCATCTTGGTTGGTTGAAAATTCTCATTAAATTTCATTTGTTTCATTTCCATATTTCTGGTTTTAGTCTTAGGTGAGATTTATTTATGCAAGGTAGGAAGGTTGCCTTTCAAAGCATGAATTAACCATCCTTTAAGATAAAAATTACCTCCTTAGGTACCTGTTTTTCCCCAGTGACTCCAAAAAATGGAAGACTTACATAGATTGGGAGATGTAAATTTTAAATATTTATAATTAGGTGAGGTGAATTTCATGTTTTATAAGTAGGACCTCAGGCACAACTACTTTCAATATGTTGTTTATTTAAATGGCTTAAATTGAGAGCTCTCTTGATAAAATTAATTGTGATCAATTAACATATCAACCTGAATCCTTCTCTGAAGCTTGGGGAAGCATAAGATCTTGTGGCTTGCATTTGGCAGCAAAAACAAGAAGAAAAATAAAAAAAATACAATTGTGAAAGTTTTGTGGTTTGTGAGCTTCATTTTCTGTCATTTATGTGGTCAATTAACAAAGAAGAGCACAACACAAATATTTTAATTTGGCTTTTTTTTTGCTTTTGAATTTCAGCAAGGGCAGATTGTACAAATATATAAAAAATAATTCTTTAGGCAAGCAGGGCCTCCCTTGGAGAAGGAATATAGGCAACCTCTGGGGCAGAGATTCCCAGCTGCTTTCCAATGATCTTTTGGTTTTGTGCTTGGCTGCAAGGAAAAACTAGAGAGCGTGTCTGTCAGGACACGGCTCTCATTGAGAGGAAATTGAAGGAAATCAGGACACAGGCTGCACAGAGAGCTTCCAACCAGCCAGCTGAGCTACCTGTTAGTGATAAATGACTCAAAATTCACAATGATCATTTCAGAGCTTCATTACAGCTTCAAATTTCATGTTTATAAGATCTCCCAAACTCATGTTATTATTCCTCCGTTAGCCTCTTCAATCATTTAACACCACAGAACAAATATATTGGCTCTTTTTAGGCTACTTGGAAGATGCTTGACAAGGAAATGCTTGATTTCCTGGAGCAGCATGTTCTATGGATAAACAAGCATGGAAATGGCTCCTTTCTCTCATGAATTAACGGCATGAGGAAGAGCTTTGGTGACATTCCAGGCTGGGAACAGTCACTGAGCTTTTCTCTCCTGTGTTTTCCACAAAAGACATTCTGGAAGGCATTAGGTCTGGAGTGGCAGAAGAAAGGTGGCAGGAAGAGTCCCTCCTGAGCAGAACTCCATCCACTTGATTAATGTGTGGAGAGATGATTTATGCAATATATTAACAGCAACAGCTGTTTGCCATGGTATTTTTAGTGGCTGCATCTGCAGTTAAGTCCTGACCACAGTAAAAATCAAGCACCCATCCTTAATATATTCAAAATCTTCTGGAGATGGAGAGAACACCTCTCCCATGCTGGGTTTCACTTGCACTTCCTCGGTTCAGCTCTCCCTGACTCAGCTCTTCTGAATGGCTTTCATTCTCATCCAGCTTTCCCTCTGCAGGGAGGAAATAATTCTGGGCTGTTCCACCAGGGAAAGAAAACTGCTGATGTTCAAGTGGTTTGAGCAGCTCTGTGTGCACTACCAGCTGACAGCGTGTCCTGCAGAGCAGTGACTGCCAGATGATGGACAGATATTGCTGCTCGGAAGAGATGAGCGCGTAGGAAAACAGTCAGACAAGCCAGCAGATGAATAGATCGGCTGCTCCCTGATTGTTTCTGATGCCAAGATTACAAGTGTAAGAGACTGACTGATTGATTATCTTCCTCCTCGAGACTTAATGGTTATAATAATAGCTGGGGTCAATCTGCCAGCAGTTGCTCATGAAAAGTAATTAATCTGGTTCATACCCTCACCCAGGGGAAGATAAATTATGGATCCATCTTCCTCTGGTTGTCCTTTGCAGAATTTCCTGGCTTCTAAAGCACTCTCACTCCAGATACAGGAGAGAAGTAGAATCTTAAAATCTGTGAAAGCTCAGAAAGAAAATGTCAGTCATCTAAAAGTGAAAGAAATAAACTTGGAGTCAACTCTTCATCTCTGCTTTCACATTCTCTGGTGTGATTCTCTTCTCCCAGAAGGAATCGAGTTCTCTGTATGTGCCACTGTCCTGCGCTGCAAACTGCTCGTGTGGTTGAATCATCATCTTCTGAGAAACCCATTGTTTGGGGCAGACAGATGAAACTGGATTCGTTTCATCTAAAAGCAGAGTGTCTTTTGAAGTGAATTCATCAGATGGTTGGGCTAGATCATTACTGTAGGTCACTTCCAGTGGAGAAATTCTATTCTATTCTATTCTATTCTATTCTATTCTATTCTATTCTATTCTATTCTATTCTGTTCTGTTCTGTTCTGTTCTATTCTATTCTGTTCTATTCTACTCAACTTTTGAAGCCAAATTTGTAGGTGGTCAGGGGAGACTCCTTCAAATGTCAGTTGAATCTCCCTTAAGATGTGGCCAACAGAGTTTGGATGAAGTAGAGGTGGGAAGTTCTGGATTCCATCTCACTGGATTTCTTTTTAATGACAGTAGAGGTGTTTTGCACAAGCAACTGAGATCTGATTCCTTACTTCAGGCTAGCTAATAGAAGGCAAGAAAACTTCAGCTGTTTACTTGTTTTGTCTGCACTAATTTATTTCTGTCACTCACTGAGACTTCTTTTATGTCTCTGAAGGCTTCCTGAACATATTCCTGCCACCATTTCCCACAGCCTCCCCTGAGACAATGTCTAAAAGTTGCAGTGATGTCTAAATTGGGGATTTAAAGCTTGCTCCAGCAATTAGCCATGTAGGTTTAATTGCCATGCAGTCAGATTTATGCATCATCTGTTATGCACCTTTGAAAAACCTTTCCCTCCACATAAGCAATAAATATGCACAAAGACTCTCTTCTGCTTTCAGGCCTTTCAGCAGCTGAGAGGACTAAACGCTACAGAGGTGCTCTATGGGGCCATGAATTTTGATTAATTCCCCCACAATTTGCATACCTAACTAAACAGATTTCCTTCATCATCTGAGCACTGCCACCAGTTCTTAGCGTTATGTTTGGTTCCCTTTCCAAGGCTGGGAAGTTTTAACTTTAGAAGAAATATTTCATAAAAGAAGATGCTGCTTCTTCAACTTTTGCTGTTCCAGATCTTTCAGGCTTTGTTTGCCTGAGATTCTGAAATGCTTGAAGTCTCCGTGGGTTCATTTCCACTCTCTTGAGGAGACACTACAGAGAGAGACTAGAACTGAGTCTTGTCTGTGGTGTCTAACCTCCAGACGGGTATTAAAAATAAAAATAAACTTTTTCTCAACTGTAACGCCAAAACCCTGTTTCCATGGTAACCACAATGTCACTGGGTGAGTGCTGAGATCAGTCTTTTCGGGTCCCATTGTCCTTGGGCGTCCTTCTGCACTGCCCCTGGGGTCTGCAGAACCGTTCCTCTCACATATCCTCGCTCCTTTCTCTGGATGAAGTTGCAGGGGGTTTTCCCTGCCTTTTTAACTCTGTGATGGCAGAGTCACCCCACTGTCACTGCTGGGCTTGGCCTTGGACAGTGGCAGGTCCCTGTTGGAGCCTTTTGGCAGCATCGGACATGGGGGAAGCTTCTCAGCTTCTCACAGAAGCCACCGCTGTAGCCCTCATCACCAAAACCTCGTGTGCAAACCCAATGTAATTTCTTGTGAAAACTGATACACATAATACGTGAAATATACAGGGAAAGATGGTATGGAAAAGCTTGTTCTAGAGAATAACAGAAATAAAATTTCTTCAGCTGAAATCCTGAAGAATTCATGTAGCAGATTATAAGGCTTTCTTTGTTTGATTGCTTTTTGTTTATGTAAAACTTTATTTCATGAACACTGACCAAGCAGAGCTGTAGAGAAAAGCAGATTGGAAAAATCAGTTGTAAGGACCACGTTGCAGATCTGCTTGACCTTTTCAGTTTGCCCTCTGGAAGAATTCAGAGCATGCAGCAGCAGGTTTCTCCTCTTCACAGCCCCAAACATCTGAGACATGAGGGGAGTAAATCAAACATTTCACCTGTTGAACATGTCCAGGGCTGTCTCCTGAGCCTCCTGCAGTAGAGACTGAAATAAGCAGCACAGCAAACAAGAGAGGCAGTGGAACAGGATTTGATGCTTCTCAGCTAGTTCACTTTGTTTCACCTGCTGCAGAGAAACTGCCCTGATTTCCTGTCTAATGTGTATGTCTGTCTCTTGTGATTTTCTCTGGTGGGCAGCTGCATTTGCCATCTTTTTTCAGCTTCTGTGCCTGCAATATCTCTCAGAGCACCTCTGTTCTTCATTCTGCTCCTCCCTTAACTTTCCTTCCCACTCTTGGTACCCTGCATGTCTTGTTTCTCTAGGAAGCAGTGGGATACTGAAAGGATGAAGGGACTGGAGCACAAATCTTTTTAGGACCAAGTGACAGAGCTGGGGGTGTTTAGCCTGGACAAAAGAAAGATGAGGCCAGGCTTTAGTGCTCTCTGCAACCACCTGAAAGCAGGTTATAGCCTGAAGGGGACAGTTTCTTCTCCAAAGTCCTGAGGAACATGAGGACTTGGCCTCCAGCTCCACCAGGGGAGGTTTAGAATGGATATTAGGGAAAACTTCTTCCCAGAAAAGGGTTGTCAAGCAGTAGAACAGGCTGGGCAGGGAAGTGGCGGAGTCCCCAGTCCTGGAGGTGTGTAAAAGGCACAGATGTGGGCGTAGGGGGATGTGGTTTAGTGGTGGGCTTGACTGTTTTGGGTTAATGGTTGGACTCAATGGTCTTAGAGGGTTTTTTTCTCCTCCTAAATTATTCAATAGGAAAGATTCATCCCACTTTCAGCTGCAATTCACTTGCAAAAAAACACTTACACATGCATGCAGTAAAGATAGGATTCAGCTGTGATTCCTGAATTGGGATTCAAATGCTGCAATTTAGACTTTTAAAGTCAGATGCATAAAAATTAAACTTCTAAATTAAACAGAGAACAATTTAAAAGCCACTGCTGAGTGATAACACATCTGCAGTATGGTTCATCTCACTGTCTTACACATTTTGCTTAGGAAAAAAATAACCAGCCCCTGGAGGTGCCTCTATACCCTGCTGACTCCCTAGGGAGCCTCTGGCACACACCTAGATCTGGATCAGAGAAAATCCAACAATGTGGGACAGTATTTAGGATCCAAGACAGATTTTTGACAATTATTAGGTTCCCAAAGTTTAGCCACTGTAGTTTAGTTTTGCTGAAATCTTGTCAAGATAATCAGAAGAGGGAACACATGAGTCAGAAGATCTGAAATAGACATTTTTAAAATTTACACCCCTGCAAAAGGAAGAATACCCTGTGTTTCTGAGCTGCCTTCACTGGCTGTCTTTTACCAGGGAGAGATTGAGTTGCACTCTGCTTCTTAGGCTTGATCTCATTTATATTTCATACCTTGGCTCAGAGACCCGTCCTGAACCTCAGAGCTGAATTCCTGATGCACCTCTGCTGAAAATGGGAGGGCAGCTTTAGCCAGACTGAGACCTTTTTTTCCTGGAGGTTTTGATGACTTCTACTTCAGGCAGATTTTTAATCACCCCTTGCAGAAGAGAGCTGCTCACCAGCACTAACAACCTGCCCTGTGCTGAGCCGAGCCCGTGGCTCCCCTGCCAGCATCCCTCCGGCTCCACTGCTGCGGGGCCGATTCCTGCCCTGCAGCTGAGCATCCACAGCAGAGCAGTTCATGCCTCCTCGCCCTGCTGGGTTATTTATCCAGGCTCCCCTGTTGCACACACCCCAGCAATGGGCTCTCACACTGTTTTTTTTTTTTCCCAGCACGTGTCAATCCCTGCAATTCATTGGCTTTTGAGGTGAGCACAGAGCAGCCACAGAGGCCTTGGACTGCCCTGCTGATGATTCCTCTGTTTACCCGGTGGGAAACCAGCTGCTTGCTGTTTGTCCAAGTTGGCTGCTAAAAGCCTTGTTTTTCTCATAAGAAAAAAAAAAAAAAGCCCTCAGCACTCCAAATCTCAAAAGCCTCATGTTTTTTATGAGGATCTTTTATCAGCATATGTTCAATCGTTGCTTGTATCTGCTCTTGCTGATGGGCACATGCTGGCATAGACTGGTTATAATATCTTTATTGAGATATTTAGGTGGTTACAGGTCCTGGAGATATTTTATAAATGCTCAGGTAAAGAGACATGCAGGGGAAAAACAATGTGGAATCAGAGAATCACAAAATCAGGGAATGGTTTGAGTTGGAAGGGATCTCCAAGATCATCTCATTCCAGCCCCTGCCATGGCAGGGACACCTTCCACTATTCCAGGTTGTTCCAAACCCCATCCAGCCTGATTTTGTGTCATAAGCAAAACCAATATTAAGCAAATACCTGTTCCAACTGCTCAGAGGATCCCTAAGGAAAATGCGAAAGTAAGATGTTCATCATGATTTGTGGTTATTAAATTGCACTGAATTGTTCAGGCCTGACTTCTACATCTGAATTTTAGCTTTTTAGATAGCTCAAACATTTCAGCATGGACTTGATAATCTCTCCTCAAAATCAAAAATTTGTGAAAAACACCTTATTTTCATTAAGGAAGGATTTCTAACACACACGTTGAACTGGGAACACCTAATTTTTCTTTCATTATTTTATATTTCATTGCTCAAATGTGTGGCTATAAAGAAAGACAAGTGGAGCATTCATAGAAGAGTAATACATGACCAAAAGCTGAGCTGTTCCCTGTGAAGCAAAAAAAGCAGAAAAATTAGAGGAATTTAACTTCCTGTTGTCTCAGTCTGCCATTATATGAGTCACCAAATATTCCTGTCCATCACACATCAGAAGCTGAGGTACCAATGTTCTGGCAGTTCTCTTGTTGGGTACAGAGGTAACAACTTCCTTCTAAAAGCATCTGAATTGTTGTGAAATAACTGATAAATGCAAGCATCATAAAGGAGAGGAGGGGGGAAAGGCAGAAAAAAATAATACAAAGAAAGAGAAACAAAAAGAGCCCAACATTTTAAATGTGAACAGTAAATTAATCCAATTAAATGCCCTCCACCGAGTCTCTGGGAGGAAAGAAAATTACTGGTGTTTCAATAGCTGCTACTTTATTAAAAGCCACTCTATTTTTTCTCCAAAGCTTTTAAAGCAGAGACAGATAGAGATGAAAATATAACCAGTAGTTAAAAGCTACTTTCCTTTTATTACTGATGTTCTGAAAGAGCACTCAGAAAACTCAGATGCATTAAAAACTGAGGGAAGAGGACAGACAGCACTTGCACCTGGTCACTTCAGGGTATTTTGTCCTGTGCCCATGTTTATGTCATGAAAAACAATATCAAATGCCATATCCCAGGAAAACAAGCAAGTACCTACTTAATTTAGTACTGAAAAAAACATTCAGAATTGTCTGTGTAGTTAGGTCAGAGAAATCAGGATTTGAAAGAACATTGGATGTATTTAATCTCAAAGTAAGCCTGCAACTGCACTGGGAACCAAGACTGGGGCATAACTTCATCTTTAATAGGGTCAGAAAAACATCTCCAACACCCAGAACAGAAAACAGGAAGAGCTGGGCTACCACTTTCTGGTCTATTACAAAATTGGCTGCCGCCAGAAATGGCTCTTGAGCAGCAGTGGACCCAGGACAGAGAAACTGGAATGAGCCCAGTGTCTGCATGGCCATGCAGGGCTCTGGGAGTGTCCTGGAAGTGAGCCCTGAGGCATTTTTTTGGGATGCTGACACATCCTAGTGCGGAGCTTGTGGATGCAGGAGGTGCTCTGTGGGTGCCAAACACAAGAGCTGACTGGTGAAACTGGTTACTGCTGCTGGGAATCAGCTTTGAGGAGACTCCAGGGTGATCTTGAAAACTGTAACTTTCAGAGAATTGTAGAATGGTTTGGGCAGGAAGGTGTTGCAACAGCCCTCTTATTAGAGGATAAAAATGAGGCACAGACTTCTTATTAAGCACAGCATAAAAAGGGTCCTGGTTTATTGCTCTTTACAGCTCAGCCATCCTGACTCCAACCATTCAGTGATTCTGGCTGCAGCAAGAGAATGGTTCCTACTGTAGCTTTCCCTTGCAGTTTCTGACCACTGGTTATTTCCTGCTAGACTGTGACTGCAGGCTTTTACCCAGCCAGACTGTGTCTGCTGGTTCCAACATCAGGCTCTAACTGCAGACACAGACTGACCTCACAACAGTGATTCTCCTTCCCCAAGATCCTGTTTCATGATTCTCTCCTTCATACGTCTCAAAGTTCCTTCTCCATGATGAGCCTCCTCTCACCAGCTCACCCCCTCCTTTATCTCACTCATCCTTGGATTGGATATATATGTGACTCGTCAGGGGCGAGGCTGTATTGAGTAATTAACACAGCTGTTACTTATCAGGGGTGAGGTCACCTGCATTCCTTTCTCCTACAGGAAGGGATCTTCAAAATCTTCTCATTCCACTCCCTGCCATGGACAGGAACACCTTCCACTATCCTAGATTGCTCCAAGTCCCATCCAACCTTGGACACTTCCAGGGATCCAGGGGCAGCCACAGCTTTCTCTGGAAAATGTGTTCCAGTACCTCACCACTCTCACAACAAAGAATTTCTTCCTAATATTCCATCTAACCCTTCCCTCAGCCAGTCTGAAGCCATTTTTTCGGACCTGTCACTACAGGCCCTGGTGCAGTGTCAGCCACAATTTCCTGCCATGCGGAGCAGAGTGTGCTGGGGGGGACCATCTGCCAAAACATCTGCAGCTGATCCAGGTGGGATTCCTTTGAAAGCCAAGGAGACCCTGCAAGGGGAGTCTGCTGTGCCATTCATCTCATTTTTGTACTGAAAGTCTAAAAATGGATCAGGTAAATCACACCTCAAAATGTTCTCTTCTGTCTGTAAAGACAGCCTGGGTTGCCTGGGCTGAATTTAGGCACCTACCTCTTAGACTACTAAATATTTTCAGATGAATCCCATCACTTTGCACCTTCCTAGATAATAAAAAAGGTAAAAGTTTTATTCTCCTGTTTAAAAAAAAGCACAAGACACACAGTTCCTCTGCCAGACATCTCTTCAGCAGAAAAAAAAAAATAAAAGGTGGCCAACAAAATGGAACTCCAGGATATTTTTCTGCAGTAGATGGGTACTGTATTTTGATTTTTAAAATGTTTTTTGCATTTCCTGATTAAAAATGCTAGTGCAAATTTAACATTAGTAAAAATGAAACCGAATTAGTGCTTTGCAATAATGTAGAATTAAACACTGAACATGGGAATGGGTCAATCTGCTTCCCACAGCTGGTGTGGACTGTTGCCCAAAGATGCAACAACCCTTCAGAAACATTACAGGGACTCTAAAAACACTGAAAATAAACTGCTCATTTTCAATAAAATGTCAGTATTTCCAAAATGTTCCATCTCGTCCTGGGTATGGGACTAATAGTAAGTTACTTCTGCCAATAGCTGCATTGTTGCAGGCCTTTTTTTTTTTTTACCAGGAGGAATTTGCAAAAGCTATTTTCAGTCAGAATTGGAATGATATTTTTAATTCCCTGTATAAAATACAAGAGCTCTGGAGTTTGTGATGGTGTTATGTGGAAAATATTTCCATGGGCATTTATCTAGCCATAAAATTCTTCTCTTCCTCTTCTCTTCCTCTTCTCTTCTCTTCCCGCACCTTCCCTCAAAAATGCAAACAAACAAACAAACAAACCACCCCCCCCAAGAAAAAACACACAAAAAACAACTTTTTTTTTACTTTTTTTTTTCTTTAATAAAACCTAGGGATATCCAACCACCTACCAAAACCAGAATCCATCTTCACTCCAAGTCGAGCTTTTACCAATCCTCCAAACCTGATCCTGACAGATGTAGTTATAAACCTACAAATTTTCTCCCAAAAATCCATGGAAACGTATTTAAAATAATATAACATCTCTAGGAAAACAAAATTACAGGGATGTGCTGAGGTTTTGTCACAATACTATGGTGGCACTCTGTGATTTTTGGAGCTGACATCTTAAATGTGTTCACCTCTGTCACAACCAAGTGACCAGGGGGACGCCGTGAATGGATTTCCTACAGCTGAGCAGCCAAGCAGCTGTGGCACTAAGCCCAGGGCAGCTGTTAATTCATGATTTTTTCTGGCATCTCAGGTGGATTTAAAGCTTGAATTGAGCTCTGTATAACCACAACAACCCTGCTGCCTGCACCAAGATCCAGGCTTTTGTTCCAAACCCACATTTGCTGTGTGTTGGGATGCAGCCTGAGAGCCCTGCTCCTGGCAGGAGCTGCTTTAACTCAAACACCAGCTCTGAGGCGCCGATTAATGCACCCAAATGATTCAGCCTTTGCTTTGGCAACTTTGCCATCTGCTGCTTCTCCAGAGCGAGGGGGACGGCCCCACAGACCATCCCCTCCCAGACACTCCACCAGCAATGCAAGGCATTCCCACAGGGAGTGGAATTTATTCCCACCGTGCCTGGATTTGTCTGTCTGCTGCCATGGAAAGTCATCGTGTCCCCGAGGGTGGGCTGCAGTGTGGCCGGAGAAGTGAAGTGCCGCATCTTCCACTTGGCTCTCAGTCTCCAGTGTGACACAGTCTCACATGTGGCCAGAGTGTAATGAGCCCCCTGAAGATGAATCAACTCTGAGCGTTGACCTGCAGCCTCCCAGAGCGGCTTAATAACAGCGAGACAACTTCTCTGGACACGCTTTGTAAAAGAAAAGGCTTTAATAATGACAAAAATAACAAACAGCATCAAACAAAAGAAATATAAGTCAAACACAGCATAGAGAGAACCCTTTCACTGGCTAAGGCAGTCCAAAAAAAGCACTGAGCAGTTCTGTGCAGTTTTTTAAGTATTCCATGGTTTAGGTGGGCTTTTTTGACACCTTGCCCAATGAAATTGGCAGCAGGTTTTGAGGTACAGGTCCAGGTGTCCAGCTGGTGTCTCTGCTTGGCACCTGGCCAATTGCTGGGAAAAAGACATCCAAGTTTTTGGGTCCTTTACCTTATTAGAACAGCAAGGGGTGAGTCTTAAACCTTTCCCTGCATGGAAACACCTGCTCGGGTGTGGGGTGCATTCCTACACCAGTGCCCTCGAAATCAGCTCCCAGGCTGTATGCTGGGTGCTCCGGGAGACTCTGGATTTTATTCAGGGATGAGTAGGAGCTCCAGCCATACCTAAATCCACACCTGGGAATCTCCCAGCCTGTGCAAGGCTTGGCAGGTTGGAGCTCAAGGGCTCCTTGGGCTCACTCCACTAAGGGATATCCAGCATAAATAGGTGGCACAACCATCCAGAGGGACTTCCAGGAGCTTTTGCAGTCAGAAAAATTGTCTAGATCGGAAAAGACATCTAAATCTTTGAGTCCAACCCCGACAAGCAGCCAGGGGAAGGAAAGGTGTGATGTCCTGGCCGTAGGAGGGATGGTGGAATCCACTGGTATGGGATGCTGAGGGTGGCACTGGAAAGGCGGTGAGATAATTCGCCCTCTGAATGGAACATCTTGTCTGGTGTGTGCCGGGGGAATCCGGAGCAAGGAGAATCCTGTTCCAGAGGGATGGGGTCTGGGAAGGTCCCCGCTGCCATCTAGTGGAGTAGGGATGTGTCTTTAGACTAAAATAAATACAGAGCACATATCACGGAGAACTAATCTGTGATCTGTAGGATAAATCACGCCTTTACCCGAGGGGGGGAAAAAAATCTTAAAAAAATAAAGTAGCCTAGAAGCCAGTGAAACTGGGGACAGTAATTGTAATGGCAGGAAAGAGGGGATGAAAAATCATGAGGTAAAAGGATCCCTTGTCACTGTTATCTGGAAGTTTGTGTCCTCCCTCTCACCTCCATGGAAAACCACACAAGGGTTTCCATTCGAACTGAAGAAATTCGGGCTGTTTTCAGTGTAATCAGATGAAATTTCAGTTCCTCCACCCCAGCTTGTGGTCTACGGTGTGCTTTTTGCAACACAACTGCATTTTTTTGCTAGGGAAGGGGGCAGAGGTTTCAACTAAAAGTTCACTTTGAAACTTTCTGATCAGCACTTGTTTGTGCTGTTCATCAGTGACGATGGTCAAACCTCACACCCAGAGAAGAGGGGAAGCTTAAGGCAGCCATGTGATCTGCTTCCCAGATTCCCACTTGGCACTCTGGCATTTTCCAAATTTTTTCTTCCATTTCTCCAGCCTTGCCTTGAATCCACTTAGACACTGCCTGTCTGGCAATGCTTTCAGTGTTGGGCAGGGTGTGAGGGAACTTTTCAAGGAAAGAACTCTCTCACTTCCACCCTGACATTGTTCAATTTCCTTTAAATTTATTTAATTTTCCCTTATGGGATTTTACCTTTTCTCTGTAGTCTCACTGGCTAAGAAAGCACAGCTAACACAGAACAAACAGAATATCTGGTGGTTGTTTTCCCATCAATCTGATTTGTACTCAGAGTTCTGTTTTATTCACTGTCATTGTCTGTTCAGTCAGGAGATGGAGAAAATCCTTGTTAAGGCACTCTGTGGATTAGGTGTGGGTATTTCTCCAGTTTCTAAAATCGCTTCTAATCACCAGAAATTAACTCTATTACCAAAACCAGGTGATTCTACAATTTCCTGTAGACCTAATCCACTGGAACATGAGGCTTTTTCTGGTGGGAAACCCGAGTTATGAAAATAAAGTTTGTGCTTAAGAAGGAGAAGAGAGGCACTACCTCACCCTCTCATCTTTTCCTAAATTTGATTTAGCTAAAACAGCTGGAGATAAATCCCACTCTCCATTTAAAGGTGTGGTTTTAGTTTGTCCTGAACCACAGAATCCTGGAATGAGTTGGAAGGGACCTTAAATATCATTTAGCTCCAACTCCCTGCCATGGTCAGGGACACCTTCCATAGATAGCTCTGCAGCTATATACAGCTACAATAGAGATAAAATTGTTTGAAAGGTTAACTGAGTGTAATAGAGGAAATAAAGAAACACAGATCCATTGCAGATATTTGTGGTAAAAAAAAAAAAAAAATAAAAAAAAAAAAATTAAAATATATTGCATGTGTTCCTGTCGCTTTAAGAAAAGTATTTATTGTCTACTTTGACACAGTGGCTTTGTTCAGTCACATCCAAAATGACAGGAAAATCCTATTGCTCCATAAAATAAAATAATATTTTACCATTCTTTTGTCATGCTGTTAAATTTTAATATATATTAAAAATTGATGGCAGTTGAAGCAAAATACAGTAGAAATAAACATTCCAGTCATTTAATTTATGTCACATAATATGAACAAAATGTATTTTTTATTTGCAGCTAAACAACATTATGTTCTGCAAGCCCAAAAATAATGAAATATTAATAGGAACTGCTTTTTTTTTTTTTTTTTTTTTTTTTTTAAAGCTCTTTGGATACAGGATTTCCATAGTGTTCCTTAAAACAATTTCCACACACCAAAAACTTGCCCATCGTTCTGACAATTTTTTCAGTGGGCAGGATATGATTAAAAGCTTTGTTCTTTAGGGATAATGACAGGAGTGAAGAGCACCATATTAATATCTTAATTTGATAATATCAGAGCACAACTCAAGCCAGAGGGTGATTGTGTAAATGTGATCGTGTCTCTTGCTATCGGAGCCGATCTCGATTTCAGTTTCCAGAGCTCTCCCTGGGCAGCAGGGACAGCACTGTCGTATTTAAAAGATGTTCCTGGCTTGTTCCCAGCCCATTACAGACAGGCAGTGACATCTCCCTTTTCCTACAGGCATCACAGCAGATCTGGGATCTTACACGGGAACGATTTCAGGCACAAATTGGTTCTGATAACAGATCTTTGCCAATATAATTTTTATTACAATAATTAATCTAAAAGGCACTTCGAGCCACTTTTAATATTTTTATGTTTTCTCTTCTCTAGTGTCCTACTCTAAGGTCAGTGTCATCGCCATGGGACATCCCTTGGAAGAGGTACCAAGGTTTTACTGTATCAGAGTATTGAATCATAATTCAAAATAAAACGAAGTGTTGAACAGCTGTCCTTGCTTCACTGAAAACTAAAATTATTTCATTATATGAAAACAATAATAACCACCTCTCCTTGATGTCAAATAAAGACAGAAGAACAAGGAATGTTCTCTGATAGTCATTATGGGATACACTGTTTGATTTTGTTCACATAAAGTATATGCTGCTATTAGAAGAGAATTTGCCATTAAACTTAACGGTTATAGTGTGTGGAGAAGCATGTAAGGCACTAAGCTAGACAGAAGAAAATCAGTGTTAAAAGGGTTATTGCCTGACTGAGAGAAGATGTAAAAATGATGATAAAACCAGTGGGCAAAAGCCCAACAGAAAATGCCACCTGAATGTGAATGTACAAGAAACTAATCAAGCGCTCCCACACACACAAAGAAAACAAAACAAAACAAAACAAAACAAACAAACAAACAAACAAACAAACAAACAAACAAACAGAGATATTTCCATTAAAAATAAATAAATAATTGGAAGGTATTTCTTATTTTCATGTATCTGTCAGGTGTTTTTGAGGATAGGAGCTGAAAAGTTAACCAATACCATACAATGAGTTGTGGTAAGACACTACGTTGGAGACAAGTGATTTAATTTACACCTAAAATGGCAGAAATTTGAAAATTAACACCTAAAACTGATATTATTTTTTTTGTTTTGTTTCATTTTACTTCTGCAGCCTGCAGTGAGATTAGCTTGTGCCCCCAGGCCTGAAAACACCTTTTTATTTCTGTCTTAACTCGTTGCATTGCAAACCCTGCAGCAATTTGCACACTCTGGGAATAATTTGCTGTCTTCAACACAGTTTTTCATTGCTCTGGCCCTACTTCAAGTGAAAGTAAATCACACTTAGCCAAATTTATTCTTCAAAGGTTAAGGAGTTTCTGCTGCTTACGCTTTTCATACTTGTGTTATCAAACCTTGCATGTGACAGACAAGAACGTGTAGAAAATTAATCTTATGTGATAAGCGGGCACATGCACTGAAATTCATGTTAAGACCAGTAAAAATAATCTAAATTCAATGCAATTCCCATCCTGAAAAGCTGAATTGCTTAAGTTTTTCAATCCTGCTCAACATTTTATATTCAATATAGAATTTAGGAAAAATGTAATGCAATCCTCATCACCATGCCATGCCTTGTCATAATTGATCTTAAATACTCTAATTAAATAATTTGAGTCATATCTTGTGATTTTAACCACTTCTGTCTCCAGCTTCAGCCATCCCTGAGGAAAATATTCCCTGGATAGTAGCTAGGGTTTCTTTCAGGAAGGCACAAAATAATATCTTTAAGATTCCTTTTTTTATGCTAGAAAAAGCTGAGATGACTGGAGAAGGACAAAAGCTGAGTGTGTAATAAACCTATTTATGTGACAGTGGGTGCCACAGGTACAGGAATGCAGCCAAATAATTGTGCCTGTTATAGATGATACAGAGCCAAGGGAAATTATTTGGGCAGAGCAGATATTTTTGATGCAGAGGGATTTGGGGGTCAATCCCTTAATCTAAACTTCTCCTAAAGCAGAGAACAGGAGCCCTGAGAAGTCCCTGTGTTCATGTGCCCTCCTATCGCTTCCTAACCCATCCTTTTAAAGTCAAAGTGGAAACACCATTTCAGAATTTCAGGGCCTAATTACAATCCAGAAAATCCATTTGATATGGCCAAGACATACGAGAGTCTAATTAATATGTCGCTTTAAAACACTGCTTGAGACAAGGAGACCAGAAAGTGCCATCACACATTCAGAAATGAGCTGAGCCCCAAAGTGGTTGATCTCTTCAGCAGAAGAAGGGATTTTATTTGGGTTTTATTGCTTTTTTGTCTTACTCTTTTAGACAATGATGATGCTCACAGTAAATTTGCCGATTTTCACACCAGCAGCAATGCAGCAGCTGCGAGAAACTTTCTATCTGAACAGTTATGGGGAGAGATGGGTAAAATTTATCTGTCTTTCCTGGGTCATTACCCCAGGCTCCATTTTAGCTGGGAGAGACCATGATCTTTGGGAGGCTGAAAAACATTCCTGTCCAGGAGAGAGCTCATGTTTACTGGTTATGTCCATTTTCCACCTGAGCTGGGTGCTGTGGGACACTGAAAGCCACGTGAGGGCTTCTCTCTGTTAGTCCCTTCCTCTCCACCCCGATCACCTTGAATCCTTCTGGATAATGGAAGGAAACCAGTAAAAACAGTATCTTGGGCTCAACATTGTGAAATGTATTCCCAGGAGTCACTCCAGAAATGGAAGTAAGCATCTTCTCCTACCCTCAAGTCTGAATCCAGCCATTGCTGTAATTTTCACAGGTAGAAAACAACAACAACAACAACAAAACAAACAAACAAAAAACCCCACCACCCACTTTTGTTTCTTTGTCTGTTTAGTTTTATTTTTCTTTTTTTCTTTTTTTTTTGGAAGAGGAAAATGCCTCCTGGGCAGTCAGCTTTTATACAAAAACTAGGTGAAGCAACGTTCCATTTCTTCAGGTTAGCTGTAATTACCTGGATTCAGCAAAGGGAATTTTCTGGTTTTTAATCACACTTGGCAGCTCACTGAAATGTTCAGAAGAGCAAGGCAAAGTGTATTGATGTACTGATCCTCACTGGCTGGTACAGCTTCGCTTTCTTCACTCCTTTCCAAGCCCTGATGTTCCCATCAAAAAGTTTAATCAGTCTTTTAATCTGTAGGTTAAAATTCACCATTGTGGAAAAAAATCCCAAAGACAAAATAAAATAAAACCACTCAAGTACAAACACTGGGAATCCAAGTTTATTTTCAAGCTTCTGAATCTTTCACAGCACTGGAGAGCAAAAACAGTCACACATAAGAAAATGTTTAGCAGAATTCCCAGCAGTCTCCTGGTCCATCTCCTGGGGGTCTCATTCTCTTTCTGTGCAAAAGCTGGCTTTTTCTTTTCATTTCCTTGCAAATAATTTCTTTAATGATTATCATATGGAGCCTTGACCTTTCCAAAATCTCCCTTCCCTGCTACTTGGCTGTCAGAAATTTTCTAACTTGTAACTCCTGAAATAACATCAGAACCTGAGAGTGTTTTATTGTGTGCTTCAATTGCAGAAAGATTTAAAGAAACTGTGTAAAAAGACAACATTAAAGGACTTTTTTAGTCATAGTGTTGGAATTTAGCAAGACTTTTGGTTTCTAATTTGCATGTCTGCAGAATCAAAACATGGAACAAAGCTAGAACAAGCTGGATAGACTCCAGCCCCCACTGAATTAGAATTTAATTCTGTTTTCCAGAGGTGTTCATCTACGGTGTCACTGGAGGGTGCTACTGGTGTCCGTTCATAAGCACTTTGTGAACGTGAAAGTGTAGAAATGAACCAGAATAGGTGATTTTTATGTTTGCTGTGGTGCAAAGATACCAATGTTATTTTGTGTTTAGAAGGTCAGTCAGGGTATAACCTGTCCTCACAATCCTTGTCCTGCAAAAAAGCCCCATGGTCAGAACAGCAGAAGTGAATCCTCCTCCAGTTTGCTCAGGATGAGCTACAACTGTTACATTTGATAAAAGTTGGTTTGTTTATTTTGGGGGGTTTTTTTGGTTGGGTTTTTTCCCTCCAGAGCCTGAGGCCACTTTCAGCACACCGATGTGGTCATTTTCACCCCAGAGCTGGATGGCACAGTCCACCTGGTCCTCCTCCACACTGGCACCAGTCCGTATCTCTTCCCGTGCCACCTTCTGCCGATTTCCGTTTGCACCTCAGGAACAAAGGAAAAAGGTATTTTGTGGTTGAATACTGCTGGGGAGCAGAGCAGGGGAATGAAGCCAGACAGAGAGAGGGTCTAGAAAAAAATAAAGGTTTTTGATATCTCTGTCCAAGTTGGTTTCCTTTTCAGCTGATAGAAGTAGAATCTTGTCTCAGCATGGCCATCTTTCTGCACTGGTAAAAACTCCCCCTGAAGTTCTATCAGTACTAAGCTTGAGGTCTCTACCACTATAATCCATTTTCTCCATTACTAAAATATCTTATCAGATTTTGTTTTTTTAATATACCTTCTCCTTTTTTCTTTTTAATATTCCTGTCAATATTTTCTCTACTGTCAATCTCGTCAACGTAGCCTACACAATTAAACATATTTTCTCCACATTGCCTGCTCTTCCTCATTTGCTACGGGATGTTTTCTTGGCTCCATCTGCTTCTAGGAAAGGATAATCTGCAGCGAGTTTCTTAATCATCATTCAGCAATTTGTGGCTGGTGCTTTGCCATTTGAGATTATGAGGGGAAAGGCAGCAGCAGTCAGGAGACGCTGGCTGTGTGCTGTTGACAGCTGTGTCACTGTGTTTTGTGTTCTGGCATGTTCACAGGAGCAAGGAGTGGGTCCAGGCCACCCACTAAAGCCTCCTGTCACATCTGATTCCTGTTAGGAATGTGCCTCCCCAGATGTTCGTTAGGAAGGGAATTTCTGTATGGAAGTGCTGCGTGTCTGGGAAGTCGAGCTGGATGTGAAGCTGTGGTCTGTGGTTAGAAGGGATTATGGTTATTAATAAACTAATGACAGGGGTTTTATCTAAACACAAACCTCATTAGGGCAGCCAGTAATTCATGGCCATAAACTTAACCAAAAGGCTAAGAATGTTAATATATTTTAAAATATTTAACTTAATATTTCAGAAATCTCCGATAGAATTCAGAAAGTTTGGCCCATGGCATATCTAGGTGATTAAATCCTGCTTGAAAGCTTAATCAGCCCTAGGATTTAAACTTTAAACTGGAAAATGAAGGTTTACACATTACAGCCCAGGGAGTCTAGAGTGATCGGGGACAGGTTTCATCTCCTAGACACACCTCTGACACTCCAGGGGATGCCCTTTTTGGAGAGAAGGGTGGGCATACACGGAACAGGATTCTCCTTTTCAGGAGCTGTGAACAAAATCCAGCAGTGTCAGTATGAAACTGAATCCTGGTCATATTCCAAAGGAGCACCCTCAGCTACTCTGGAGTCAGAAAACAAGGGAGAATTCCAGAGTTTCAACATATCCTAAAGTATGGAGGATAAACTTTCATGTTTTCTGTGTAATTCCTTTAAGATGCATTATTTTCACATCTAAACTATGTAAATGGACCTGGACACTAAACTGAAAGGAGATACTCCTCTCCCACCAACAGTAATATTCTGACTTAAATATTCTAAACAGAAAACCAGATTTACCAACATGAAGAAATACTGAGATACTTCATGAGACTATTCAAAATACTGAAAAAAAAAAAAAATTTCACTATTGGGCAAAGGTATGCATTCAAGTTCTTTCCAGTTTAAAAATGGACCTTTAGTAAATGGAGACCTCTCTGCATCACTGAAGCAAGTTGTATTTTCACATCTGGACTTAGCAGGGGTTTTCCACACCCTGCTATAGGACAAAAAATGAACAGAAAGGATAAAAAATACTTGACAGAAGAGCAAAGTAGTAAAAGTTCGTTTCTCCACTAGATGGCTTCATTCCCATGAAAATAATTGAAATAAAATTCATCAACATTGTTACCCATGTAGCAGTCATAAGAAAATGAAAGGTTTTATTATCCGTTTATATGAAACTGATTGTTAACTATATATTTGCCAC
The DNA here is from genome assembly GCF_015227805.2 of Hirundo rustica. Taxonomy (NCBI): domain Eukaryota; kingdom Metazoa; phylum Chordata; class Aves; order Passeriformes; family Hirundinidae; genus Hirundo; species Hirundo rustica. Next base: position 152,894,823 of record NC_053450.1, on the reverse strand, counting down.
TGAAGGCAATATTGTAGAAGATATATCTGGTATAGTTTCCTTACCTCTTGGTTCAGGAAACAGTAGAGAACTGCCACAATAAACCCCTGAAAAAAAGACCAGAACAAAAAGTTTTGAGGGCTAACACAGCTTGAAAAAGCCACTGGTGTTATCTGACTTCATGGTATTGTTGTGTTATGTGAATTAGTGAGTATCACCGTAGGTAGGAGGATTGCTAGAAGTTGAAAGATGATTTATGGATCTCCACTAAAGCTGAGCGGCTTTAAGGATGAACACCTGGTTAATGGCATTTCATCAAAATCCGTCACATGCTGTGAATTCACAAATGCAATTGATTATGAAAATGTGGTCTGTTCTCCAGCCCAGCACACTGACAGCTCATCCTTTATGCACTCTAAAGAAAGTAAAACAGAGTCTGCAGAAGGATGGATGGAGCTCACACATCTTTCCAGTCAAATTCTGTGTCTTTGTAGAATACCAGATGAGATCAATCCTGGCCTATTGAATATATTTGTTAAGATTCTGATCTGAGATAAACCCAGGACAATCCTGGGATGTCAAAGGACCTACATGACCAGATCCTGGCTCAACAGATAAACCTTTTATTCTATTAAATTATTCAATAACTATTAACTATTCATTAACTCAGTGAAGGATCCCCAGTACAGAGGGTCGGGGTTAATGGGCAGGGTTTGTTGGGTAGGACAGACACAACAGATTCAACCCTCAAGAGGAATAAACCAGCACAAACCTCACGGACTGTTGGTGATGCTCCCATGGAACCAAGCAGGGAGAGCTCTGTTCCCTGGGGCAGTTTGGTGACATTCCCACAGCTGCCTGTGGGCTGAGACGCAGCACAGGGAATGGGAGGGGAATGAAGGGAAATTGGGTCCCGCCCATTTGGTCACCCCTGTCCTGGGGTGACATTGTGATGCTTGTATCCCCAATTGTCGGTTCTGTTTGTGCTGGATATTGAATTCTATACCTTTCAGACTGGTTCCCTAACCGGTTATCAAACCTGGGCCACATCAATGAGAGCGTTGAATCTCATTTTGATATTGTTTATTGTTTTTGAACTTGTGGGCACTTTGCTTGTTAAATAAACTTCTTTTGTTTTCACTTTTCTCTAAGGATTTTTTTTTTTCCTGGACCAGCTGGGGAAGGGGGCCACTTGAATTTGCTTTCTAGAGGGACCTCATTTGTGGGTTTCCTCCCAAATTTGTGCTAAACCTGGACACCAGCTCATCACTCAGGGAGCAAAACCACCCGGAGGGAACATCAGAGCAGGAGTTTTTCTTGTTGACATCAAGTTTCCCATGCCCTGTGTTCCAGTCCAGAGAAGTGGGGGGCATCAAACCAATACCTGCAGGAGGGGAAAGGATGTGGCATTCCTTGGGATGGTACACGCCCCAGGCTCTGCTTGATGTTTATGTTCAATTATCAATTTATTCTTTGACAAAGAATTAGCAAATGGGCTGAACTTACAATTTTGATTGCCCCCGGATGATTTAAATCAGCCCAAATCATCTTGAATCTGATAGTGAAGTCAGGAAAGGCGGGTGGACAAGTACGGGTAGCAAGGATGATTTTCCACGCTTTGACTTTCCCCCCATCCAATTTCCACACTTATCTGAAATTTTTGGCCTTGTATTTGCAAAAGTCTGGAGGCCAGCCTAGAGCCAGGTAGGATTTGCCACCTCTTCAGGCATTTTAACTCAGCAAAGAACCAGGAAGTTTGTGAGCAGACACCGGTTTCGGGATCTGAGGATTTTTTTTTTTTTTTTTTTTTTTTTTTTTGTGCAATACTTGTTGTCATGAGGATGCAGGGCTAAAATAGAAAAACCAGTAAGAAGGAACCGAAGGATCCGTGGTAATTTTACCTGAAAAGATCCAATGCAGAGCTCCAAGTAAAGCCGAACCCCCAGGCTGGAATATTCTGGGAGGAAGTTGAAGACAATGTAATGTGTTCCAAATAATGGAATTAGAAGCAGAGTTGACCTTGAGAGACGTCTAGCACAGGACATGAGAAGAAATAAGGTAATATTATTTTTCTGAGTGAAAACTAACGCACTCAGTGTGCCACAGTAGCGAACAGAAGTGGAAAAGAAACTAACATATATTAAAAAAATATATAAAATAGAAATAAATATGCTGACTTCCTTTACAGCTCTCATACAGAGAAAGGCAGCTATAGAGGGTGATTTTTCCTGTCCTAAATAAGAGATTTAATGCTGATTCAATTAATTTTGTTGTCTCTCCATTGATTTTAAATGGAAGGCAGACGCCTGAGATGATCTGAATACAAATCATTGGCCAATATTAGGTGACTTGAGTCTCACTTTTTGATTGATTTCCTTTGGAACGGGATAAGGTTGGGAATTCTAAAATTTAACACCAGTTAAACTGAGCATGTCTGTGACACTGAGCAAGTACGTCCCTGTTTTGAAAAGACTATATATATACTTTTATTAATAAAATAACTGATCTTTAAAAAATCATTCCATACATTACCTGTACTGAGAAGAATTATTGAAGTTGATTTGTCTAGGGTCTAGTTTTTTCAGTAATATTCTAATGATGTTGATAAATAGGATGAAATTGACCTGTTCACAACATTTGAGGGGCAGGAGGAAAGAAAAAGAAAAGGTTAATTTTTGGTGTAAGACTTTGCAGTGAAAATCTGGTAGGTTGTGTTTTTTGTTTTGTTTGTTTGGTTTGGGTTGTTTTTTTTTTTAATTTTAGTTACAATGTTATTTGTACAGGTTCAATGTAAGTTCATTAATGCTATTCCTATTGGCAACATTCAAGTATTTAAATAAGTTGCATTTCTGCTTGAAGAAATGGCTAAAGATGAAAACTTGAGAATTTCGCTTTGTTCAGCAAAACACCTTCATCGATCCTTTTTACCTTTTGTAGCTCAAATCAGTTGGATCTCCTTGGAGATGAATATGGCATTCAATTCTGGCTGATCTCTCTGGGCATTATTAGTAGAATTTTTCTGCCTAAATACCTCTACAATGAGATATTTCCATCAGAGCTGATCACCCCGCTCTGCCTTTGCAGTCAGCTGAGAACCAGCCAGGAGAGTTAATAGAGCTTCAGGTGGGGTTGGGGGCAGGTCACCTCCTCCCAAGGTAGATGTTTGTTTTAAATCAGGTGAATGACTTGCCAAACGTGCATATTTCCCTTTGTTGGCTCTGAAGGAGCCTCTGAGGAGTGTTAGCTCAGCTCCAAAGCAGTTAGGGTCAACCTTAACTTGCAAATCAAATCTACAATTGCAATTTGGCACAGCTTTATGCGAAGTCTTCGAGGCTGCTCGGTTTGCCACCATCAGAGGGATTCTCCCCATGCATTCTTTGTGTCTGTACACATCAGCTCTTCCTTAGGTGAGGCTTGAAGGTTTAATTTTGCCTAAGAATGTCCTCATTTTACCAGAGAGTCCAACCTCATCCTATCCATTAGTGATGCTCTGTGTGCATTCCAGCAGAAGAAATATACATGAAATATTTTATTGAAACACAGAGAGCTCTGACCAGAATTCAGCTTGAGATTCTTCTCTCACATGGTTTGTGTGTAGCTTTAAGGTCCATTCCAACCTAAAGCATTCTGTGACTCCACATCCCTCATTTATCCTCCAATTAAATTAAGGTTTAATAGTTGGCCTTAAGGTCATCCATTAACTGCTTTCTCACACACTCCTTGGGTTTAATGACTTGTGGCAGTAATCATCTCTGATAATCATTTGAAGCCCATCATTTTATTCAATAAATGCCAGGATCAAGAGCTGTTATCCGTTGTCAGCTCTGAACAGAAATCTATTGCCCTTGAAAGTTTGGTATTAAAAATTTATGGCTGAGCCTGGGCTCTTTTGCTAAAATTTAATTTTCAAATATTATAAGGGTTGGGGGGGTGGGGTTTAGTCTATTCACTTGTTATTAATTTCAACTAAATGGACAATTCTGGGAAAGTTTAATTTGCTTGAAAGACAAACATTTTAGTTTGCATTGGACACACGCAGTTAACAGTAAAATTTCACCATTTCTCTTCCTACAACTCAGCAAACAGCAACCTAATTTTAATACAATAAGCCTTTTTTATTTCTAAATAATATCAGCAAACTCAGAAGTACCTACCCCGACAGAAATTATAATTGGTCCTTTGATGAGCCACCAATAAGGAGAGCCTTGATTAATATCCCAGCATCTGTGAACGTGATAGTAAATTTAGAAAAAGACATGCATGTAATCACTGTAATCAATTAAAAATAGAACCTAAAAATATAAAATAATGTGAGAAAAAATTACTTACGCTGTGTCTTCAAAGTAGAATTTTGTCAATATCCATATAAGGGTGAAAAGTGTTGGAAAACCTGTCAGACATTTTAAAATATGGTATAATTAATCCAGGCCTTGTTTGCTGAAACTCCACTTCAGTGATACAGATCACTCATTTTTGAGAGCTGGAATTATCTTTTGGGGCCAGTTCCTGTAACAGGAATTGTTTTAAACACAGTCCCTAAAGCACAAAAAGTGATTTTGTTTGCTGAGTTGTCAGGCCTGCCTTAAATATTGGTGGCAATAGGTGTGGATTTCCCTCCCTGAACCAACAAAAAATTCTTCTGGCCAAGTGCATTTACCTGCCACGGAAAAGTTCTCTGCTTTTTCCTTCCCACAGCCACTCTCTGTGGACACCCACTTGGTTACAGAATTGTAATTTCAGATTTGAACAATTCCATTTATTCCAGACAACAACAAAACCAGAGGGGGGATGTTGCTGTTTCACTGCCTGTGCTGTTATTTAGTGGACAGAGCTGCTTCATTCCTAGGATAGCTCAGTGCACAAAGATGGGCTGGAGAAGTATCAGGAATAAAAGAGTTCCTACTTAGGAAAAAGCTATTCCCTTTCCCAAGCTGTGTAACTATTCTGCACAAACAGGAGCAAGGCACATGGAACCCTGGTGTTTTTGATAATTCCGTAGAGGCAGCTGTGTTTTCAACAGGGTGAAGAAGGTTAAGACTGGATGTCTCCTTGTGCATTGTCAAATACACTTGATTTTCCACCCCTTTCACAGGGGAGTTGCTGCCATAAAAGACTTGGATTGCTTCTTGGTAGTAGGCACATAAAAATAAAATGGAAGCGATGTCCAGGTCAGGTACGTCAGTTAGATCAATTGAGTTCCACATCCAGTATTTTAAATGGGAGTGGATCATGGAATCATAGAATCACAGAATTACAGAATCACAAGGTAAAATAATAGAATTGTGGAGTCACAGAATCATAGAGGCCTGGGGGAGAAGCCACCTTAAAAATCACCTGGTTCCAACCCACAGGGACACCATCCACCGTCCCAGGTTCCTCAGATCCCCATCCAACCTGGCCTTGAACACTTCCAGGCATGGGGAGTCCACAACCTCCCTGGGCAACCTGTGCCAGGGTCTCACCACCCTCACAGTACAGAATTTCCATGTCCCATCACTCCATTCCTTGGGAAAAGCCCCTCTCCAGCTTTCTTGTACCCCCTGGAAGCTGCTCTGTGGTCTCTGTGAAGCCTTACCTTCTCCAGGCTGCACAACCTCATTTAACACCTTGCCTTTTATTAATTTCCTGCAAAATCTGTACCTACCCCAGCCAAAGAGAACCAGCCACCAAAAATATCTTCTTCCATGGGAAAGGGATGAGAGCAGCAGGCAGTTGAGGTAGAGAGCCTCCACCAGCAGCCACATGAAATTGGTCATCATGAAGTAGTGACAGAAAACCACGGAGATCTTGCATTCGGTCTGGGGAACAGGAAAGTCATAGCTGAGCATTGCTTGGAGATAAATCTCTTTGATTTGATCACAGAGTAGACATCTGTAATATTGGCTGAGTTCTACCAAGAACAAGATCTCCCTATTAACTGATGTTTAAACTGAGAGCTGTGGGAAATCAAGGCACAGAAAATTCTCAAACCTTGTGCCCACAGGCCCAGACTTAGAAATTAACACAGGGTTTGACCTGAGACCTTGGAAAAAACTTCCAGATTTAGAGACCAGAAGGAAGAATGTGGAGTTGTAGTTTAAGCAGAAACATGTCAAGCTAAGTAGCGGGAATTTTTAGAGTTTAAAATTTAAAATATGAAGGTAGTATAAGTGTAGTAAGAAGTTTTAAGGTGTAGTGCTGTAAGTTTGTGAGTCATTATATGACTGGTTAAGAAGGTCCACACTGTGGTAAAATGTGTAGAACCAAAGAACTAGTGATTAGTCTGAAAACAGCAGCAAACTTTGTGGCAGTAGTTTATTGGCTAATAAATCTTTTAAAGGAATAGTAGCTGGAGATCTTGTGACCACTGACCACAGACTACTGACTTCTGACTCATGTGGTGAAGACCTTCTCACCCTTTTATGAGACTGTAAAAGATAAGAGCAATAAATCATGCTTTAAAACATCTCTCAGTGGTCCTGTCTCTTTTTAAATCCCAGTAAGAGCTTCAAAGTAAAATGGATTTCTGAGTAGTAATGTTTTAGCCATCACAGCACCTTGAAATCTCCGCTGCATTTTGCTTTATATCTCCATGTTGGAAATGTAACTCGGGCTCTCAAGCATGAGAGTTCTCTCACAAATGCACTGCCTTGAGTACACCTTCAGTGTCAAATGTTCCTTGAATAAAGGTTCAAGAACCCATTTTTCTCCTTATGCTCAGCTCTAAAATCTGTGTGGCTGTGAGCAATGCAGAACCATCCCATGAACCTCTGCTTGAAATTGCCACATTGCCAAGATCTGGGGCTGGATGAACACTAAGTTCGCTGCCTGGTACCTTGAGTGCTTTGTGGTTTACTGATCAGAGCTTCCAACCAGAGCAGGGAATCCAACATTTCCAGGAGAATAAGCTTTAAAAATTGTTCTTTGATGTACTCAGAGATCTTCAATTTTAGGCTTCAGATTATTGAAACATAACAATGTCATGATACTACTTTGTTGCTATGTGAAAGTCCAAATTTTGTTTAGAGTACTGCAGCAACACAAATTGATGCTTTAAGAATACAGGAGGGCACATTGTACACATTTATGGAGGTGAAATAAACTGAATAAAAGAATTATATAACTTCCATCACCAGGTTAGAAGGGAAAAAAAACCCTAACCCAATAAGTAGTAAAAAAGAGATGAACACATGAAATGTGTTTCACATGAAATGTGAAACCATAAATAAATGGTACATAAAACCATGAAATACCACAATATCCTGCTTTTCATGTGCTTACAGTGGAGAAGCTGCAGTGATCAATGCCTTCCTCCTGGAAAAGGACAGCATCCTTAATGAAAATGGCAATAGCCTTTAAGATGAATGTAGAAAAGAGCTGTATGTGGATATAATTCCTGGGACAGCGAAGCCTCCTGGAAGAAAAGAGAGGTCCCTCTGAGGTAATTGACTTTCTTGTGCAGCAGTAATTAAAATAAACAATAAACCCTTGTTTTATCTCAGGTACTTCCAGGCACAGTTAGGAAGAACATTTTGATCCACTGAGCTCCTTCAGAGAGAGACAGAAAACTTCCTCATGTGAAGCAAATCAGACACAGTCTGAATCTTAATATCTTTCCTTGTTGATCAGAATTATTGGGTTTTTTTTCCTTACTTTGCCAAAGTTATTTTGATGAATCAAGTAAAAGTACAGAAAAGCCTTAAAACAACTTGGCACCTCTATTTTAAATTCAATTTACATATCTATCTTTAATTCCCAATTAACTAGAATTAAATTTTTACTGTTAGTAAATACAGATTTTTGAGGGTTTTACACAGCTTCAACTTTGTGTTTGCATTTGAAGATGAGGACTTTAGTTAATAATCAAAAAGTTCCACTAAAAGCTGAATTCCATCCAGACCCAGTAATTGGAGGGTCACCAAATCTGAGCATTCACCTAGAGTGTGCAGAATTTTATTGCTGACCTCAAATGTCAACCCCATTGTTAATTATGATTTTTTTCCTCCCTATTACTACGTCTCCTTATGTCCATTGTTTCTTTCTTTCCCCTCATTTGGGCCGGTTTGTTTTCCTGAGGTCAGAGTGGATGTCAATAAACATATCTGGTGGCTTCCAGACATGAACTAGGAACCAGCAGAGGTCAAGAAACTTTCCCTAGAGAACCCTGATTCTCACAGCATAATAATAAGTCTCCTGCCTTTTTTTTTTTTTTTTTTTTTTTTCTTTTTTCCCCTACAGAAATACAAGAAATCAACAAAGATTAATAAAATATATCCCACTGGTGGCAAATATTAAATCTACATTAAACTATAAAATACTTTAAACTTTCTAAATTAGACCTGAAAATACCTGATGGATGGATAACTCTGTAAGAAAGAATTCTCACCAAATGTGACCATATTCTGAGAGTAACTTTAAAACGTGCTTTTAGTGGTATATTTTTCAATAGTAACCTGTACAATGCCACAAGAACATTCATTCTGAATCAAGTCCTTTGTGCATATTCTTATTAAAAATTCCCTGGAGCCATAACAGGCAGGAACACATAGCTTATGAAAAAAATCTTCATTCCAGCCTAAAGCAAGTAAATTTTTCTGTTGGCTCTTCAGGATCGGAGTGAGTTGCTGAGTTTTGCCAAGAGACAGCCAGGGTTTATTTCCCAGAGCTAAATCTTCTTATTCCTGGCTCTCTCTCATGCCTTTTAATTTCCAACTTCAGTTTCATATTATTTAACCAAAATGGCTGGATTTTTTTTTTTTTAATTCACCTGAATTTCTATTTATATTATTTTTTTATGTCTAAGGTTGTCTTCTACCTTAGTCTAAGAAATTAAGAACTGTGAAAAGAATGGAGGTTAGAGCACACCTTTACCTGAATGCAATAAGAACTGTCACAGCAATGATGAGGGAGGTGATGGACACGCTGTAGCCCACAGTGTAGATGATCTTTATAGTAGAAAAGTAGGATTGCTGTAAAAGAAGAGAATGATTTGTCACGCAAGTTGCTGTTAAATGACAGCTTTTTAACTGATTCTGTCTGTTCTGCTTTGCTTGGTGCTTCCATTCTGTTGACATCCCCGACTGCCTTTCTTCCCCCTCTTTGGATCCCACAGCAAAATTCAACTTGAATCACTCATTATGTTCCTTTTGTGTAGTCCCTTTCCACGGTTGTGTGGGTACAGCCCAATCTGATGCTGAAACATGTATTGATCAGGGTAGTTTGAAGCTCATTCATTAAAAAAACATAAAAACCTGTGCCAGTCTTTCAAAAAAGCATTGTTAAAAATCTTATGCAATTTTTATAAAAGCTGTATTTTATACCACATTTTCTCCCCAGCAGTAGCAGGGCAACGCTGCTGGCAGCATGATGAATACAGAATTCTACCAGCCTTTCTTTATTTTTCTCCACTTTCCTACTCTCTGCTTCCTTACTCCCATTTTTGCCATCTATTCCTCCTTTCAATTTTTATTGTGCTGTGGTGGAGGTGTTTTTCTTGTTTTTCTTTTTTTTTTTATTTTTTGTTTGTTGGTTTGTGGGGTTTTTGTGTTTTTTTTTGGGGGGTTTTTTTTTTTTTTTTTTGTTTTGGTTTGGTTTGGTTTTTTTTTTTTGGGTTTGGTTTTTGTTTGGTTGGTTGGTTGGTTGGTTTTTTTGTTTGGTTTGGGAATTTTGGGGTTTTTTTTGTTTTTTTCTGTTTTTTGTGGGGTTGTTTTTTTCCTGTTTTTCATGCTGCCAAACTCAACTGCTGCTCAGTTGGAATGCCAGTCAAAACCCATTCCACTTTAAGTGGCTCCTCCATCAGACACTATCCCTGAGTGAGGATAAGTTGATTTCCGCAGCCACAGATGAAAGCAGAAAACAGAATGAATAAGTTCTAGGCTGCAAATCCAACTCCAGTCTTATATGGTCTGTCTCTTGGGTCCCATTTTGATGCTTTTATAACCTAAAATCTGCACAGATGTGCAGTGCATTCCTACAGTTCACTTGGGGAAGGGGAGATGATCGTTTTAAGTGGAATTTTAGGCATTATAAGACTGACAGCGAGAAGGGTTTATTTAATTTATTTAGGTGCTTAAAAAATAGCTGCCTAAATACAGGTCTGGGGTAGAATGAGAAGAACCTGGCCACAGGGCTCCTCTGTTTAATTAGTAATAAAATCCTGCTTTTTCTCATCCTTTTTCTTTTATAGTAAATGAAGGAAAACACTCTCAGAAGACAATTCTTTGGAAAATGAGACCTTATTTGTTTCTGTAACCAACAAAAAGGATCTATCACTACACCTGCCTTAGAAAGAGCAGGCCATACAATCATAAATATTTTACTAGTCTGGGTTGGTAGGGACCTTAAATATCATCTATTTTCAGCTCCTGGATCAGTACAGTGAAACCTTTTGTGCCAAGGACTTTGCATCCAGGTGTGCAGATTTATGATTATGCACAGTCAAATCCCGTGGGCTGGACTGTTATTCCTGGTCAGAGCACAGTAGGTGCACCCTGAGTTCGCCTTCCAGCTCAGTTTCATCCATTAGAAGCCAGATTTGCCTTTCTGAGAGCATCCCTCAGGGTGAAGGCACTAAGTGGGGACAGCCAAGAAATGTCCCTGGAAAACTCCCCCCTGCTCCTGACCAAAGCGCTAATACAGATCCATGGTGCAAAGATTAGCTCTGACTTTCACAGTATTTTTTTGAGACTGATGAAGTTAAATGGGGTGGAAACCCAGGCATAATGGTTTTTTTTCTGTCTAGTGGATGAACTGTGAGTTGTATACAATTACTCAATTCCCTGACTATGCACAGTTCCAGCCAGAGCTCACAGAAGTACCTCAGAGCTCCAAAGCTCGCCAGGAAGTCTGGATGCACCACTCCATGAGAAACATCAAAACTGTACTAGGCTGACCACAGCTGGCAACAAATCAGATGTGTAAAATAGAAAATAATCAACTCCTTAAGTGGATAAACCTACAACTGAGGAGTTCCCTTTCAGTAAAATAATAGGATCACCACAGAATGGGTTGGAAGGGATCCTACAGAACATCCAGTTCTACCCCCTGTCATGGGCAGGGACAACTTCCACTATCCCAGGCTGCTCCAAACACTGTCCAACCTGGCCTTGGACACTTCCAGGGATCCAGGGGCAGCCACAGCTTCTCTGGGCAACCCATGCAAAATCTCCCCATGGTGATATGAACCCTGTTTTTATCCTTAATAATTAGGGATGAAGCACTCTATTATCCCTGTGCATGTAATCTCAAGATATCACCAACAGTGAAAATCTGCCTGAAGAAATATTTCAAATTCTGATCTGCATTACAGGGATCACAGAGATTTTGGGACTTTTTTTTTCATTGTTGAATCAGGTATTTTGTACAGGATGAGACACTCAAAACCCCTCTCGTCCCTAGATATTGCTAAATTTGGAACAGTGGTCTTTACTAAAACATTTTCTGTACAGTTGCTGTCATACTACAAACCCATCTTTCTGACTGATATGATTGAAATGTCTTAATACACATTTTATAAAATTTTGTGATACATCTTTGTCCTTTATACTTGTGAATTTGCAGCTGGCTTTATTATTGTTACACTTGAATAATAAAACATTCTAAATTATTAGTTATCTTAAAAAATAGGTGGCCAGAGTAAAAATTGAAATTAAATCCTATACTTAAAAAGAAATTTCAGCTGCTTCTGAGTTTCCCTCTGTCATGACCTTCAGAAATAGAAACTACTGTAACATCAGCACACCACTCATATATTTATGTAATTAAACTTACTTCTTCAAGAGGAATCTCATCTTCTACTGGACAGGCCACATGGTAGGGAGGGAATGGGTCAGACCAGCCCTTTTTTGTGCAGTTTCTTTTTATCATCCCAGCTGAAAAAGAAATATTTGATTTTCTCAATGAAGGGCCAGACCATATGGAAAATAAAAACCAGGAGAAGACTTCTGGCTGGTACAAATCTGTAACAGGACGAGAGCATTAGAATCTCACAGAGCTGGTAGGATAATTTTCCTGTGTGCATTCAGGTCATAAGATACAAAAGTTTGTATTTCATTTATGGACAAACAATGGGAAAAAGGCAGAGAAGAGAGGTGACAGGGGTAGAGGTGGGAAGGACTAAGGAAGGAATTGTATCAGGCATGTTGGAGAAGATGGGGAAGCACTGCTCCATAAATTTCTGCTTTGCACAGCACTCACCCTTCAACCATATCCCTTCTCATTCCCACCTCCCCTGGGGCTTTCCCTTCCCTAGCAGATCAGAAGCTGGGATAAGCAGCCCCTTCCACGTGGACAGCACGCTTCCATAAAAAAGATTTATGAGTCAGATGAAGGAGAAGTCGAGAATCCCAGGGCAGGAAATGAATCTGCACAGATGAAAGGGATTTGCCTCATCCCTCCTTTATAACCAGCGTGTGTTGGATGTGGCAGAGCTTGGGCTTTGCAGTTTCTTTTTCTTGCGGAGCTGCCAAATCCAGGTCTTTCCTGGAAGGTGGTTTGCTCCCTGTGGGCTCACAGTTTTTTACTGGCTGTGCTCACCCAGAGAGGAAGCAGGCACAAAGGCACTCGTTTGCAGTTTTGCAACACATGTGCTGCTCCAAGGCCCAAATTCTGCCTTTTATCGCCAACCTTGGCCTTAAAGAGCAATCACATCGTTCATTCCTCTGCCTTTCACTTCATCCCACACCAATCACAGCATAAGTCTCAAGAAACCCCAAGCTCAAGTTCTGACCTAGGCAGCCTCCAGATGAGCTTTGTAGGAAACTCACAGAACAAACTGATCCCAAAGCACATGGAAACCAATGGAATCACTCCTGGTACCTCCGTATATTTTTGATCCAGGGCCTCATCAGAGACCATGGAAATTAAATCCAGTTATGGATAATCCTTAAAATATGAGAAGAACTGCTAAGGTCCCTCAGATCCTCCTAAAATATTTGCAATGCTTCTCTGATCCAACTCACGGGAGCATGAAATGCTCTGACTTCACCCTCCCTTTTTAGAAACGCTCTTGCCAGATATGCAACAGGAGTAACCATGGTAAGACATCACCTGGCTCCTTCATGAAGTGAAAGAGGATGTTTGGACATGGTAAGGCAAGAATCTCTCCAGCATCTGCTTCTGGCCAGCACAGCAGTTTGTCCCAAGTTCTCTTGCAACCTCAGACAGAAAGAGAAATATATATTTTAAGCATGGTTAAATTTGAGCGAAATAAAACCCCAAACCTTTTTAAACTTTGCCACTCCACCCCTTCCATATCTTACAAAAAATAGTTTAGCCACAGTTTTTATTATGAGAAATAAACACCCCCAGAGTGCTATTTAATCTGCTTTAGTTAGACCCCTGTGTTAGACTGAGGTGAGTTTTCAGAAGGAATGCAATAAATGAAGAGTGATGCTGGAGGAAAGATCAGATCACTGTAATGGTTCAGGGCTTGCCCTATTTTTACAGCTCAACACACCCTCACAAACAAGCAAGCATGATGCCAAGGAGTTGGACAAGGGCACAAGGATTCACTCTGATAAATTGACTGTCCATGTTTGAATGTGAAGGACTGTGGAAAAAACAGAGAAGGATGGGAAGGAATGGGAGCAGATGGAAGAAGAGCTGACAAGGCAAGGGCATGTGGGACCATAAATAAAACCCTCATGTGCTTTAGCAGCCTGTCCATGTCCCTTCCCTCTCCCTCCCACCATCCCTCACGCATGGATGGATACCTGGTGATGTTGCATTTCCATGCTCTTGTGGGGCTTCCAGACATTCAGCCTCCTTTTTCTTCAGCTCTACCATAAAATCGCATTCTGGGTGGACATTTCCAGCAACCTACAGGGAGAAGATTTTGGGGTGATTTGTTAGAGGGGGTTGGACGGGACCTCATCAGGCATTAAGCCCAGACCCACTTTTGCATCTAACAGGGCTGGTTCAAGGACACAGAACAGTGCTTAGGGTTTCCATCCAAAGGCTGTCCCTGTCTCTGCACAAGCTGGTAGTTACAGCTCTGTGCTGGAAAGTTTATAAATTCCTCTGGCTACATTCATAATAACAGATCTCTTTGCTAGAGCCTGAGTTTGAGTGCAGGGGTCATCTACACCCTGGCTTTAGCTAGACACTGTTAAATCTGGCCCCAGAAAGACACACTGCCCCTGGTCAGGCTCATTTCCTTATCAGTGAAGGGCTCAGTGCTGCAGGAAATGCTGCAGAGCCTGTGCACAGACAAACCCCTGCCAGCCTCCAAAGAAGCACCATCATGAAATCACAATTACTGCAAAACTGTCTCCTGAAAGAGCTTTTCACTCCAAAAGGAGAGAACCTGCTCTCTCCCTTCTGCCATCTGCCTTTCCTTACACAGGGTGGCAGGCAAAACTCCTTTACTGGGGGAAGAAAAGCACTCCGTATCAAAGCATTTGTTGGTTTGATATGATGGTGTCAAGAAAAAACCTGACACCCAGGGTTTTAATAGCAGGAAACATTCAGTTGTTCTGTCCTTATTCAGACTTACATGGGAACCACGGAAAGATCTGAAGGCATCCAGAGAACTTTGGGCAGTGGAGGATGAAGCTTGCCCAGGCTTTTACACCCAGACTGCTGAGGATGCACCCACTGGGCAGGAGTGCACAGGACTATTTCACACATATTAAGAAATATGTGCCTTGCCCAGCCTTAACCACTGTCCCCAGTCCCAAAAGATCAGCTGTGACCAGAGACACTCTGATTTCAGCTCTTGCCCTGGCCACTGGTGCTGGTGTGCTCTGCATGTGTGAATATAGACATGAAAACACAGAGACAAAACAGAAAATAAACCCAGGGTGAGACTTGCATGGTGAACAGGTGGCTGGCGTATGGCTCAGTTTTCTTCCACCCAGAGAAGATTAATATTCAGGGAATTTGGAAAATAACTCCCTGGCTCTCAGTTCGTTCAGGGGGCAGATTTTATCCTTTCCCATAAGCTGGTGCTCCCCCTCCATGTCAATGTCCATGCCTCATGTGGGCCTGCAGTGCATTTGAACTGCGTATTGACCAATAATTTGAGGCTCTCAGGCTGCTGGATTAATTACACAACATATGTCTTCTGAGGTTTGGGCCCTGGTAGTTAAAAATGTCATTATCTCCACATGTATGCCCTGCAAGATGATCTGCTTCCCATTTACTGTGCTTTTGGGAGGATGTGGTTTTCCTGCCAGATTTACAGACAGCAGTGCCACAGATCAGGTTAAGGCAGCAGTGAAAAGCTCTGGGCTCCTTCTCCAGGCTGAATGAAGTTTGGTGTGTGTGAGAGGAGGGTGACTGTGGATGGATGGAGCAGAGCACAGACATTGCCCCGTCCCAGGAGATGGAGATCTGATGTGTGGGATGCCCCAGGGAGGCCATCCAGATCAGTAGAACCAGGGGGTCTAGGGACACCCTCAAAGTCTCTTCACTGAAAAATGCATTGTCAGGCAGAATTACAGAAAATTGGCATCTGTCTCGAAAAGCTTTGCTGTCTTGATGCCTCTCTTCATGCCAGTATAGATTCCCTCTCCTCTTGTCCTCACCCTGGACAATGACTGCAGGAAAACTCCTTAACCACAGTTATTTGACAGCTGTTGCAAGAAGCAGCTTTATTTCTCAGTAGAAAAAAACAGTCGAACCATTTACTGAAAGTCTCTTTTACAACATTCTCTTGGTTCAGTGAACAGTGCCCAGACAAACCTCAGCAGGAGGAAATGCACCCGTTTGCACTATTCTAAATTATTTCTCCTGGCAAGAAGGATTGCTAGATTTTGCCTATCAAAACTCTCTTTGCTCCCTGAAATATTCATGGCAAGAGCAAAGCTCGTTTTGCTCATTCACCACCCCGGGAAAGTCCAGGAAAGCCTTTTTTCCCCTTTTACTTTCTAAATCTCCAGATTGTGAGAACACTTTATCTAGCACATGAATCTCGAGTAAAAAGATGAGGCTGATCAAGTACCAGGTATTTAAATTGTTGCCTCTTCCTTCAAGAAGAACAGACCTTAGGAGGCGCTGTCACAGTTTATTTTCAAGTCAGCACTGCCTAAGCAGACAGTGCCAGGTCTGATATGACAGAAACTCAACTTAAATAAACTAAAAAATATTTATTTCACTCCCAGGCTGTGTTTTAGGTATATTTATTCACCCCAAAGCACTTAACTACCTGTTGTAGACCACCAGTTTAAGGAGATGAGAGTCAATCTCTTAAGAATTCCAAACCTCTCCAGGAGCTGAGTTCACATTTTCCAGAGAAAGCATATGAACAAATTACACCACAAAGACACCATTTTATACTCAAACGAGGGTTGTTTATCCTCTAATATGAAACACATTCTAGGAGATTTTCATTATACACTGCCACATAGGTTTGGTTTTGATCTGTGTATAGTATTAATGTAAGCAACCCAATTTTGTAGAAGAAAATTATGTTTCTCTTTGATAAATGAGGCAGGTTCTTACAGAGACCTCCAGTCATATTTTTAACCATTAGCACTGAATCCTGATATTCTACTTAAGAGCAAACAGGGAAGTGGGTTTGTCACACAGGTAATTCAAAGGAATCTCTTGTTCCACATTAGTGAAAAGTCTGTTCAGTCATTTCACAGTGGTTTATTTTCCTCAACGAAGAAAAAAACCCCAAGCTGCTTTGCCACCCCTTATGAAATGTCCCTCAGGAGACAGGAAAGAAGAGAGGATTTAGAGGAGGCATCACAAAAGGAAGATGCTGAAAATGTGATTATTCTCAAAAGCAGAGATAATATCCTGCCCCTGATTTGCACAAACCTTTCCTGATACTGGTGTGATCCTGGGTCTTGGTTTGCCAATCTCTGTCCAAAGTGAGATATCACCAAGCCCTCCAAACTTTTTAATGGCTTTGCATTTTTCTAAATCTGCCCTAAACATCTCTGCTGGTTCAACTCTTTTTGCTGCCTGCAGCACTTCAGCTGCTCACATTCCAAATAATGTCAATTCTACCACCAGCGTAGATGAAATTGTAACAAAAAACCAGCATAATCTGAAATGAGAGAAAACTCTATCAAAACTCAGCTCCTCCAGTGTAACAGCCCTCCTCCAGTTTTTCTTCTTTGTCACTGTCTTTCAAAGCCCCCCCACACAAAATAAGTGTTTCTGCCAATTATGTATTTCTCTTTACTGAGTGTGTCATAAGAAATGAGAGAAATAAACTGATATAAAGATCCTACAGCGTGGGTCCCTTCTGCTGCTGTTCACACTTTTCACTGCATCTTGCCTTGTTTAACTGGAATCCAAAGCAAACAGAGAGAAAAGAGACTCATAAAAAAATAAAATTTAAAAAAAATCTGTATCTGACCATCTGCTCCCACAAGGAAATGAACAATTATTTAAACACAATGAAGTAAAAGCTTTTTCTTTTTCATGCAATTACTTACAAACACTGCCAGACTCAGGGTGTGCAGAGCACAGCGGTATAAAGAACAAGAGTTCATGTTCCAAAGCGAGAGCCAGACCTCACTTCTTCAGCCTCCCTTAGCATCTTTCACCTGCTTTTTGACTTCCCATTCTCCTCTCAGATGCTGATTTGAAGCGTTTATCTTTTTGCACAGAAGTGACGTAACAGGGATGTGAAGTGGGGGATAAATATTAACAATTCTCTACGTTGTGTTTAAGCTTTGCAACTTTTTGACTTTGCTGAATGACTGGACTGGATGAATTGAGTGATTGATGCCAAGATTACGGGGATTCTCTACCCTCCTGACAAGACTCATTTCTTTCTTTTAGTACAAAATGGTTTTAGGGGGGATGGACAGGTCTAAATGTAACTAACCCCATATTAAATCCACACGATTGGCATAAGAGAAACACTCTTCTAACAGTTACTGTCAATTTTTTATAATGAAACCTTTTTCTTAGTGTGGGTCCAGTGTATCTGGGTTTTTTTATGGAGTGTAAAGACCACAGTGCTACATTTTCAAATGCAAAATCAAAGCCTACTGGCAGGGAAAAAAATTCTGCTGTGTTCCTGTTCGGGCATTGAATTGAAGGCAAAACTCACAGTGGGTTCTTCCCAGTTTGCTTCAGACTTCTGAAAGTTCAGTGTCTGAATGTCAATGAGTCAAGTCCTTTAGTCTAAGTCTAGAAATACAAACACACAGCTCATTCATCTCATCCTAAGCGTCAAGGCAGGCCAGGTGAATCCCACCCCAGAAATACCCATTCTCACTCAGAGCTAAAGGAAAAATTATTTCATTTGTCTATCAGTTTGTACCATCTTGAAGGAATTCAAATCCCCCATCAACATTAAGCAAACATCACCATTGCAAGATCAGACTCAAGATATGAAATCTCTTTTAAATATTGTTCTCTGCTCTTCTGTTCTTGTATCATGCCATTCCTTAAAGTAATTTATGAACCCCAGCTCCCAGCTTCCCACAATGGTCCATCCTACACCCCTGTTTCCACCTCTGGCACTGCTCTTTGTCCATCAACCCTGCTCATTTTCTTCAATTATTTCAAATATCTACTGTTCACTTCTCTACACCGATTGTGGGAATGCTGAGAGCCTGGAAAGAAGCCTCTCACCTCCCAGAGCCATTATACGTGTGAGGAAATGCAGTTGTACCTAAAATTGGGAATATCTGTGGGATTGAAGCATCCAGGTTGGTTTTAATTTGGGTCTGGGAGGGAACTGAGCATATCCAATGCAAGGAAGTGTCTTTGGAGAGCTGAAGTGGGCAGGGGCAGGTTTTCCTTGCAGTTTGTGCTTCAGGATTTATTTCATTTTCCCCTACAAAGCCTTATACTTTCCTTAATTAGGCAAACTTTCAAAGGCTTGTCTAAAACAAAATTAGAGCTGCGTTCCTGTCAGTTTTCATCAGCTCATTCCAGAGGAGAAAGCTCTAGACTGGTAAATGAACACTTGTAAATGTATTTATCATGGGCAAATCTCATCCCTTTTCTCCTAAACTCATTTCAGAAGCTACAGAATCTTAAGAACTGTAAGATTTCCCTGCAGAGGAGTAACATGGAAAAAAATAAGCCCATAATGTTAAATCTACTTTTTCAGACTGTAAAGTTATGAAAAAAAAAAAGCTGGCAAGGGAAATTAAACCTATAAAGTTTTAATTCACCATCATGCATACCTTTAAAATAATGGTGACAATATTCAGTTCCTACCTGCATTTTCCTGATTACCTTGTATTCCCATTTGGGGAGACTGTAAATATTCAGCTTGTCCTGAATTCAAAGTGCTTTCAGTCGTAGTAAGAAAACAAGGAGTTTTAGCTGCCTTACAAACTTTTGATATTGTTATAAACCTTGAAAATCTTATTAAAGCATCGTGACCAGTGCTGTCATCACAAGCTCATGCCAGAATTTGGACACGTTCTCTCTCCTCTCTTTTCCAAAGGCATTGCAGGTTTAAGAAAAAAACATTCTGACTGAGCACCCGTCAGGTTTCCTGCAATGTATCAGTGTTTTAATGTCAATAACCTTTAGGCTGTTCCACAGATTGTCTACTGATCATGCACCCCACACCCAGTTCAACCATTTCATCCTTGAAAAAGGATCATAAGGCCCATTTCAGAGGAGGGACATCTCCCATTCCACAGGGATGCGCTTTTTTGTTCCATGTATTAGGAAAATAAGTTGCCTCAGAGTAAGCTTCTGGTGTCCACATTAGAATTTTCCATCTCAGCCACCACATCTGAGCCACTCTGTGTGTTTATCCAGTGTTGTTGAAGTCATGCCTATAAAAACCACATTGCCTGCCTCTTCTCATCCTAGGAGGGAGCGCAGAGGAAGCCCAGTCTAAGATATCTCAAAAGGTTTTCATTTTTCAGGCAGGATGAGTATGGGCATGGAAGGGTTTCATGTAGAAATCTACCATATAGGAACTCTGATCACCGTGGATCATTTTGGAAATCCTGGATTTTCTATATTTTCAGCCTTATTCTGCCACTCTGCCGTGCAGACATTCCATTAAAATGAGTTCCTTCCTACTGTCGCAGCTGTGTGCAAATTTCCAGCTGTTTGTGGTTAAGGAGAAAGACACATCTAAAAGAAAATAATGGGCTTATGGGCCTTTTTTTATTATTATTTCATTAAAAATGCCTTTTTTTTTTTTTTTTTTTTTTTTTTTTTTTACATTTAAACAAAAAAGTTTCCACAATAACCAACAGAACTTCGAGCTGCTTAGTTTCACCATAAAAGCACATCTGAAGGACCAGTTTTCCACAGGCACAAACTTCTCACTTCCTACCAGTCCTTGAATACCACCACCCCTACAAGCCTGCTCCCACGCTCCTCCTGAGCAGAGGCAGGCACGTAGTAGATCAGTAATTACTACATCTTCTCTCCACTCATCACCTCCGCCATCAACACACTCCCTGTTCCAGCAGCTCCTCTGCCAAGTTTTCTAGTGGTGGCTGTTTGCCTTCAGGATGGCAGAGCTGCCGAGGAGACATTGGATATGCAGCAAAAGGAGTTGTTTTTCTCCCTGTGAGCCTCTCAAAGGTGAAAACCTGACATTTTCATGACTCTCTCAAGGATTTTCTTGCAGCTTTTTATGGGATGGTTTTAATTTTTGCTAAAAGTTGACATAGTTGATAAAATATTGGCTGATTTCACAACAACTTGTTGCCTCCTCCCAGCCTTGCCATCCCTGTCTCTGCACTCCTGTCCCTACACATGGAACAACATCCCAAAACTTACAGAAACCTCTTGGGGTTTTTTCTGCCACTTTTTCTCCCTCTACAAGACCCCTCCATTATCACAGAATCACAGAAAGCTTTGGCTTGGAAGGCATCTTAAAATTATCTGGCCCCAGCCTTCCACAACACCAGGCTGCTCCAAGCCCCATCTAGGCTGGGCTTCGATCCTTCCAGGAATGGGGTTTCCACAAGTTCTCTGGAGAAACTCTTGCACTTACAAAGACATTTACACATAGGTTAATCTACAGTTGAAATGTTGAAGGCCAGGTTGGACTCCTAGACTAGTGGAAGGTGTCCCTGTCCGTGGCAGGGGTTTGGATCTGGATGGTCTTTAAGGTTCCTTTGGATCTAAACCAGTCCATGATTCATGACTTTAGTTTTCTTATGATGATGGAAAGATGGAGGAAACTTTAACATTCTAAATTTTTATTTCACAATTTAACTAAAAAAGGCAGTAACAACTTACTTCATTGACATATAAACCCCATGGATCTTCCAAAGCTAAAAGCAAACAATTTGAGTTAAATAGTTCCAGCTTCTGAGATGACCTTGCTGCAATTTTGCATTTCCCAAGGGACATGCCCCCAAAAATGTATTCAAATTCAACACTGGGAAAAAACCCTACAGGTGGCATTTTTCTTGAAGTCATTAATGCAACCAGCGGTGTCCAAAGTGAAAATGGAGCCAGGAATTCTTCTGTGGGGAACCGAGGTCCTCCTGATGGGCACAGACTGCTGTGATGAAATTTGTAGTACTGGGAGCAAATCTACAGAGAAATAAAAGGAAATTTCAGTCCTTACCATCATCTCACAGAGTCTCTTATTGCCGTGATGATTCTTTGATACTATTGAAATTCATAGGGAAGGTGTGGGAGGGGAGGGAGGGGAGGGGAAGGCTGGACCTAAGTCGTTTAACCACAGCTCCAAGAATAGGCGGTTTTGCTGTGCAGACGTGACGGATGAATGTTTCATTTCCGAGGAAAACAGGGAATGTTCAAAACTTTACACCACCCAGAGCTTAAGGAAGCTTTATAAATGAGGTCCTGAATTATCACTTTTTAAGACTATGAAAAATATGCAGACTCAATAATTTTGCAGTCAAATTAATTTCTCCTTGCAGCGTAGGACATTGATCATTTTGCTCACTTTGCTCATATCATGTGTGAAAGGGGCTGGTGGGTTTCAACTAAAGCTGCTTAAACAACACAAAACATAGAGCATTAACTCTTTACCACATGAAATTAAATCTGTTTAAGCACTAGAATACTGGGGTCTGTACCAGCGTGCTTGATTGATTTTATTTCCACTGGGATAATTTTTTTAGCTTGGCAGCAAGGCTATGGCACAGCTGCTTGACCACACAGCGCTTCAGCTCTTCTTTCCTCTCCCTTTTCAACTTCTTTTGGGCTGCTTCCTCCCTGCCACAGCTATTTGTGGGCATTGCAGGGAACTGGAGCTGGGAGATGATCCAGACTAGAAATAAACAATTTTTTCCCCCAGCAGAATCAGTTCCCCAGGGCACCTCGTAAATGCTGGCAGTGGAAGAGAGAAGACAACCCCTGGTAGGGGAGTGGAGTCAGTTTTAGGAGAGGGCAGGTGCCCATCAGGTGATGTTTCCGTCAGACTTTGCTGTTTGAGTGCTGCATTTAATATTTCTCTTAAGCAGGTAAAAAACCCAAAAGTTTTTGGATACAGAAATGCAAGAAGATGATTGCTGTGTAGTCCAAAACATCTCTCTTTCTTGGTTCGCTTTTGATTGCTTGCTCATTAGGACATTGCAAGTTCTAAAAGTGGTCCTTAAATTCATAATTCCCCATTATCTGCTGGTCATACTCAACCAGTGTCTTACATCAGAAAGGAAAATAATTCACTTTCTACATTAATAATTTCAGGATAAAATATGACAGAAACAGCTGCAAAAATCAACAGGCCTCCGAGAAAGCTCGCATGGGTGAAGGTGGCTACACAAGGTGAGTAAATGATGTCAGTGAAGTCACAATACTGGAGAAAAGGCAAAATTCTTTGATGTACAAATGAGGGAAACATTTATTTCATGCATAAAGCAGTATTTACAGTGGTAAGCAGTCAAACTGCCAGAGCAACTTGACCAGTCTAAGACAAAGCCTTTTTAGGAAGTATTTTTCAAGAAAGCTTTGGATCTGCAGGGAATAACCCAGAGGCAAGCAGAGAGTTTGAGGAGAGGCCAGGAAAATGCAGAGTGAGGGGAAAGGTCGTAAGGAAAGCCATGGTTTTGCCAAAAGAGAAGATGAGGTGGGTGCCTCACAGAACCACAGGGTCATGGAATGGTTTGGGTTGGAAGGGACATTAAAGATCATCCAGTTCCAACCCCCTGCTGTGGGCAGTGACACCTTCCACTACACCACAGCGACATGACACATCTCCTATCATAAAAGACCTTTGGAAAGGAAACAGGAATAATTTTGCTCTGTCAGATCGGGCAAAAAGACACTGGCTAAAGGTGCAAGAGGAAATTTGTGGATGAGATGTCCAGAAAAATCTTTGTGTCAGGAAAAATTGTTAAATCCTTTAACAAATGAAGAGAAGAAAATGTAGAATCTCGGTCATTGGATGGGTTTTGAAAAAGATCAGACAAACACTGTGGGAGTGATGTCTTAGACTACCTTGGGGCTGGGCAATGGCTTGGTTGATGTGTCGAAATATTTTCAAGCTGTATTTTCCTGTATTTTGTTGGAATTCCACCAGTCACAGATCAGTACTGAGGGGTGGGCAAAGTTAGTAGAATTTGAGAGGAGAAAGCAGTTTATAAAAGGATCATAATTTCTCTTCCACACCAGGAATTCATTTCTTAGTCAAGCTGGTAGGAAAAACAGATTTAATTATTTTTCCTTTTTTTTTTTTTAAAGTTCAGAAACTAGTGAGAGAAAAGACATAATTTCTGCTCACTTTTTTCTAGAAAACAGATTGAAATGCCTCTCATGCCTCTGAGATGAACTTCAGTGTGAGCTCGGTTGTGCAAATGTTCCAAACCTTGTAAAATCACAAAGTTTTTTTTTTTTTTTTAAGGAATGAATAGGAATAAGATATAAAAGGGATATTATTTTTCTAAATTAATGGAACAATCCCTGGCAAAATAAAAGGTCCTAGTCAGTGGAAATAGGAATGTTTGCCATGCTCTCAGTAAGGAGCAAACCCATGTGTTCTTGATACACCATACAGAAAATTGCATGCAAAAATATTAAAAATAAATTAAAGAGACCCACTGAAGCAATCATTAGGCGTCATTATCTTTTCATTGAATAGATTAGCACTGAGTTTGTTTTTTTTTTTAATCTAACTGTTGCTGTCCTGGCCAGGGACTAAGCAAAATTCACTCAGGAAGGAACATTTGTATTTAATTAAGCAGGTGGATAGCAATTTCATTACTTAAATTATAACCCTGTTCTTTTACAAAATTACATTTATTTCTTTCCAGCCATTGCACTGCCAAATTTTACTTTGGGAAGGGCACTGGCTGTTCTTTTGATTGTATCATTGGCCAAAGGTTAAGATAATCAGTAAATCCCTGAACATCATAATCATGGGAGAGGTTGAGAAAAAGTGGGCTGATGACAGACACCGCTGAGGCTTTTTTTGGGTTGTGGTTGTTGTTTTTTTTTTTTTTCCCTCCCTGACTAATGGCAAAACCTGAGTACTATGCATTCAAAAACGGAATTGATTAACCATGGATGCTGGAAAAGTCAGGACTCAGTGGTTTTGCTTCACTTTCTGTGCTGCCCATTAACAAATCCAATTCTTTTTGATACAAGAACACAGAGTGCAGTCGTCTCATGACCCGGGGTGAGCAGCAGTGTCATGAGACCTGTAAAGGATGGCTGAATACCTTTCTTTTGGCAGAGACATTTATTTTTACCTTCCTAAAGGAAAATTGCCTCCTGACACACTGAAAAGGTCCTTGTGGGCTTCAACATGCATCCAGACATCTGGGACAGGATTCAGTTACCTGAACATATGTGGTTATTGATATTTGAGCTGTTCTGGTTCATCCTGCTTAGCTCCCAGCCGGTCAGGAATAGCACAGGTGTTCCCTGAATCCATCAACATGGGTGTCTTCAATAGCCTGGCATTTCTCAAATGTCCACAGGCATCATGTTAGGACAAGGACACTGACTGCCTAAGTCAGAAATTTCTCCCTCTGCACACGTACATTTAGGTGCTGGAATAAAGGTGTCCAGATTTTAGTCTGGACCTTGTCCCTGACTCTGCTGGGCCTGGCTGAGGTAGAATTAATTTTCCACAGAGCATCTGAGCTGTGTGTTGGTGGCTAGAAATGTGTCTTGGGGACACAAGAGCATTTTGGCTACTGCTGAGCATCAACCTGTTAGAGTGAGTCCAGGAGAGGCACCAGGATGAGCAGAGGGAGGGAGCAGCTCTGCCAGGAGGAAAGGCTGAGAGAATTGGGATTGTTCAGCCTGGAAAAGAGAAGGATTTGGGGTGACCTCATTGCAGCCTTCCAGTATTAGAAGGGACCCTGCAAGAAAAATGTTTATAAGAGTTTGGAGTGACAGGACAAGGGGAAATGGCTTCTTACCAAAGAGGAAAACTTGATTTAGATTTTAGGAAGAAATTCTTCCCCATGAGGGTGGGGAGCCCCTGGCATAGGATGCCCAGAGAAGCTGTGGCTGCCCCTGGATCCCTGGATGTGTCCAAGGCCAGGCTGGATGGGGCTTGGAGCAGCCTGGGATAATGTAAGATGTCTCCACCCACGGCAGGGGAGTTGGAATTAGATTAACTTCAGGCTCACTCGCTTTAATGGAAACCACTCTGATTCTATGATTTTCTCCAACATTTGTCTCGCACCCCTAGGCAGGGTTTGGGCAAGATCTTGGGAAAGGACACAGTCAGGACAAGCGATCCAAACCTTGCTTGCAGGGTGTTCTGAGTTGGAAAGGACCCACAAGAATCATCAAGTCCAACTTTGAAATGAGTGGCCCATATAGGGATTGAACTCACAACCTAGCACCTGACCAGAGGGGTGCTCCACACCCTATCCCATGTGCTCAGCAGTCAAAGTTAAGAGAAGGGGCTGAGGGCGGCATTTGTTATCACAGCGTTTGTCTTCCAGAGCAACCACCAAGTGCACTAAGGCTCTGCTTCCCAGGAAGGGCTGGACAGCACCTTCTGACACCAAGTTGAGAATAAATCTTTAGTTTTTCTTTGCTTCTGCATGAAGCCTTTGCTTTATGGAGCAGGCTTGATCTTGGCCCATGAGATTTATCTGTTTTATTTCCTTCCTCCCTGTCCTGCTGAGGAAGGTAGTGATAGGTGGTTTGCTGGGAACTGAGAAGATGTGGTTGACCCATCACACTGAATTAAAAATTCTTATGGTATGCTGCTTCTAGGATAAATGGACAGAAGGGTCAAAATTTGGGTGAGGCCATTGGCCAAGCTCTTGCTCAGAGATCTTAATTTCTACTCAGTAAAATTAAGATTAAATTAAATAGTAATTATCGGACATCTTCACACAGCACCCATCAGAGTGGGAGCTCAGACTGGAAGGAAAAAAAAAAGCCCAATAATGAAGTCGGTGGCACCCAAGTGGTGATCATGGTGTTAATTATGGGTGGCACGAGATGAGTTAAGTCAACTCTTCTCTCTTGGTGGCCTGTGGGCCACAGATAAGCCTCTGGTTATTCTGCAGATGGTTTCACACTCTCACAGTCCGGGCCAAAAAGTGAGGGTTCTGCTTGAACTGGTTACTGTAGTGATGAGAAAAGTAAGAAACATATCATTATTTTGATTGCACAGTAGTAACTGAGTAATTACACAATGTGATGATTCAGGGATGACTAAAGAGAAAAGAGAACCATTATTAACTCCTCTATCTTGCAACACAGATCCTTATTTGAGGAAATGACAAAATAACATGGAAGTGCTCTCTCTTTACAAACCTAAGGGCCATAGGAATAGTTCTCAGCTCTGACAAATGGTTTCCCTAGCTTGGGAAAAACTAGAATAAAAGCTCTTGAAGGAAAACAGCAAAAAATATATTAAAAAAAAAAAAAAAAAAAAAAAAAAAAAAAAAAAAAAAAAAAAAAAAACACAGATGAGTGTGGGAATGTTTCAACTGTGATGATTATGATACATTTTCAAGTTTGGGGGAAGAATAAATCCTGACTCTTTCCCAACAAGCCACCAGATTCAATTGTCAGGTTTGTCTTTTCAAGCTTTCATGCACAGGTTTGAACTGCTTTTCTAGAAAGATCAGGCAACATTTTAATTTTGAAGACTGAATATTTGAAATCCTGAAAACAACTTCTGGGCTCAGTAGAAAGACAAAAGATGAAATTAACCCAACTAGCCAAGCCTTTGTTTCAGCCTTTCCAGTCTCTACAGACAGATCAGGGTATCTATGGTCTGATCGCCATATTTTATCTAACCCTTGAGTAGCTCCATAATTTAGCAGGAATTTACAAAGACTCAGGGTCTTTCTCTGTGAGAAATCGGGGTTTTCTTCCACAAATTCTCCATTCTCCCACTCCTAAGTGCTATCTTTAAAAATCAGAATTGATCACTGCTCTCGTTGCTTAGTCCTTAAAGCTCCTGGTACCCTCCAGAAGTTTGTAACTTCCTGAACTAAAGCCCTGTGTAAGGATAAAACCCATCCATGCTTCCAGCAGAGGAGAAAAGAAGAGACAAATTTCAAATTTTTATATAATTTAATGATTCTATGATAAACAGAGAAGGGAAAGCTCACCATGATTTTTTTTTTCTATTACCCTTTAGACAAACTCAAATCTACACCTCTTTTCCTTATTCAGCTTCTTGGGATGCAAACAGATTTTGGAAGTTTACTGGAAAAACCACAAGACATATTCCCCACCTATCCCATTATATTTGCTGAATTTTGATGTCCTGTAATGGATAAATAGGAGGAAAAGCAAAATGTAGCTGCTGTTTTATTACATGATCCTTCATAGAAAAAGGGCATAACAAAAGGGAAAAAAAACAAAAACAAAAACTGAAACACCAAAAAAACATGTTTCACTTGGATTATCCATAATTATTAATACCAGTTATGCAAGACACTCTCTAGCTGCAATAACAACAATAATTAAGTATTTAACCCAAGTCTAACACTACAATGGATATTTAATTCTGCAACAGATGGCTGTTCAACTACAGAGATCTTCGCTGACAGTGATTCACATCCTCCCCTTGGCAACCAAATCCACTGCCTGGTTTTCCTTGTAGTTATGAAGATTTTTTTGTGGTTGTGATATTCTCCCTAATATTTGATCGAGTTCCTCCCTCCTGCCTTGTAAACCCATTTCTCCTGCCCATAATGATGAGCAGGAATAACTGATGCTTGTCTCTTATGTAACATCTATTTTAGCCATCCTCAGTTAATCACGAATCTTCCTTTCCCTTGGAATTACGCACTCAGTTCTTCAGGGTTTTTCTGGATCTTGCTTACTCAGCTTCTCCATTCTTGCAGCTTTGTGTGGTCCCTTCATTTTATTTATTAGCAGAGTTGTAGTGTTTATAAGTATGTTGTGACAAATAAAAAATATAAAATAATAATAACATTTTAAAGACATTTTTGATTTTTTCCATGTAAAAGCCAATGGGTCAAAGGCTGTGCTCCCAACTTAAATGTGACCAAAAGGACCCTGTCAGTTCTGTCAAAGATTGGCCAAAGGGAGTAAGCAAAAATGTGGAGATTTTTCCACCTTTTCTGCAGCTCTCCAGTCCCTCCTGCTCACAGAACTGGACAGTTCTTGTAGAACTATTGGATCTCCACATGAATGAGTAGTCTGAAGGGTTTTACATTTTCTTTGTAAAGAAGGTGGCTCTACCCTTATTTTCTCCCAGCTGATCACAAGCCTGCAGGAAGTTTAACTGCAGGGAGCATCTCAGGTTTGTGGTTTTCTGAACTTTGTTTCTCATAAAGACTAAAGAAGAGGGTTGGAAGTGACTGAGCCAGCTCACTGGAAATGGACAATGTGACCCACTGACTTCTGAAACAGCAAAAGCCATCGTGCTTCCCGTTTGCTCTCTGCTCAGAACAGGGGAAGTGTAGTAATTTCCCTCCCTCCCTCCCCTCTTGCTGTGTCAGGACAGCCACACCACTATCAAATCACCACGTCCATGCCAGGGTGGGGAGAGGCTTGCTGCAGGAAGAAATCCACTGAAAACAAAGCCGAGTTGTAAATTTATCCAAGAGGCCCTGTCAGAAGCAGGAAATCATTTATAAACCTGCTTCACTTCTGGGAAGTTGGTGGTGTAGGATGCAGGGAGGGCAGAATTTGTGCATCAGCAATTCTCCTCTGGCACCTTCCTGGATGATGAGCAAGGAGGCTCAAAAATTTCCTTATTTATCGTGTGACTGGTAGCAATGGGGCACAGTGATCAGAGTGAGTGGGCATTCCTTGTGTAAGAACAACAC
Source organism: Hirundo rustica (assembly GCF_015227805.2). NCBI lineage: Eukaryota > Metazoa > Chordata > Aves > Passeriformes > Hirundinidae > Hirundo > Hirundo rustica. The sequence goes on along the minus strand of NC_053450.1, from coordinate 152,865,766 downwards.
AAATCAGCAGTGAAATGTATTGCCTTGCCTCGGTGAGTGCAAAGAAACACTCATTTCCCTCATTTCCCCCATAAACAGTGAGAAAAAGCAGAAATCTGCCTCCCAAACTGATTCACCATTTCAGCCAATACCCCTGTGTGGATGTCACTTCCTGGGAAGCTCCAAGCAGTGAAATCATTCTTGACACCTTGGCCCTGACCAAGAATTATGTGTGATTTTCACGCCAAAGGGACTCCACGATGTGAAGTTTGGATGAAGATAAGAGAGCAAAGTGTCGGGAACATCTTGATTTGTGTGACACAGGACACAAGAATGTCCCAGCTGGAATTTCTGTCTCCAGAACTGCAGCCTTTGATGTTGACAGCAGGCATCTCACCACGGTTATTAGATCACTGCTTGCCTCTGATCACACCCATTAATGTGGGGTTGCTGAAACTCTGAATATCAGCCCAGAAAGCAGTGGTGTCCTGTGGATAAGACACATAATAGAAATTTTTGTCCAGGTTTAACCCCAGTTAGCAACAAAGCACTACCCAGGCCCTCGTTCTCTTTCCCTCCTCCAATGGGTTGGGGAGGTAAATTGGAAAAGAAAATAGAAGTCATGGTTTGGGATAGGAACAGCTTAATAATTGAAACAAATAATAGATAATAATAATGATGATTATTATAATTATTAATGATAATTATAAATGGGAGAGGAAGAGAGTACCAAAAAACCCAAAAAGACAAGTGATGCAGAGTGCAGGTTCTCACCACCCAGTGATTGATGCCAAACCCATCCCCTGGCTGTGATTAGCCCCAGATTCCCTCAGTTCCACTGGGCATGGTGTCCCTTGGGATAGAACATCCTTTGGCCAGTTCGGCTCAGTGTCCTGGCCATGCTCCCCTCCAGCTTCGTGAGTGCTGCTCACTGGCAGAGCACGCGGCACTGAAAAGACCCTGATTTAGGGTGAGCACAACTTAGCAACAACCAAAACATCAGTGTGGTGTCAACATTATCCTCCTGCTGAATCCAGAACACAGCACTTAACCGGCCACTGAAAGGAAAATTAACTCTCTTGGAGCCAAACCCAGGAGATTTTTGAAAACCTTTTAGATGAAGGGTTTAGTTTTTGATTTTGGTGTTGGATTGTTTCGCCCTTTTTAGTACACACATAATCACTTTCAATTGGGTCATGAGGGCTGACTTTTGTTTTTTTTAATTTTTTTTAAGAAAAAATTTATTTTCCCTGAGTGTTACTCTTGTGTGCATTGCTCATAGCTCATACTCCTATATAAACCTTTTTCCAAAGACTGTGTGACTAACACTGGTTGGGGATTTTTTTTTTTTTTTTTCCAAGTTAGTTTTCTTCTTGTTATGGAATAGCTTTTTCTTTTTTTTAATTGGTGTTTTTTGTTTTGCCTTAGGTAATTTTTGTTGGGGTTTTTTTTGGTTGGTTGGTTGATTGGATTTTGGTTGGTTGGTTGGGTTTTTTGCCTTTTTTTGTTTGTTTGTTTGGGTTTTTTTTTTGTTGTTGGATTTTGGTTTGGGGGGGGTTTCCTCTTTTTTTGGTTTTGGGTTGTGGTGGGGTTTTTTTGTTTGTTGTGGGGTTTTTTTTAGTTTTTTGTGGGGGTTTTTTTTGTTGTTGTTGTTTGTTTTTTGGTTTTTTTGGGGGGAGGTTGTTGTTGTGTTGTTGTTGTTTTGGGTTTTTTTCTTCTCTGTTCTGGAATCTCTATTGACTAAAAGGACCCAGCTATGAGTGTGAGGTAACTCACCCCTCTGAGAGAATCTCATTCACACGGACAGAGCACGTTCAGGCCATCACCACTGGTTGGGTGACAATTCTGCAGCCCTGGAAGTTTTGCAGGAACTGTGTCTGGTTTTGATTAAGTCCGTTACCACTGAATCTCTCTTCTGTGAGTTTGAAAAGGTCATCAGTTCACCCCACTTGACCTGGGCAAAAAAAGGCAGATTTGTGGCTAAAAATGAAAGTTGAGCAATAATTCTCCAGTGGATGAAGAGGAACAGTTAAGAAGGAAGAGAGGGAGCTATTAAAACAATTTTAATTGTAAACCACCAGTGACATCAAAGAAGTTGCAGTGATAAAGTGAACAAGTGAGTTGAAAACTGTATTAAAAACCAGCAAAACTACACCACTAGCATCTTCATCTCCTCTGAAGCGCTTCTAAAATTATGAAAGGGCTATTTAAAAAATCCTCAAAAGGCTCCAAGAAGGCAGAAGTACCAGATAACGGTGTTGTCAGAGACAGTCAGGCATTTAAATACTCAATGTGTAGGGTCTCTTGGTGTTTGTTTCTTTTCTATGCTTCCAGCTTGGACAAGGAAATTGGAGTATCCCAGTTCAAAGCAAGATTTTATTGTTTCTTCTTTTTTCTTCCTTAATAGCTCTCTAGAGAAGAGCTGGTGCAACATTCAGAGTGCCATGTTGTGGTGCTTTGTTACAGTCACTACATAGAACATTTTTTTGAGTAATGAAAAAGAAAAAGTAAAGGATATCTTAATTTTTTAAAACAGAATAATTCTCCACAATGTGGAGAAGAAAGAAAAAAATACCAAATCTAGTGGGACACCAGAGTATCCTTTTAATTAATTACACATTACATTGTTTGATGTAGATCTTGCTAAGGCATTGCCCGGCCTTTTTAAAATATTAAAAACACACACAGGAATACAATGCAGCAAGGACCAGGTTTAAACCCTCAAGCCTGAAAAAATAGATATTAAAGTAGAAATATTTACTATAACTTCATCCTGTGTAATTATATCCATAAAAATGGTAATAAATACTATATGAAAACTGTAACTCATAGTATTTGCAGATCTCAAGTCATTAAAGTTCACAAGAACTTTGTACAGTAATAAAATTCTGCTTTTACAGTTTTAATATTAAAATATTGAGACAGAGCTTGCTGCTAGTGGTAGAGTTGATGTAAAAATGCAATTAATTTTCACATTTTCACACAACCCCTATTTCAAAACAGAAGTTGTATCCCAATCAGAGATAGGAAAACACAAGCCATGACATTCCACAGGCATTCAGGAATGTGAGTGAATTAGCAGCAGAAATCCCCAGAAAATAATATTGATATCTGAATGCCTAATTCAGTCCAATATCTTCAAAAATTTCACCTGGGAGGAAGAAAAGTACAACTTGTGTGTTTGTCTTGTACATCCATATTTAGGGCTATGTTACAGTGTGACACCAGACTACTCTGAAATTCTGCAAATATCCCAGGTTTCAGGTTCTTTGGTTGTTTGCTTTTTTTTGCCACCTTTTATTTGGATAGTGCTTCTTTTTCCTTCAGGGTAGCAAATATCTCCTAACATGATTTGTCTGAGACATGAATGGAATTGGTGGCTGTACCAGGAGCAAACCCTTCCTCCATTCTTCTTCTAGACATTAGTTCATGTTCTTTGAAAGCCACATGCTGCAACTTCGCTGTTATCAGAGTCTGCATTACGCTGTAAATTGGGATGATTTGGCTTCTGCTGTGCTTAACTTGACCCCTTCTCACAGCCCAAGGAGGAGCTCTCGCTGTGTGTTTTCCCAGAACACAACAATATTGGCCCAGCCCCAAGCTGGCACTGTGCACCCTGGGAAATGGGATCTGCGGATCCGTCCCCACACCAGCACTCCTGTGCACACACTCACCCTCACACACTCACACCCCTGCTCTGCTTCAGGCTCCAAGAGGTGACACTGACAGAGGACAAAGCCTCCAGAAGAGCTGCAAATTTATCTGAGGTGTGAAAAAACCTCATCTTGAGCCGGTGTGAAAACACCGGTTCCCACTCTTGATGGCTGTGAGGTCATTGAAGCCTTTCAGACACCAGCATTTTGTAAATCTATACAGAAGAGCTGCTCTAAATTTTTAAATAAAGTTTAAGAAATACTCTTTTTCCTTTAATTGGAGCACATCCCTGGAAGGTACCCCTTCCTTTCCCAGTGCCTTCCATTGCTGGCTGTATTTATTAAAGGCAGACACCCAAGTCTTTGTGAGCAGGGTTGGAGAAAACACATTGGGCATCACACCCATGTGAACTACTTGGCAAGTTTCTTGGGTCTCACTGTCTCCTTATTCTGCTGGTTTGAAGGATCTATTTTTATTTCTCTTTCAAGAGCAGAGTCCTTCAGACTGGTTAGTAACAAGCCCTGTCTCTGGATGCCAAAGGGACAGCACAGAGCCACTTTGTGAAGAGAGAGGGGTCTGACCCAGAAGAGCACTTGGCTGGTGCTGAAAAACATTTGTCAAGCTGTCAAAAGGTCTCTGCACCTCACTGGAGCCAGTCTTGGGAGAGAGAGCAGGCAAATTTCCATCCCCAAACTGTCCCTGTCACACTGGGAGGTTAAGGGTTGTCCTTTGTCCTTGGGAAGAGACAGGCAGGGGAAGAGACGACTCCTGGGAGAAACCCCTCAGTGTCCAACTTCCCTTGGCAAGCTGCACGGGTCTTATCCCCTCCCAGTATCTTCAGGCTGTGTCTTGATTGTCTTCAAAGAGCTTTTCTCTCACTAAATCACAGCGTGTTCTGCTCATCCCTCCTTCCCAGCCAGTAAAACTGATGCTGTGCAAGAAGCACCCAAAGGAACTCCATGTAATAACTCCCCGTGCTGCAGGAGGGCTCTGACACAGCTGAGAACCCTGGAGACAATGTGCTTTCCACTCCAGCAGGCCTTGGCTTGGCAAAGCTTTCCCATCAAATGACTTATCTGCGTGGGCAGCAGCACTTCCCTCTCCCACCTCAGCCATTGTCAGCCTTTCAGTCACAGCTGTAACCCGGTCTAGCAGCCGTCACTTCTCTTGGCCCCCCTTCAGACTGTTTTCAGCTGTCTGACAAAGCCTTGAAATGACTTAATCCATGGAGAAAACTCTTTAAGATTAATTTTGCTGGAATAAATGCTCGGGTTTGACTTCCTGTCTCTCCCTTAGCTCAGGGGAGGAGGTGTGTTCCTCGGTGACATAATGCCAGCCGACACAGGCTGGGTACTGTGCCCACCACAGGATTTCTGCCTTTCTGCTGCTCACATTGCACTGATGTCTCTCTGCAAAAGGCTCAGAGGCCTCAAGTCCTGTCCTGGCACATCAGGGATGTGGTTTTCTTGTTCAACACAAACATTCTTCAGAACTCCATCACTGAAGTATGACACATGTCCTTCACCACTGGGATGTCATCGAAGGTTTGCTGCTCACTGGAAGAAATGTGAGCTTTGCCTTCAGGGACTTAAGCTTGTGCTGTGTCCCTATATGTTTATCAGCCTAAAATTTATTGTCATTTCAAGTTCTAAGGAGGTGGCTGGGTAAAGGCAAGAAATCAAGCAGGACTTACAGATATTTTCAGCCAGCTGTGAGACAGTAACTTCAACAGCATTTTATTGAAATGCTCTAGACACAAATTAAGGATGAAATTGAGGTCTGTAAAATGCTTTAGGGCATCTTTTGCAAACCTGATATATTTAAGGGAAGTGTCTTTCTCCTGCGGAAAATATATATATATATATAAAAATTCAAGACAAAGAGCATAATAAAAACAAAGTGAGTGGTCCATCATTCACAGTCCAAGTTCAACTAGGAATGCTATTGGATATTTTAGCAGGGAAAATGAAAGAAGAGACTCCTAATTTTACCTTCTCCAAAATATGGGTGTCCTGAATACATACATGGGTGTGCCAGAAGCCCTGTGAGACCCTGTGAGAAGGGTGGGAGCTGAGCAGCCCAGTGCTGTGCGCCTGGGGTGCTGATGGGTGAAGAACATCTGCTCTGAAAGCTGATGAGGGAAGGTGCTGCAGAACTGAGATGACAAATTCCTTTTAAGGCAGTGACAAAGGTGTGAAATACGTCATCATCATCATCATCATCATCAGGGACAAGTGCTAAGCAAAGAAAGACCAAGACCAGAGAGTTTGTGGATGCCTCATCCCTGAAACTGTTCAAGGCCAGGTGGAATTGGCATCTGAGCAACCTGGTTCAGCAAAATGTGTCCCAGCCCATGGCAGTGGATTGGAATGAGGGGATCTTTTAAGTTCCTTCTCAACCCAAACCATTCTATGATTCTAAAACTGGTGCTTGCCCAATGACATATTTTAATGTGAAGCAGAGGAGAAGAAAATCATGTCAGGTTAAAAGTTAATGAAGAATACCTGAAATAAAAGATGGAAGTGTTATGAGGCGTGTGAAGAAAGGGAGGGGCGCAAAAACAACGCAGCATTCTGACAAGGGATGTTCTCTGTGGCTCAGCCAGCCCCGTCCCATCTCCAGTCTGCTTGGCTGAAGGAACAAAGCAGGACAACCTTCCTGAAAGGGGCTGAAAAGATTCAGAGAACAGCTCCTGCTGTGGCTCATTTTTCAGCCTCCAGTTCAAACACAGCAGGGGCTGTTTGTTCCCACAGTGCAGGCCTGACCTTAAAATCGCTCACGAGCTTTTGCAAACTGCAGCCCAGCTGGTTGCAGAGCTCCAGCCATCTGCTTCTATTTTTAAAACTCCAGGTTGCAGATGGTTTTCTTTAGTCACCACTCCTCTGGGATTGCCTTAAACAGAAGTGCAGGGAGCAGCAAGGCCCCTGTTCGCATCCCAGGGATCCTGAGGGATTGAAGTGCAGCAGGAAAGGCAGCAGGGCTGATCTTGTACAAATGAGAGTGTTTAAGGGAGCATCCATTCCTGTGAAATCTCAGCTCCAGAGGGGTTGGGATGCTTCAGGCTTCCATATGTATCCATCAGGCAGAAGCTGGGCCAGCTGAGTGAACTACCAGCTGGATTTGGATGAGGAAAAAAGGAACTCTTATGTCACTGTCAGAGATTTCTTGGCATTAGGTGGCTGCTGGAGGCCACAGACATGGACAGAGAAAGTTCTATACACAGAAACTTCACCTTCTCTCCTGTTAGAAACATTTCTTTAAATATCCAAATTCAAGGTTTCTCCTACAGCCTGGGACCCCATAGCCTGTCCTTCCTCCTTCCATCTCCATTAGAGCAGATTTTGACTCCAGGTATCCCCAGGGAATGCCCCCAGTCCCATGTCTCATGGAAGACTGAGTTCCTAAAAATCCCTGCAGAGCAGCCAAGGTGCCTCCACCAGCCTGAGACATGGATTAATCAGACAACGGTGTACTAAAATTTTAGTGCTCTGCTGAGTTTCTATTTCAGTATAGGCAGATAATTTCTGTCTATATCTAGAAGTGATTGAGAGGCAGTTGACACATGTGAATATAAAATCCTTCTTTCTCACAAGACAAGACTACATTTAAAGTCTTTTCCAGTGCTTGCCACTCTGTCAAGGAAATATTTTCTTTTTCTATAATTTTATATTTGCCTTTTAATGTCAAACTCAGCTATAAGATAAAAACTGGAGTGTAAAGATCCATGTCAAATATTGCAAATACTTTTATTTTTGTTGGATTTTTTTTGTGATTTTTAAAAAATATTCTCTTCAAAACTACAGATCCTGTCTTGGTGTCCTGATTATATAAATCTGTATAAGCATGTACAAGGGAGACAAGATTTTATTAGGCTCTATCAGGATCCCATCAATATTTTCAGGGATGTTTCCAGTTATCCAGTTTACCTTATTTTATCATCTGAAGAGTTTTTGTGTTTCACTGAGTGAATTCAGTAGACTTGCAGTGACTTTATTGGGTCTTTAGAAAAGCAGCTCACACTTGAGCTCCTGCCTTGCCAACATCTAAATTTATAATTCTTGGCTTGAAAGTCAAAATACATCTTCTCTGGAATAGCAGAATTATACAGTGTCCTAATGTTATTAAAAATAATAATCTGCTTCAAAACATTCACAGAACACTGTATGAAAAGATAATGTTTCCCTCCCACATGAAAAAACCATAATTAAAAAAAAAAAAATCCAAACCCCTAAATTAAACCATGTCCAAATTAAACAGCTGTCCAAATCATGTCTGTGAATTTAATATCAGCTGCCACCTGCGTCTCCACCAAAACTCATCCAAGAATTTTTACATCTTCACTGGGATAACAGAGTTGGAGATGTGTGTTCCACACAGACTCATCACTAATTTTACATAACTCTGGCCCACATCTGTGCTTTTCCATATGTAAACTCCATGCCCAGTTTTATACACCTACATGCCCGTTTTCCACTGAGTCACATGGAAGTCAGATGCCCGTCTGAGAATCCAGCCTGGCACAGTGTGGGGTCCCACTGGTTTCCATACCTCAGCTACCACTAAATCCCATACTTTGCCAATTAATTAAATCCACAGACTTTGCAGCTCTTCCATTTCTATTCCATTTTCTTTATTCATGCAAAACATCCGAGTGACTTTACTAAGCAAAGCTCATAGGACTGGGCATGGTTTAGATAATTTATGCTGGTTTATATTTGGAATAAATGGTGAAACCCTGCAGTTTTTCTGAGGCTATTATTAAAATTTAACAATGAATTCAATGTTTGAATGGGTTCAGGAAACAGCTATTATGTATCGAGGAGCCAAAGTCAAGGTTTTTTAACAATATTGAACAAAAGCAGTTAATTGGACAAACAATCCTTTAGGGAAAGAAAGAGTTTATTGTTCATGCAGTGGAAACCACAGAATAATAATTAACCACTCTGGTTGTTTTGACAAAAGGTCAGATCCAATAGAAGCACAGAGTGCTTGAAAATCCATGCGAGAAGTCCTCATATGACAAGCCAAAGTACTTGAGTGAGGGCATAAACACAACTCAAACACGTGAATCTCAAGTGCCCAAATCACTTAAGTGTTCACACAGGGACCAGGTTGTCTTTAGGGCCCCTCAAAGCCGAAAGTTCACGTTCTGAGCAGATTCACAGCTTCACTCCTGCCAAAGCTTGAGCAGGAGACAGAAATCAGCCATTTCTCCGAGTTCTCCAAAAATAGCCACTGCCAGACCGCACATAACAGGAGGACCAAGGGTGTCCCTCACCTTGCTGGAGTTCAGTTTTGGAAAAGCTCATTTCTGTGCACATACTGGGCAGGGAGAGGTGACAGCTGAGAGTGACACGCTCCTAAAATGTCTCCAAGATATATAATTTCAGGATATGTCTATATTAGTAAATAAAATGATCAATTTCTTGTCTGCTAGAGCCAAGAACAAGCAGTATGATATGACTTCTAATAAAACAACTAAAATCTACCCCTCCCATTCCAAGGTGGCTTCATCCAAGCTACATATGGCAAGTCTTGAAAATTCTTGAGCAGGTCTTTTCTTATTTTATTTCGGTAGTGAAGTGCAACTCCCCCATTCCTTCCAGTGTTTTCCCTACAAGCCATGGAAATGGAAAGGTGAACCTAGAGCCATAAAACATTTTTTTGCATTCTCTAGGCAAAGATTAATTAAAATTTATGTATATCTGGCACCCTCGGCAATGACACAAATGAAAAAAACTTCCTAGGGACAAAATACCCACCTGTGGCAAATAAATCTCAGTCTATCAGATCAGGTTTCCTTTATCAATAATGTTTACAAAGAAAGGCCCATTGGAGCACACCTTGAAGATTAACAGAAATTGAATGACATGGATTTGCAAGGAATATGTGTAAAATTGGCACATCACAGGTCTTTGGGGTTTCACAGGTTGGAGTAGGCACCTGAGATTGACTCCCTTGCCTGACTTGAGTCTTGACCAGACAGAGATGAGGTCAGGCCTCTTACAGCCCACATGAAAGCATTAATGGCCTCTCCCTAGTATCACAAAAAGAAAAAAACAAAAAAAAAACAAAAAAAAAAAAACACACACAAAAAAAAACAAAAACAAAAACAACAAAAAACAAACAAACAAACAAAAAAACAAAAAAAACCACCACCCAAAACAACAACAACAACAACAACAACAACAACAAAAAAAAAAAACACAAAAAAACAAACAAAAAACCCCAACATTTTGCATTACCATGACAACACAAACCACTGTAAAGCTAGATAGGAATATAATTTAGTTCCTTTTTCACTCTTTGAACAAAGCTAAATAATTTTGAGTAGATCAGATCTGGCTCCAAGACAGAAAACACAGTAACAGTGTTCCCACACAGCACTGATAGGATATAGCATCAGGCAGGCCCATCATTTTTCTCTCTTCCCTTTATTTCATGCCAGGTTCTTCTTGATTAAGTAATAATGTGAAATGGTGAAACAAGAAAAAAGTTGGAGACCCCCAAAGGGAATCAAGTGTGCCCTGCAGCTCGTTTTTTTTGCAGTCACATCTGTCTTCTGGACAGATTGGTACCTGCAAGTGCTCCATTTACTTTTCAGGGAAAAAAAAAAAAAAAAACCATGAAAAAAACCAACTGTGTCTATTTCCAGCAATTGCACTTAACAGCCACTTTTAGTCAAGAGTTGCTGTTTGGCTCCCATGCTTCCAGGAAACATTGTTCTGTTTGCTTTCAATGGCAAAGAAAAAATGAATTAATAAATGGTCCCTCCAGGTTTTTTTCTAGGAGCAAGGATACACCCTTTAGAGCAGGGGACTGGGCACAAGCTGAAGGGAGAAGAGATTAGGTGGAGGGATCTGCTCTAACTAATAATGGTCCCCCTCTTGAAAGGAAATTGTAAAGGAAAAGATGAGAAAGAGGTAAAAATTTTCTAGAAATGCTACCAAAAATGGGCCAATATTATCACTACACTGATCATTTTCCACCAGCTCCTCAGTTCCTGCTCCAAGACGAGAATAGAAACAAAACAGAGGAAAAGGCACAATGAGGGCAATTCATGGCAAACTTTGGAGCATGACAGATCAGGAAGTTCAGGAAATCTTGAGCAAGGGAGTGTATTGAGTTTCTGGAGTTCTTTTTTTATCCAAGACTGTAAACCTGACAACAGAATGATAGAAAAAGGTGAAAACCTCTCGTTCAAACAGGTATGGCTCTGGGGCAGTAGGGCACAGAGTTCAATCAAGGTGAAAGGAGATTTAATCCTTCTGAATGCTATCAAAATCCAAAAACCGGTCACCTTGTGTGACCTGTGTCACTTCCCTCCATCCATTCTGTGTTCCTGTGTTTATTCTCTGCTCTGCCCTTACCAAATTCTGGACTATGCAGCAATTTATGACAGAATTACAGGCAGCAAGCCTGTGGAGGAACAGGAATGGCCATGGGCAGGCATCCATGGCTGCATGGGAGTGGTCAGGGGTAGAGGTCCCTGGAAAGTTTTCCTTTCTTTAGCAAAGGGGAACCTTGAAGTCAACAGGGATTGTGCCTTCTCAGTAATATCATTCATAGCCCTGCCTGGCAAATTAATTTTAATTAAGAACCAAAAGCAACGTGATCTCATAGACAGTAAATGTCTAAATAGCTATCAATCTATTTAAGCAGAGTTTCTATTTCCTGATTCAGCTTTGGAAAGTCTATAAAATTACGCATTTGCCCTCAGAAAGAATTCTGGGCTAATTTAGGTAATATCAGACAACTTAGATATAAAAAATTTGGTACCTTCAAGGGCATCTGGGCTTGAATGAAACCCAGAACTATTCTTGACACAAATGTTTGCACACAGATGTTTACACAAGCCCGGACTCTAACTGAATCATAGCATCCATATTCCTGATATAATTTATTGTGCGATACTTGGCACCTCCAAATTTCAGCTGGGTAAAAGCAGCCACAAACATTGAAATACGATGAGAAACTCTATATTTATATTATTGTGTTACCCTAATTTTTACAAACTTTAAGCTGTGAATTGTGACTGGTGCAGCTGGTGGATATGGAAGGACAATGGAAGCTTCCTGGAGTGCTGGCTGTCATTATGTTAGGTTTCAATTGCCTTTCTTTCCTCGCACATGTTAAAAGTCTACGTAGAGTGGAGCAAAACGAAATCTAAAATTAAATTGCTGCAGTTACAATGGGGAGGCAGAATATGCATTTTGTTCTAAAGATAGGTGGGTAAAGTCAGGGCCCAAATCTCCCTGGATTGTCCATATTGGAGCAACAGGGGTTTCTCAGGGATGAGTCCAAAGCACCTTCCTCAGACTTTTTGTAAATTGTCGTGTTGGAATAAGCAGAGGATGTTTTTTCACCTGTGCAAACCAGAGAGTGGGAACACCTTTACACTCCTGGGATGGCAACCTGCACTCAGAAAAAGAAAATTTATCGTCTTTGCTTTGCTCAGCTTTGCCCAGGAATAATTTGGGGTATTTGGGATGGCCAATACAGGCACTGACACCCACGTTCTGGGACTTGGGAATGTTTTCTTGTGCTTTTCCTTCACAAAGACTGTAGCTGTTTGGGATGCTGTGGGATACCTGAGGCATCTGGGATTGAGACCATGGTAGATGGTTCCTGGATAATCTATGGAAGCATCCACCCTTTATCATTTTCACTCAGAGGAAGGTGATGCCCTGGCACAGGTTGCCCAGAGATGTGGCTGCCCTGTCCCTGAAAGTGTCCAAGGCCAATCTGGGTAGGGATTGGAACAACCTCGGGTAGTGGAAGGTGTCCCTGGGTGTTCCTAGGGTTTGGAACTAGATGATGTTCAAGCTGCCTTCCAATCCAAACCATTCTAGGATTCTACAGCCTTTTCCTGTTAGAGTGTGTGACAAATACAGGAGGTTTGTGCCCAGGGCATCACCAGGGCACAGACAGCCCCCATTAGTCCATGGATCAGGAGCTCTCAGTGCAGACATCACAGGAGCTGTTTGAACAAGCGTGCCCCAGGCTTGCTTTCTCAGGGACATTTTGCTGAGTTTCTGGGAAATCACATTTGCCCAATTGACATTTGTTAGTGAGTTTCAATACTTGCTGCTTCATGCCTTTAATTCCTTCGCTGGGTATGTTTCAACTATTTTAATGAGCTGATGATAATTTTGAAGGGTGCTTGTCCAGCACAAAGAAAAACCATTTGTGCCAGGAGTGGGAGCACCATTAGCAGCCATGACCTGAATCCCTGCTCTCAGTTCAAGGTATAAGTACTACAAAAGCGCTTTAAAATATAGCATTAAGCTTCTCCTTCTTTAAGAGGAATGGAGGGGTTTAAGATTGGAATTCACCTTAAATACTTGTTTTTAATTAAATTTTCTTAAGAGCTTTACTGTAAATTGTTTAAACATTATCACTGTGAATACAGGGTCAAGTGGAAATAGTTCCTGCCCACAGCAGGGAATTGAAACCAGGTGATTTTTAAAGTCCCTTCCAACACAAATCTTTCAATGATTCTATGAAATATGCCATCAAATCACACTTTGTTTAGTTTGATTTGGGATTTTTTTCTTTCCCAGTGAAACTATTGTTGTACGTTTTTAATTTACTTTATTTATTATTTTAGTGATCATAAGCTAGAGCAGCTAATACGGTGCAGTCCTATCACAACCCAAATGGAAAGAGAGTGCTTTTTGCCTTCACAGTTTTGGACTTTGAAGCATAAAAAAATAAGCCAAGTTCTTTGCAAGGTGTGGAATAAGGAACAAATTGTGAATCACACATTTTCTGCACCATTAACTCTTAAGTTACCTGAAGTTTGTCAGAACAAGCTATTTACTGCGGATGAGTTCTGCAACTGTTCTTGCTCTCTCTCTGGCTCAGAGATTCTGTAAGGCAAAAATGGGTTAATTTGGAGCCAATGGAGGCACTGGGATAACAGCAGGTAAAACTGGAAAGATAGTCTAGAAAGTGGGTACAAGATTCTGCTACTCTGCTTCATTTCTAAGAATAATTTGGAAGAGTTCACTTTCAGATGAGGGTTTGCTTTGGCTGCCATAAAAACAAAGGACGTTTCTTTCCCTAAAGGGCAGCATCAAGTGAAGAGTGGTAAAGTAGAAATTGGCCCAGTCTTACAAGTGGGCACCTGAAAAATGGTACAGAAAATTAAATTGCATTACACGACAAATTAAAAATGAAGAACCATGAACAGTTCGTATGTTAGCACAACTGATTTTGTTTATTTTTAAACCACCCCCAAATCCAATCATGCTCTATGTACATAGGCAATACATGGGATAGCACACCAAATATAGACAAGAAAGATAAAATATATTCTGGTTTATTTTGCTGGTGATTTTCATTTTTATTCTTTTTCTCGTTGTCCATCTGCTCAAGCTGATGAAATTATCCAACCCATACAGATTCCTATGCCAATCCTACCTCACCTCCTAATCCCACCCTGTCTCTCAGAGAGGGGAATCCATCCCATTACCTCTGGGGGGTTTTGCTGAATGCTGGAATGTGCTGATTTTCTGTCAGTTCCTCTGGACCTCATTTATTATGGAAAACTGTTTAGTGCAGAACAAGTATATCAGCACGGATCTGCTTTAACTATATTCTATAGTTAGTAGGTAAGACCAGCTAATGCTTTGGGTTACTCAGGAAATCATAAGTAGCACACACACACACAAATTTAAACAGAAAATAATCTTCCATGTCGTTTAGAGTGTTAATTTTCTTTCTCGTTTCCAGTGTTGTTTATTTCGCTAAGCACTGATGCAATTCTTTCCACTTGTGTTTATGCTCTGATTTTCTTACAAAACAGTACACTAGGCTTTCTGTATAAAACATACATATAAACATTTATATATATATATATATATATATATATAAAACAAAGCAACCACCCCCAAAATGGATTTACAGGTATGTATTTGTCCCACATTAGAAAATATACCATGTGCACATCTGTTTGTGGTCCCTGAATGTCACAGCGCTGGCTAATGGAATGGGGTCAGAGAGAAAGGGGACTTCTTTTCTCCTTGTTTTGCTTCAAATTACATGATAAATTACACAATGTGAACAAAAGCAGAGTAGAACCATCAGATCCTGTTTGCACATTGGAACCATGTCACTCTTGTTGCCATTGTTGTTACTCTCCAATTTGACTTCTAGTTGTTACTTCCCAGGAGTTAATATATCTATATTTTTTTAATCACATATATTCTCCCCTCACAAGCCACTGGATGCAGGTTCAGGGAGGATGAAACACTAGAAAGTCTGAAAGATCCTGTACTTTGGAAATTCTTACCCTGCATAACTTTTCTGGCCCTCTTTCTCAAAGATGGTCAATCATTTAGGAAATTATGGGCAATTTTACATAGCAACTAATCTTTAGCAAAAAAGATATTTTTTTTTCCTTCCAAAAGATGCTTTTAGACACTGATTTGAGACTGTTTTGGTTTTTTTTTTTCCCATGCATTGCTGGCATTAGAAGCCAGCCTTGCATTTTTTTGTATAAATACTGTTTTTTCAAGGGTAAGGCCTCCGTTATTGGTACAGATTGTTCTCTGTCCTCAATATCTATTCTTTCAGGAAACAAACTGGTCATTGGAACTGCTTATCATTACTGAGTGATGTGGTGAGAGAAGCCCCCCACACTAAATACACATTAAAATTGGGTGGTACCGAGGGAAGCGTTAAACTTCAGCCCAATTTATTTAGATCATGTAAGGGTGACCTAAATAAACTTCACCCCAATTTATTTAAGTCACGACTTCTCAACCTAAAGACTCTGTAATTGAAAAACCTCAGATATAAAAAAAATGCTATTAGGATTGGGGACAGAAAAAAAAAAAAAAAAAAAAAAAACCCAGAAAACTGTATTGAATTAAAAAACCAAAGTACTGCTTGCTGGTTTACAAAGAGTCTATAACACTGATAAAATCTTCGGAAACCAATGTGCTTTTTTTTTTTTTTTTTTTTTTTGCCTTTTGATTTTTTTCTTTCCTCTCTCCATGCCCTTCTTTATTTTGGCTTCATTTCAACCCGGGAGTTCATGTCATCCCCTTCCAGGTCATACTCTTCTACTTGGCCACTGGTCCACACCTTCATGCGGTCGGTGAGGTCGCTGGTTCTGGGCGCCAGGATGAAATCGTAAATCAGGGCAGCACTTGCTCCTCCAATGATTGGGCCAACCCAGAAAATCTGGAATACAAATCCAAGCCATTGCATCAGGTATTTCTGCATTTGGAGCTCCTCCGAGGAGCCTCACCTTGAAAACTGCGGCTTATCCACCTGAATGCTTACTTAACCACAGGGCATAAAACCAGGGATTTGTCACCATGAATTGGTGATAGACCCAGAGGTGAATATCTGTGACTGTGTTGTAAAGTTGTGATATTTAAAATCAGTTACCTACTGCTAAAACCTCTCTGCTACTACAGACAGAATTGGCAGGGAAGCATAATTTCTAAAACAACAGGACATTAGTTTCCATTCTCTTATTCAATTCCAGTGATAGGTGAATTTGACAGTAATACTTAATGAGGGGATTAATTTGCCACTAGATGCTGCTTAGCTGGTGAAATTGCTGTAATTGAACAGGCCTAACTACTTAAGAAAATTAAAATTTAGAAGGAAAAGTAATAAAATAATTTTAGTAGACAAGTTCATTTTGTTAGAAACAACAGAAGATATTGAAGACTTTTCAGGACCAAAGCACTACTGAGTCTGAAAATTCTTTTATTCAGCAATATCATTAGTTTAACACAAAATATTACCTCTATCTTCTTCTGTCTCTACAGAGGATGATAATTTTCCTATTAAATTCTGAAAATATCATCTCCTCACTTAGTTACTTCCCTTTAGTGTCCAAATAATAATGTTCAAGTGGTAGGCACTGCCAAAATTCCCCAATGTCCTCCTTTTATGCTTTATTCTTTAGATTAAAATGGAATCAGTATCCAAAATTTTCACAACCCCATTGTACTGCCACTAAATTTCCATTTGTGTCTATGCCAATATCATGAGTAGGAGAGTTGGAACAAGCCCCATTTTATATATTCAAGAACACATGCCCATTTACAACTTTATATCAGCCTTCTTTACTGAACTTGGGTGAAATAGATAAATTTTCATGAAGACCCTCATTTCAACCACATTTAAACACAAGGAATAATCTAAAATTTATAGTGCTTCCAGAACACTTATCCTTGAAAACACATAAGCAGGCACTCACCTGTAAGATGCTGAACATTTTATTGGCTCTTAAATACTGGATGATCCATTTCTTTTTATAAACCTGTTAAGGATCTTTCTAAATTGTGTTTTACCAGATTAAGCAGTAGCACTTTGCAAATTAAGTTTAAAAAATAAATACACAGTACATGATTCTGTGAAATAAGGCTTAAAAAATTAAGATGTTTGAAATAAGTGAATATAAAGGGGAATAACCAAAGAAAATCTAATGTATTGCTTTGAGCACAGAGACTGAATGAGCTTAGGACTTTTTGTTTGCCTGAGGCTGATCAGGATTGAAAGGAAAATATTCTTTGTTAAATGAAAAGGAAATGCCAACTCTGACTTGATCCTAATGATATGTGTTGAAGTGTTTCTGATCTTGTAGGTTATGTATTTTCTGAGACTCTTGTGAGTCAAACAAATTTACTCAACTCACCCAGTGGTTTTCAAAGTTGTTGGCGATGAGCGCTGAGCCGAAAGATCTGGCTGGGTTAATTCCACAGCCGGTGTAATCAATCTAGGAGGCAGAAACAGAAACAGAGGTGAGGCACAGATGAAGCTTCCCCATCATCCCCCTGCCTTCACAGGCCCACCCTGAGGTGGGACATGGCAGATAAAACCTCTGGGGGCTAAAACTTACAGCGAGAAGATGTCCCAAGGCAACGGAGAGACCAATGGCCAAAGGGGCCGATCCAGAGACATCGTTCCTTCTCCGGTCTGTGGTGGCCAGGACACACAGCACCAGCTGGAAGGTGGCAATGATTTCAATTCCCAGCCCTTGGCCTGCATTGATTCCCTCTGAAAGCTGCATGGAAGCAAGAAGGAAAATGTTATTTCATATTCCTGCATGACTTCAGCCGGTGTAACAAAGTTCTGCAGCATCTATTTCCTCAATATGAAAATGCAGACCTGCACAGCCATTTCCCTCCTGGGGTTCCTTTTGCTTAATAGGGGGGGAAAATAGGAAGAAATAGAAAAATTTGGAGAAAATATAGTTTTGAAACTTTCCCTGCTGTACTGAAGCCTAGGCATCAACAGCTTTTTTTGACCCAACCTGGTTGAGTGTTTGCTGCTTCCAGCCAAAGTGAGCCCTCAGCCACTGGGAACAACGAGACTGCAATTGATCTACGTGTGAGGAGCAAATCAGGAGAGAGTCACCTTCAGCAGAGTTTACTTCTTCAGATGTCAACTGTGGCGCCTTAGGACAGTCACTCATTGTTTCAGGGATTTCCATATTAATATTAAGATATTAATATTCTACCTATGCTGGGAATCAATTGCCTGAAGATATGCCTCAAATGCCACAGGAAATACCCTGAGATCAACATGAAGTTTGTGTGGGACTGGTTGATGTCACAGAAGATCAAAAGTATGTAAAACATTTCTAGATATTAATATTTAGTCTATATGTCTCTAATTTGCACAGATAATGGTGTCGTCAATGCAGATGAGATCCATTCACCTGATGAAATGATGGGGATCATTTGAAAGCTCTGTCTTGTTTTTTGTTTTACAGATCTCATTTGACTGCAATGAGCTTAGACACCTAAGTCACAGGGAACTTTTTGGTGTCTTAGACTCAAATTGAATCTCATTTAACTCCTTCAGGATACATTTAAAAAACATCCCCAATTAAGGAATCCCCAGGGGCTGATGGGAGTGCTTCTATTTCCTACTGAAGTAGATTATCTAGAAAGACTCAAACTGTCAGACATAAATATTCAAATGGTATTATTAGTCATGTAATCAGCAGTGTTTCTGCTGGTAAATGCTGTAGAACATATTGAAACCATGGTGATCCACACAAATGGACATTACAGAGCAGAAACGCTGTCATATTTCAGAAGTACTGCTACAAAAAATTGTGCCTAAGAAACCATGGAGGTAAACCATTTGATTTTATAACAAGTTTTGAGTTCTGCTTTTACTTGCTGTATTCAGTAATGTCTTCGCTAAGTCAAGGCAAGTCTGTTACTGAGCTGAATAACTTGATGTTAAGCAGAAATAACTCACTTGCAGGGGGGGATGAAACATGAGCTTGGCCACAGGCCAGGGGACTGAGAATGTGACTCAGAGTAGGAAGCAAACTAGGCAAAACTTATATTAGTTTGTGCTATCAGTAGGTTATCACATCTGTCAGAGCCCCTGCATTAAAAACTGCTGGGTCATACATGGCAAAAAGCATAATTACATGTTATTGTGACCTGTCCAGAACAATGAAACCACGGGAAATCCTGCTATTAATCTGATTTTGTGGTTTATGCCCTAATTTCCCCAAAGTTAATACTTGCAAAACCTTACAACTTAAAGATGCTTAACTGAACTATTTCACTTTCCACAGGAGCTGTTCACATTTCTTGTTTCTTCTCTAGAAGAAAGTTTAAAATCAAATTCCTAAGTGATGAAAAAAAGGCATTTGAGTCTTTCCACAGCATAAATCTGATTTTTAAATCCTCCTAATCTGAAACACTAATAATGTATTTTTATAACTTGTTATTTAACATGCAGGAGAAATATCCTCTGAGTTAGAACTAGTTTATCCACGAATAGAAGGGAATACTGGTTGAAAGGATGGGTATTTTGGTTTCTTCAGCATCCCTAGAGTAGAAACTGAAATCTATTAATGAAACCTTCATCATTATTAGGACATACATGTGAGAAGTGTGAGTCTGACATAAATGCCTCCATATGAGATGCGCCGAAAATTGCAGAATCCAGAAATTCATGCTTGATATCTCTAAATTAATATTTTATTGCTTTTGTAAATTTTAAAAATAATTTTTCACTGTAGAGACAGTGGGATTTTTGTCTCTCAACAAATTAGGCTTCCAATGCATTTCCTTGTATCAAAACCAATTTAAGAATCTGGACTATATACCCTCTGGAAAATCTTATCTCACATTTGGAAGGCCAAATGGCCAAACTTAAAAGCCAGGTGTTCTTAGCAAACAAGTGACTGATGTGCACATGCCCAAAAACAGATAAAAAACCAAATTCTCTCCTGTCACAATGCAACCCCAGAGAACCCAGAGCTGATGCAACAATGTTAACATTTGACAAAGCCTTGACATTTTAAAAGATTAAACACTGGCCAGCCATTGGGCTTCCCCTTCACTTGAAGGGCTTCTATAAAAGACAATAACAGCAAAATTATTCTTTAAAAACCTGTGATAATCCTTATCTTCGAGAGGCGGAAATCATATTCTTCCCTTCCCTCCAGGAAAAACACATCCTACAGCTGACGTGACTTGAGGTCATTCTCCCTGCTAATCAACACTTATTGATGGGCTGTGTGGAATCAAAGAAAACCTGGAAATATCATAGGAAACCTTTTGCTTTCCTCCAGCCGGGTAATTTCACGCTGCCTGCCAGGAACGTTAAGATTCCACTGTGAGAGCAAGGACTCTGGGCCATGTTCCAAAATGGGACAAACCTGGCCCAGCCTTGGATGTCCTGCTTTGCTGGGGCCTGTGGATCTGCAGTGTGTGAGTGTAGGATAACAGAGTATTTATTTGCCCCCTTTTCAGAGCTAAATTATTGCTGGAGCAGCAGCCTGGGCCATCCATGGTACGCATGGAACAACACCAGTGTTCACCATCCTGAGCACACCCCAAAAAACTTTAAAAAGGGAGTAGGAAGTTACATTCCGTTCTGTCAAGTTTAAATGTTCATGTGCATGTTTATATTATTTATATTTATATTTATATTTATATTTATATTTATATTTATATTTATATTTATATTTATATTTATATCATCCTTATTGTTAGAGGTTTTGCAAGTCTCACCCAGATAACATTTTGTACCTTTTGAATCTGCTGGTTTAAGCTCTTGACAGAACCAGGGAGACACAATCAACATGAGTTTGTCATCCTTTGCTTATATTTTCTGTATGTTATTCAGGTTTTTAAGGAAAGCTTGAACTTTTGTGGACTATTTTGTAGAATACCAGACTCTAGAAGCTTCAGAGTTGTCTAAAGCTTAATCTGAATTTAGTGGGAAGCAGTACCACACATTAGAGACCTGACTAAAAATCCACAGCTGTTCTTAACGTCTGTCATTCTGCTACTGAGAATATACCGAACACAAGGTGACCAATATCTCTGGTTCCTAAATAGACAAAAGAATGCTTTGAAACTAGACACACCCACTTCTAGCGCAGTGTTGGGGTGAAGAGGACCCTTTCCAGTGACCTGTACCCACACTGCAATGCCTTTTTCCCTGCACTGGTACCTCTTACCATTGGTCACAGGGTATGTGAGCTGACACTGCATCTGTCCCTGATGTATCTGCTGGGAAACCTTTGACATCTTCTCTTTGCAGCCCAATAATCCTCATTAAGGTTCAGAAAAAAATGTCAGAGGGCAGGGAACAGCACAGCAACTCCCTGAGCTTTCAGGCTTCAGACCTGGGAGACTTGAGGAGTGGATTCAGTGCTTTAAGGAACCCAACATGCTCTAAGGGGTTTAAATGAAACACACAAGCCCATATTCCTCTCCAAGAGAGTCTACACAAACTTCTTTCCCTTTTTTGTTCACATGAATAATTCCACTGAGCTTCATCTCTAAGTCAGTGTTTTGACAGAGAAAGCACCAGAAACACACATAAGAAATGGGCTGAATCCTTGGCAAGGTGTGAGAGCTATCTGTGGGCACATTTATCTGATCAGCTGAATCAATCTTGGCTACATTAGCTTGCAGTGAGTAATTCCCCCCCGACCCTCACAGCTCCCAGACAAGAAGCAGAACCTGTAGACACCCCCAGGGAGGAGCATCCTTCTGTGGGCTGAATTCCATCATTTCCAGCCTTAACCATCCCATGATTAATATTCCCTCCCCGCCCCCTGTTCACTGTGAATTTGAACAAGGTAATGGAATAAAAATCTACCAGAATTCAGTAAATGTACAGAAATCGCATCTTCTTCAGAAAACTCCTGAGATGCAACAAATTGGAAACTATGGAAGCACTGAAGGCACACTGCAAGAGACGCTCAAATGAGGAGGGTTAAACCCCAAAAAGAGTTATCTGGACATGAACATGAGAGCAATCAGTGGTGAGGAACACCTGCTTTATGTCTTAGGAAATGGGCAGTGGCCACATCACTTCCAGCTCTCCATAACATCAGACAGGAGATGGGAACTATGGAATTTGTTTGCCAGAAGTGCCCTTAACTGCCATGTTTAGCTGACTGACTCCCACAACAATAATTTGGGAAAATTAATGGTATGTTTTCTTTCCTTTTGATTTTTTTTAATGTTTTTTTGTTTTTTGGGACAGGATATGTATGAGTTGTCTGCCTTCGGAAGAGAAATGGGGACAGGAAATTAAACTGGCCCAAGGTAAACCCCACTGTGTACTTCTCCAGTGGCTTCATATTTTTCTCATTATGAGTGAAAGTATATCAAGTCCAAACCTGTTTCCCGTTATATGGATAAGACGCTTTGTTATGCAAGGTGGTTCCATCACGTGGTGCTGAGCTCCATCTCATCCCACAAACCCTTAGCCCTGCATTGGAGCTTCCAGGACCCAGCTTCCTTTCATATAACAGGGATTAGTTTATCATTGTTCCAGAAAAAAAAGGAAAAAAAAAAAAAAAGGGGCTTCTGGAATTGCAGAAGTCTATTTTTTAACACGGGATTTTTAGCTTTCCCCATTCTTATGAAACCCCAGAGCAAGCCCGGCCTGCTAGTGTGGTTTTGAGGGAGGAAATATAAACCACAGCATTTTTATTGGCTGGGACATCTCTTCCTTGCATATCCTCACCATCCTACCTAAATTATTACCTTTTTTCTGCCATGGCAGACATTTTTCCTAAAGTTAGCATTTTATTCAAGTAAGTTCTTGCCGTCTTACAGCATTTTCTTCTTATCGCTTAACATTTCCCTTCTTTGACTTCCCTTCTTTTACTGAATAAGGAAAACACTTCACAAAAAATTTAGAAGGTTCATTCTCTCTTTGTCATCCTCTCTTTTGAAATAATAATCATTCTTTTTTATGGTAACTATTTATAATTCAAGCATTTGGCTGGCAAAGTTCTTCAATGGGATGTTCTACAAATGTAATCTCAGAAATTCATCTCCCTGCTTCCCTCCAAACCACATCCCACTGTCATGCCCGTCATTTCGTTTCACTTTTCTCACTCTTTCATCTCCAGCTCTGTCATGAAAAGAACTTGATTATTTCTGTATTGATAACATACCTTTATTCTCCTGGAAATCTATCCCACATCTCCATAGCTATAAACCATCCCTTGAGTGATAGCCAAAACTAATTCAGAGACTTCATCCCTGGCTGTTTAACTACAGTTATTCACTTCTACACTTGCTATTTAACAGCACCACTCCGAAATGGCTGTTTCTAGACCCATTAATTGACTATTAGGGATTCGGGGAGTGCAGAAGTCTCATTTTGTCAGTAAAGAGAGACAGGCAAAAATCTAAAGAGTTTCACTTAAAATTACATGACAGGAGCACTCAGAGGCTGCTAATGAATTAGCTTTGGATCATATCCTACATCAACAATGGAAGCATTCAGCAGAACCTGGGGACAAAACATATTGTCCTCTGCTAGATTATCCTTCCTACAAATACAGCCTTAAGAGCTCTAAAGGGGGCTCATTCAATTCCCAAAGCAGAAATCATATTTTCCGTTCTTTAGGCAGCAGACACCCTCCAGGAACAAGGCAAAGCTCCCTCCTCCCACCCTCTCTGCAGGCCGAGGAGAAATTATCCAGGGCTTCGTGTCTTAGTGACACAGAGAGAAAGAGGGGCAAAGATTATTATATTAAACCAGAGCACATAAAATTTGTGTGTCAGACCAAGACAGGCAGTAAGACTCAGTTCCTCTACAGGACTTGCATTTAGCACAGCTGGTCAGAGACAGACAATTGTTTTTGTTATTTGCTCTTTTACTTTTTGATGTGCTTCTGGGAAAGTTACTTGTGAGAAACTTTTTTGGTTGGTTGGTTGGTTGGTTGGTTTTTTGTTTGTTTGTTTGTTTGTTTTTGTTAAAAGTTGCTGCTGAGAAAAAAAGAGCTTTTATTCAGAGGATAAGGAATTGTGAGGTTTTGTATTTTTTTCTTTAGAGAGCTAAACCCAAGCAAACAGTTAATTTTCTGTAATAGCTGAAGCACTCATTTATACCACAGAGCTGTTTATTATATCCTCTTATTACCAGCCCAGAAGGAGGTAGTATTTCAGATGGGGAATTTTGGGCATATCTGAATTTTGAGCCAAATAGGATCGTCCTTTCTGTGTTGTTACTGGAATAACACCTGGATTTGCACAGACCCCACAGTATGGTTGGCAATTTCACCAAAGTAATAGTAATTTTATATTTCTGGAAAAACTCCAGCAAATCTGTGAAGTTCTCAAAATTCAGGAGTCAGTCTTGTGCACAGCATTGAAGACTTGGCATTTCCATGGGGTTAAAAACCAGCTGAGCCTGAGCAATGCATTTCCGGAACTGGGGGAACAATTCCAGCTCCTTCATTTCTCCACCTTGTTCACCAAGCAAGAAGACCTAACAGAGGAAGGAAAAGGACTGAACCTGACCTTACCCATTCCAAACACAGCCATCAGTGCCCTCAGGAGGAGCTCTGTGTGTCTGTGTGTGAGGAAACGTGCCACATTTCTGCTCTGAAAGCGTTCATTGACTCCACTTGGCACAGAATTAGCACCGAGAGCCTGGAAAAGTTTAGTTTTCTGTGACACCTCCCAATGGTTCCTAGAGAGGGGATGCAGAGGACTCGTCCAGGGAAGCACACAGAGGATTTCTTTACTCCTTTCTAGTCTATGTGAGTCGTGCCTTGCAGAGCTCTCAGGCCCTCCTGCTGTTTATAGTTTCCTCCAGGATGCCTGTCAAGCCCTGTATATTTGATTTAACAGGTCAATGTTGTGCCTCAGCCTCAGATCTCCTCCAGCAGTCAAACACCAGCACCAGCTCTGTGTGCCAGGAAGATCAGCACTTTCCCATCAATTACACATTAACAAATACTCAGGGCTCAGAATGTTCCCAGCCAGGCCAGAAAAAACCTCCAGGAGACAACTGTGGTACCAGGTAAAGACCTCTCTGTTATTGAACTCCCTCGATTAGGCTGGAGAATGGACAAATAAGCAAAAATGTACTACTGCCCTAAAGAAAACAGGCAATTTCCTCTGGAGACAAACAGGAAATTTTTCAAGGGTTATCTTTTCTTCCTTTAGTACTTGTGATGTGGTTTGGTATCCTTGCTTTAAAAATGCTTCACTTAAAAATATCTATACAGCCCAGATAGTGATATTTTTTAGGACTGACTGATTAAAGAAAATTTTTTCTCAGCTCCCTGAAGTTTACATTATCTGCTAAAACCCACGAGCCCTGCTACAAAAACCTAGATTTTTTTTTCTTACCATTGCACCAATTTAACCAGAATTAATCCATAATATTCATTCTCTTGCTGTGGACATTTCCATTTGTTCTCAGGCTGTGGTCCTTGCCATGTCAGATCCTGGTTCAGAACCCACACCTACTAATGGATTTTTTAAATTTTTTTTTTTTAAAAAAAGTTTACAATGAATTTAAATTAAAAATTGTAATTTGGGTTTATCTCATTTGAAGAATCTTTCTGTCCATCTGTCTCTGGTGTGTGAGTGTGTTTGAGGGTGTGCAAACACAGAACACCCAGAACACCCAAATATATTTGATACAATCAGAGAACTCTATGGAAAGGAAACCAATTTTTGCTGTTTATTAACCACTAGGGAAGGATGGTGGCAAAATTAATTTTACTTAAATCGTACTTAGTTTGACAGTTGCTCTAACACCAAAAAATCATTCTCTGAAAATCCCAGTATGACTCCGCTTGTATTACAATATAAACTAACCTACCAAATTAATAATTTTTTTTAGATCTATGGCAACTCATTGTTTTAAACACCCCTGTGCACCCTTTTCAAGAATTTCTACCATTTCTAAGTAGAAATAAATGAAGAGAACCTTTAAGTTTGAGGCCTGCAGAGCCTTTTCCAAATGGTCATCCTTGGATCCACCGGCACCAAACCCACTTTGATCTCCTCTGCTCTAGCACAAAAGGACTGGGCTGCAGGAGGAGGGGCACCAAGGGCCTCTCCTTGTCCCAGAAATGGCCGTGCTGCTGCATCCCTCCGTGCTCCCTGCCAAAATCCCGGGATATGGCTCTGTCGTTAGAGAGGCGCTAAGCAAATCTTCGCAGAAATGGAAATCAGATAATAAGCTCTGAGATCTGAGATAAGCATGAGAGCCACAACCCCGAATTCTCTGGGGGATGGGTGATAACCATCAGGTTTACATCTCAGCCCAGATGTTTCTGCTGTCACTGTGTGAACTCATTAAAAAGAGGCCAAGAGCGTGGCCAGTTTTGAGCAGGTGCCTTTCCTGTGTCCCACCTGCCCGGCCTGGGGCCTCTCAGCACAATGCTGGCAAGCCTTAAAAGCCCTCTGCTGCAAAAACTGACAGTGAACAATGAGCTATTGTTGTGACAGTCTTTGTCAAGAAATAAAAATCCCAGCTCAATGTCATGTACCGGAACCATTTTGCTCATTTTAAAAATGCAGCAACTTCTGGTCCCTTGTGAATGTTTGAGCCCGCAGATGTCCCAGCAGAGGAAAACTTGGCAGGAGAAACCTAAACTGGATGAAAAATAGATAGAGCAGAGGGCAGAGAAAGGGAGAATGAAACTTCTCACTGTCCCAGACTTGAGAATGGCAAAATATATAATCTGCCTTGAAAAAAAAAAAAAAAAAAAGGCATCCAAGTATTCTTCAATAAGCGCTAAAGGTCAGGAACCCAGCTGCATGTCCCGTCCATCCAGCAGCACCTCTGGAGCTGCAATTTTCCACAGTGACTCAGAGGAAAAGCAGCATCTCTTACTCAGTTGTCCCCTCACACTGTCAAGCTCTCAGTTTATTTTGGACGTTCTTCCAACTCAAGCCGGCTTTGTTTAATTGGAGGTTGGAGAACGGGCTCGTAGGGCGCGGGCACGAGGAGACAGGGAAATCACAAGGCAAACACTGAGTCATCCAGAGCAACCAGGCAAGTCCTGCTCCCCATGGTGAGAAGGCCCCTTGTGGGGACCAAACGTGGGGAGTGTGGTGATTCCCACAGGGAATTCCCTCTGAGACAAGTTTCTAAATGATGGGGAGCATGGAGGGGGGAATGTCAGGATAAACATTTCAGAGCTGACCCACAAATGCCATTAAAAGGTGCGGCAGGCCTCAACCACAAAAGAAAGGGAATTCCCAGTGCTGGTGCAACATTATGTTTGCGCTGGAAAAGCAAATTGGGAATTTGTTGGGAGAAAATTCACCAGGCATGGATGCTCTAAAGATAAGTTCATCTGCAAATGATAAGGATCCACATATCACATCCTATGCTCCACTCTCCTGGAGACAAGAGATTTTTCATCTTCCCCAAGGAGCAGAATAAGGCTGGAGCTGGGGACATGTAGACAGTAAAGGAAAAAAAAACCCTAAAAATCTCCAGCATTGAGGTTCCAAGGTGCTCTGTTGCTGCTGGACCACAATCCAGCTAAGTGGGAGTAGTTTGGGAAAAGGATTCATTCCCATCACTGGAAGTGTTCAAGGCCAGGTTGGATGGGGCTTGGAGCAACCTGGTCTTGTGGAAGGTGTCCTTGCCCATGGCAGGGGGTTGGATCATTAGGGTTTCTTCAAACCAAGTCAGTTCCATGATTCTGTGGTTCTGTGGTGTGCCTTGGTGAGGCTGGGAGGTGTCTCAAAGGAGCAGATACTGGTCTGCTATGAGGAGTCAAAGACAGCCAAGGTTTCCTTTTTCCCTGCCCTTGAGAAATCTAGAGCTGGACACGGGGTGTTTATCCCCAAAGGACACTGCACGTTCTGCCACGGCTGATCCTGGTTTGGGGAGCCCCACGGAGCACAGAGAGACAGCCAGTCACAGCAGAAATTCAAAGGGTGCTGCAGCAACAAGAAACTCCACACTCCAGGAATAGTATCCACATGAATATTCACCTGTCTTAAAATGACCTCTGAGTCCACTGACCACAGATCTCCTCTGGCTTTTCCAGAGAGCTCCTTAGTTACACAAACAATGTTTATCAGTCCACTGGGTGTTTTCTAAACCCAAGCCCTCCTATTTGTTATTCTTGGTTGTTTTTCTTTTCCCTTTATCTACCCCAGCAACGTTACCTTCAGGTCTGTTTTTCTTGCCTACCATTTTTGAACCATTTATAATTTTTAAAATAATATCTCTCATCATAAACTCAAAGGCCAAGTTTTCAAATAGTTTCCAAATTATAGCCCCAAGACTGAGGGGACACATTTCCTGGCACTCCCTATGTGCTCTCATCACTATGCCATAATATAGAAAACTATAAAATTGTGAAAATTGTGAAGTGGTGTCTGTATTTGTCACAAAGTTTTAATTAATTAAATATCCTATATATTTAGCTCAGGTTATTAGATAGATAGGTAGATAGATAGATAGACAGATAGATAGATAGATAGATAGATAGATACAGAGATACAGAGATATAGAGATATAAAATAACCTGAGCTAAAGAAATTTTCTGAGTATATTTTTAAAAATTTGATAAAAGTTCTCCAGATAAGCAGTGTTTAACAGCAAGTATTGTGTAACATTACAGCACAGAAGCCTCCTCTCACCCCTCTTTCCTGCTCGAGCTCTTTGCTGGTCATTAACTGCCTGTGCTGAGTAGTTTCTTCCATTATCCAAACTCCAGATCTGTCCTCATCAGACAATAGCCAGCTCTGCTGGCAGATGAGTGCATTTTAGATCTGGTATTCTCTATTCTTACAGCTTTACCTAATGGAAATTTGTAACGTGTAGTAATCCAACTTCCAAAAAAAAAATACAAGATGATGTAAGGAAAAAATACTTGAATTTTTAGAAGAGCAAACACACTGAATACTCCTCATCCAGCTTCTCCAATTCTCCAATTTTTTACTTTGGAACCCACACCACTACTAAAATATATTGGAAGTTAAGTGTCTTAAAAGGATTCAGTAATCTAAATACATCTCTGAGCGTTGTCCAAAATGTCTTACTCGGGACCAGCCAAAGTAACTAAAAATATATCTGTTGACTTAAGCAAAGTTTGGATCAAAATCCTGATGTGTGACTGGTTTGCTTGTCTTAGTGTAAACCAGACCTTAATACTGAACATGTTAAAGGAACATCCTGCATTTTAATCCTCCCTTCTTTCTCCTCAGCCTTGTACTGTCCATGGCTGGGTTTTGTGCCTCGTTTTATTGTGTTTCTTTTTTTCCCCTTTGTGCAGTGAGAAATACATGGATTTTTCTCACTTAATTTTGGATACTTAGCAGAGGCTTCCAAGCCTGGAGCTGCGTGTCTCTGGAAACAACTCAGATCTAGAGGTGGAAGTGCCTCTCCTTGTCTCTCATTCTCTGTGGATTAGAGAGGAGCCAGTGGAAATGAGCTCTCAGCTTGGTCCCTCAGTGCAGGACCTGCAGCCAGGCAGGAGAAATCCGAGTTCAGGCATGCAACCTCACCCTGTATGCACTGGGAGCACTGGATAGCCACTCCATTGCACTGCCCCCACCACACTTTTCCTGTAAAAAACACCTCTCCAAAAGCACAGCAGGGTCAGAACAGAGGACAAAGCCACACACATCCAAACCCTCTTCACAAGCTTATCAAACAAGCAGCGCTCTCTTTCCTTCTATTCCCTTTCCGAGCAGGGAATCCACACCTCGCTATCCACAAGAAGGTGCAGAAGACAGAGTAGCTGGCAGGGATGCCAGCTCTGAGCCTCCCCTCCTCGTGCTCAAGTTGAAAACCATAACAATAAAAGCAGCTGTGGTTTCTCCTCACCAGCTGAGAGCTGTGGTTTCAGGATGTGCCCTGTTGGCATCAGCTCTGCACCAGCACAGCCCCTCTGCTGCTGCTCCCCCAAACCTTGGGCTCAGACCCAGGTCCCCCTCAGCCCTCCCACGCCCAGGCACTCCAGGCTTGTCACTGGGAAATGAATGGATCTGCTTTCCTTTCTTTTCCTCTCTAGTTCATTCTCGCAAGGGAGAAGAACAGCTGCTGCCCTCACTATCCCCAGGGGGGTCTCCCCACTGTCCTCCAGACAGAAAATTTATAACTGGATGTGAAAGAGAAGAGAAACAAAATTCTGGATATTTTCCAACCACAAACAGTGGGACCAGAGCTTTTAGAAGCTATGTTCTCTGTTATTCCATTGCACAGAAATTGCCAATCAATTTGTAAAATTTATACGACGGAGACTCAACCCTGCCTTGTTTTGCCTTTGTAGCTTGAGCAGTTACTGGCTGAGGGGCAAGAAGAGCTTCACCCCACTTCAGAAATGGCCAGGTTTAGTGCTTTGGTTAGAGGAAGGAACCAGTCATCAGGATTTTATGGAAGCAAAAGGGAAAAACCAAGCTTAAGTGCTACCAAAACCAGACCTCCCGTGTTTAATGGCAGTTGGACCTCTCGAGGAAACCACTTGGGCAGACACCCTGTCCCGTGTGGTTGAGCTGTTCCCTCTCTCAGTGGTTTCACAGGAAAGATTATGTCTCAGACTCACAGCCAGAGCCTTCTGGAGTCAATAAAATTATTTGCTCTTCTTCCCCGAAACGTTTTGAGTCAACACATCAAGATTTCCAGAGCGCTGGCAGGATGGAATAGCTGCAGGCACCAGGAGAGAGGCAGGTGAGCAGCAACTCACGGAGTAACACGAGGGTGGATGATACTGAACTGCCCAGGAATCACCTTAATATCAGATTTTATTCTGTTTTGGAAACCTGACTAATGTTCTGAATTAACAGTAATGTCAAATGACAGTATGCAAAACCATATTGCTATTCTGCCTAAGTTATTTCAGAAGAGGTGTTGCATTTGCAGCTTTACATCCCAAATACCCTTGTGACTTCAAATGGGCATAAGGTTTGAAATCAGCTCAATTTATGAACTGCAGTCAGGAGTATTCTGCAAGAAAGGGGTCAAGGAAAATACGCTAAATACTTGTGCTTAAGAGATCAGGTCAAATAAGTGACCATAAGGAATTTCCATTTATAGCACTGTGTGTCCGGCAGTGTCTGTAGCACTGCCTCTAACAGTGGGATGATTTCAAGTTTAAAAAGGTATTTATCCTTTTTTTTTCCCTCTCTTATTATGCTGCAACAAGAATAACAAAATGACATTTTGAGGAGGAGGAGTTGTGGCCAGGCAGTTTTTAGGCAGCACGATGAGAGCATCTGGCTGGGGGAGAGCAGGAACCTGCACCCAGTTACCTGTAGCTGCCTCATATTTTCTTCCAGTTTACGCATGAGAATTCAGGATTTGTCCAATTTTTGCCCAGAAATGCACAGATAGGGCAGCTGGGATTCTGTCAGGCAGGATCTGAGCACTCTGCCTAATGCAACAGGTACTGCTCACACCTTTGGGGGTGGGATTTCTCCTGCTGCACACCTCTCTGCTCCCAAGGGTTTTCACTGCAGCCATCACCAGGACACACAAACAATTAATTAAGTACTGAAAACGAACCGCACTCAGAAGCCAAAACAACACTGGTACATGCACATTAATCAGTATGTCACCTTAGAGACCCTCAGCACCACAAAAGGTCATAAAAATGCCAGTGATTACGGAGTTAAACTGGCATCAAAAGCCACCTCTCGGCAACTTGGATGTACAAAACTCAACATAAGCAAAACTGATCACGACCAGAATGTCCTAAAGCTCCTAAAGTGAGGGTGGGGAGGAAGGACCATCCCCGTGACATCCTGGTTATCAGTCAGGACTGGATTCTCAGCTACAACAAACAGCCTGAGGTCACCAGCACCGGCAGAACCCCTTCAGTAGATTACAAATGCTTTAGTAGATTACAAGTGCTACATTTCTACTCAAATTAAAATAATAATAATAATAATAATAATAATAATAATAATAATAATAATAATAATAATAATAAAGGAAGAAAAGAAAATAGAGGAGGAATTAAAAGTTTCTACCTACAGCATCTAGTAGATTACAGGTGCTACATTTTTACTCAACTATATATATAAAGGAGGATTTAAAAGTTTCTACTTACAGCATTAAGCCCCAGGGAGTTTCCTGGGAGAGAGGAGGTGACTCCCGAGAGAATGGCTGTGGCCACCACTGCCCCCAGGCACTGGGCGAGGATGTACATGAGCGCCTTGAAGATGCTGATCTGACAGCTGAGCAGCAGCCCCAGGGTGACGGCCGGGTTCAGGTGCGCCCCGCTGATGTGGCCCACGCTCTGAGCCATGGTAGCGATGGATAACCCAAAAGCCAGGGAAACCTTCACGTTGTCCTGAGACCTCGTTGATGTTTTGTTGGCCACCACGGGGAAGTTGAAGCCCAGAGCAGAGCCGATGCTGATAAAAATAAAAAGGCTCATGGCCAGGAACTCAGCCACCACTGCCCTCCAGAATATTTTCTTTCTGAATTCGCTAGCCATCTTTCCTCTTTCTTTCTCTCTCTCTCTCTCTCTCTCTCTCTCCCCTCCTCACTTTCCCTTCTCCCTCTCTCCCTTCCTTTGCCTGATATTTTTCCTTTGAGGTCTGAAGAGAAATCTGGAGGAAAAATACGGTCCTTGGATTATTTATAGGGCTTTGGGTGGTCTGTAGGAGGGAAGGGGTGTTGCACAAAAGGAGGAAAGAACATCTACATAGATGCTGACTGCTAGATTGATGTAAGACACTGTTTGCCTGCCAAAGTTTTTTTCTTCCCTTTTTTTTTTTTTTTTTTTTTTTTTTTTTTTTTTTTTTTTTTCCTTTTCCCCTCCCGTAACAGCGTTCGATCTCTGCCGCCGTTTTTAAGAGGCTCCTTAAAATTCTTGGAAAAATCCTTAGGAGAGCTTCAGGAATTTCAGCCTCACTCCTTTAGCTCCTGTGTCATCTTTCAGCGTATGGATCAGGATGAAAGCTTTGATGGGATTTCTGTCAGGGAATTCTTTCTGAAACAGAAAGCAAAGTTATCAGCGCGGGCTGGTAAGTTATTCACGCTCAGCTTCAGCGGCAGCAGATAACAGCTGAAAGTAGTAAACAAGACTGACAGCTAAATCCACACTCCAGAGGCTTCAGGAGCTCTGTTTCATTTGAAATAAGGGGTAGAAATGTCCCTTCTGCTGGCTCTGGGGACTCGGAGCTGTTTTGGATGCCAAGTCTGGCGGCTGTACGGACACACTTGGATTTACACAGCTCGCACGAGCCGGTGTTCACTGGTGAGGGATCACTTTTAATCTCTGTGCAAATCTACCATAACACTGGTAAGCTGGAAGCTTTAAACGCGTGTAATTTGGATGCCGATGTTGGTTTTTTAAATTTATTTACATATTAAAATTTATGTCGTTTCTTCTCTTTTCTTCTTCCAAGCACGGAGGCGTCTCCGGGTTTCCCCAGCCTTCCCCTTCTGAGTGGCAGGGGAAAAACAAAACAAAACAAAACAAACCCACCAATTTGGGGGCTTCCTAGCCCATGTCCTGCAGTGGAATCTCATCTCTCACCACCGTGCTGAAGGTCAGCTCAGCTGTCCTGGCTGTCACCAGGGACACTGCTGCCGCTCAGCCTCAGGACTGGGCAGACAGAGGGACAGAGGGGAGAGCAAGGGAGAAGGGAAATTACATGCTTGGGTTTGCAGACAAAATGAACCTCCCGGCAGTGCCAGAGCCTCTCGGAGCAAAGGGTCTGTGTGCCTGGTTTTATCTCTGCGGGGCTCGGGCACACGGCTCGGATTAACCCCTGTGCTCCCAGATCCCTGCCTGCTCTGCAGCTGCGGGTGTGTCCAGCTGTAAATCCCGGGGTTTGCTCTGACTTCAAACCAAGGAAAATCTGTTCCAGAGGCAGGAAATAATTCTCCAGGCGCAGCTCTTGAAGGATGGGTGTTTTAAAGCAGCCTGCTTCTCTGCCTCCTCTTTTTTCTCTTCTTTCTTTAATGCATTGGTAACATCTTCTGAACTGTACTTAAATTAATTCAAGGCTTTTTCATTTGGACAACGTGCCAGTAAGAAGGAAAAAATTGAATACACACCTGGATAGTATTAGACAGCCAATAAGGGGGGGTTTAAAATATATTTGGTTTTCAAAAGACGATTCAGTGACAAAGCTGAAAACAGTTTAAATAAAAACCCAGATGTCTGCAGTTTGACATACCCAAGTCTTATTCTTCCTAGGCTTCAGATGTTCTTGATTTTTCACATAGCCAGGTTTTTTTTTTTTTCCTTTTTGTTTTATTATATACTTGCACAACTGGACTGTACCAGTGAAAAAAGGAAAGAGCAAAGAAACAGGAACAAACTAATTACTGAGTTTACCCTTCTAATTACAGCAGGGCTTCAATGAGGAACTATGTGACAGCAAAATCAAAAATCAAATTTAGCCAAATAGTGGAACATAGTGGAATTTTAATATAAGATACAGTTGATTCCAGTTGTATCCGGTCCAGTGTAACTTTTTATTTCCTGCAAACACTATCTGGGACAAAGATCTTCAGTGATCAGCTTCCCTGCTCCTTCCAAGAGGATGCCCAAGACCCAGGCAGGGCATGTATCACACACCTCAAGGAACTGAGACAGCAGAGCTCGGTAAGTAGTTTGCAAGAGTTTCCATGTGTCCCAAATTGGCCTCTGTGGGATGGAGCTGCCCAGATGGTCACTTGTGCCCACAGGAAACTCGCTCTTTACTCACCTCTTCCTACAATTAGGAACTGGATGACCAAGCCACCTCTGTATTGCTACTGATAAGGTGAGGAAGAACCCCTCCAAGGAAAACTTTCAGGAGGTGGGAAAATAGACTGAGGAAGTATTGCAAAATGCTCCCCTGATTTCTGCAGCCTCCTCCGGGTATCCCTGACTGGCCTGTGCCAGAGACAGGACACCAGGAAAGCCAGACCTTTACGTGAACAACACAAACATTAAATGTACCTCAAGAGCAGCAGGCTGGGCACCACCTTGGTGTTGAACCCTTTGGTCACCTCACACTTGCATTTTCATCCTGGGACTCTCCATTTGTCTTTTCATAGATGTTACCAACCTCTCTTTAAATTTTGGAACTTGGTGCCACAGTAACTCGACAAAACGGTCATTCAGACAGAAAAAGAAAGAAAGAAAATCTGAAATAAATTAAAGACAACAACAGGGAATATACACAAATAAAAGAAGAGACAGGCTTTTCCTATGCATAGAAAAACCACCAAGTGAGGAAGCAGAAGGAGATGGCAAAAAAAGAACAAATATTCTGCACAAATAGAGGGAATTGTGGACAAATTAAATTATGCAGAGGTGTGAGTGTAATAAGGAAAAAGGGAAGAGAAAATGTGAGTAGAGGAAGCACACATCAGCTGGACTTCTTCAGAAATGTCCCCCACAACACAAATCTGACTGATGCCCAACTCACTGTGTCACTTTTCCAAAAACCAAGCGCCATCCCATGTTACTCAGGCTGATGGCAAAGACCCCAGCGCTTGGTAAAGTAAACAAAGTACACTCAGACCCCAAAACCAACAGAAGCCCCAAAAAAGGGGCAAAATCCGATTTCCTGCATGCCAGATAAGCTGGGGTTTGTGCAGACAGATTTTCTGGGCATGAATGAATTTATGCACTACTCTTGAAGGTGGGGTTTGGATTTTTCTAGAAATAGAGATAATGTCCAAGCTTATGTCAGTGTTTAGGACAGGCAATTAAGAAAAGAACTGTTGGGAATAAGAAGGAAAAAGGAGCTTTTTAGATGAGGGGTGTATGTTCACACATGATTTAAACCGGAGTATTCCCAACCTCTCTTTGATTTAGTTACACTAGAGACAGCTGAGTGAAAAGTCAAGCTCACAGGAATGGGTTTTTCATTGCCAAGGTCTCAGGGCTGACTCCTTTTATTGCGTGAAACAAATGAGATTTTGGAGGGCTGTAGCACAAATGTTCCTTAACATTTCATTCAGAAAACAAATGTACTTGTTGAAGTGGTAGGCTTTGTTCTGTGATCCCACATGTCAGATTGCTCAGGATCTCTGCTTTTTGAGCAAAAAACAAATGTCAGTGGCTTCAAATTTGGTCTTGGCTAACATGAAATCTCTGGGAATTTCCCTCTTAGGTGAAGGAACAGTCAAAGTCTAAGGGCAGAAGGAATGAACTCAAGTCCAACAGCCAAATGATTGAAAGAACCAGGGGAAGTTCAGCAAAATACAATTACTCCTCTCTTGAGAAGAATTAGTTACGCTTGACCCTGCCAGACGAGTCTTTTAGCAGGCAAGCAGCAGTTCTAGGGAAACATTTTTACCTCCAGTTTCAGAAACAGAAATTCCCATTTCTGCCCATGGGCTTTCACCCCTCTGAGCCATCACCACTCTCATTGCCATGAAGGACAGCAAAGCCATGGAGCAGGGAAGAGCCAGGGGATCCATATATCCTGCCTAGACCATGCCAGAGATGGGGAGGAGTTGAGCACTGACGGGTAGAATGAAAACACAGAAGGCTGTAGTTCACAGGTGGAGTCTCCTGTAAGAATAACACTTTCAAACTTCAACAGACTTGCACCAACACTCAGGAGCTGCTTCCTGGGCTCAAAGCAATTTCTGGATAGAAGAAAAGTCCCTCCATGCTGCTGATATAAAAAGTAAAGGGTGGAAATTGAGTCAAGGTAAATCTCCCTGCAGGAGCTGCCTGATCACAACTGACACCTGTCAGTGTGAGCAAAGTGGGAGGGGCTTTAGACTGAATCCCTGACTTAATGCTCCTAAATCTAGGGAAGACAGAATATTTCACACACTTCCTCATCTCCAGGGGATTCACTACCAGCCAGTCTCAGCAACCACATATGCTCCATATGCCAGTTGATGAAAATTCCCTCCTGAGCTGCTCAGCTGGATTTGTTCCCTGTGTGATGAGCCAGTTTTGTTTTGATTTAGTCTCAACCCTGGCTGTCAGGGCTGTCAAAGACATGACGGGGGAGGGAGGAAGGGAGTGTACAGGTGCCACTTGTAAAATCAGCCAGGAGTGGGGGAAGCCTCTGGGGAGACTTGGCCTGGCAACACCTCACATGAGGCAGTCAGTAGGAGACACTGTGGAGGAGCTTCTCCAGCCAGGTCGTGAAAATGTCTCCATCAATGGGCAGCAAAGAGAGGTTGGAATGGGCCAGTGGTGTCTCTGCTGTCACTGGGCTTCACTGCTGTTTTTTGGCCCATTTGCTCCCTCCTTTGCCCTGGCCCCAGCCTGCCTTCTGGCGCTCCTGCCCTCACTGGTTCCTGCTCGCCCTCGTGCCTGCCCTACCTCCTTGTGTCCCTGACCGACACCCTGCCACTTCAGCCCCGTGTTCTTGCCTGGGCTGTCTGCATTCAACCACGCTGCCCCAGCCCAGCACTGCCATCCTCACCACAGCTCTGTCCAGGGTCCTGGACCTCCTGTCCCAGTGCCCACCGACCGCATGTGCAGTGCCATCGCCGCAGGAGTCGCACACGTGAAACTGCGCAGGCCTCCTGGACACCGACAGCGCTTCCCTGATCAGCTGGTAGTAACACCCTCTTTTCTTCTCTGTCTTCTCTCTCTCCTCAATTCCCTTTCCATTCCCCTTCCTTCTTTTCTGTCTCTTCCAGCCCTCTTTTGTGTCTTGGGTGGCAATTCAAGATGTGTTCTCTTGAAGAGGTATTTTTTCTTTATCTCGTAACTCCAGGGGGAGAGGGGAGGTGTCTTTCTGTTAATGGGCAGCTGTTGAAATGAAGTGTGGCAGTGTTCTTTATCTGTTCCAGGACCCATCCTCCCTCCAGGGGATGTCTGCTGTTCATGGGCCATCCAGGCTCACTGCATGGTTGATACAATTACATCATCCCATTGGGAGATGCTCCACCCAGGGGGAGGAGCCAAGCATTCCCACCTGGATAAAATCTGAGATTGGGAACACCAGCACAGCCTGTTTGCACTGGATTCCCAGAGGAAGACTGGACCCATCTCACCACCACTGGACCTTCAGAGGAAAACTCCACCCTTGTACAGGATCATCTCTGCTCCAACAGAACCACATCTGTCACTGCAGGAGGACTGGATTGGACTGCTCCCAACACCCTGACCAACAGGGTGTCTGTCAGGTTGTGTTCTGACTCTGTCAGGGTTTTTCTTTTTTTGTGATTTGATTTTTTGTACTACTACGTTTTTAATATTCCTAGTAAAGAACTGTTATTCCTATTCCCATGTCTTTGTCTGAAAGCCCCTTAATTTCAAAATTATAATAATTCAGAGGCTGGTGGTGTACATTCTCCATTCCAAGGAATGCTCCGGCTTTTCCCTGGCAGACACCTGTCTTTCCAGACTAAGGGTGACTCTTTTTTCTTCTCATTTCTGTTACCAATAAACATTTCTCAGATACAGCGTTGGCTTGATTTCCTTCCTCGTTTGGTTTAATTTCATCCTCAACCACCTGTTTTTAAGAGAACTCTCTGCAGTTCCCTGCAGTGGAATGCGACGCCCTGTATGGAAAACTCAGAGCTGGATCTGGATTCTCAGAAACTCCTGTAGCAGGGGTCAGCAGATATTTATCAAACACGAGTCACCTGTTCTTCTGGGAGGCAAAATGGGATGTCA
This sequence comes from Hirundo rustica, assembly GCF_015227805.2. Taxonomy (NCBI): domain Eukaryota; kingdom Metazoa; phylum Chordata; class Aves; order Passeriformes; family Hirundinidae; genus Hirundo; species Hirundo rustica. The sequence goes on along the minus strand of NC_053450.1, from coordinate 152,827,341 downwards.
CCCTCTAACACGCAAAATTCAAAAGCTTAAAATTCTAATGGTGAATTTTTATTTAGGTACTTCATGATTCATTGAAATCAAAGCAGGTTCTGAAGACTGATCAAGTTTTTCCTTTTCTTATACACAAAAAGTGTCTGTACATTCCTCCATGTTCACCTAGATAACGTAATCCTCTTCTGATGGACTTTTAAAGAATTTTTCACTGCATATGGATATATTGAGCTTCCTTGTTACAGCATTTCCCTGTTTCTGGTCCTTATTTTCCTTTTTTATTTTTTTTTTTTTCTTTTTGCCCAGACCATAATAAAGCAATAGATGAGAAAAGCTTACCACTATATATAAAATGGACAAAATCTTTGTTAATTAAATGAAAAGCAATTCAATATCAGCAGAGGCTGATACCTGATATCAGTGACCAATTTAGCTCAGATTGATAGAAAAGATGATTTAAAGGTGATTGATAGAAAAGATGATTTGTTTTCTCTTGAAGCAGATTTTGAAGGGATCTGAAGAGAAAATCATTCATGAATGGCCTCAGAGAGCTTGCTTCCAATTTCAAGTTGGTCTCTCCTCTGAGAGCAGAAGACCCCACTGGACTTCCTGAGAACATCTATAATGCAGTGAGAAATTTGTCAGCACTGCAGAGTTTTTCATCACAAAAAGAACAAAGCCACATGGGTGGCACTTGCCCCCAGCTGTAGGTGTCTACCACGGCTGCAGTTGCTGTGATGTTCTTTGCCTGCCTCTCAACGAATGCTCATTGTGAGCATTTTCAGAACATGTTCACAGCCTTTGATTTTAGACCTTTACACGGCACTGCTTCCATTTAACCAACATTTTAGGCTGCCTGGGCTGCCCAGCTCCACAGTCAGAACTTCCCTTTCTCTGGAAATCCTGATTCTCTGGACATGAGAGCTGCACAGCTGCCAAACAGTGACAGGACTGTTATTGCCCTTTTTTTGACACTTCTGGGACGTGAAATAATAAAGATGACTGTCTTCCAACCCAGACACAAAAGGGAATTTCCCAGACAACTGCTAAACTAGCCTGCCTCAGGAAGCAGAGGGTTTTTTTCCTTTTGATTCCCTTGTGCTACCAAGTTTGACAGCAGCATCTCTCCAGAGGATGCAGGATTGTGTCCCACGAAATCTTCCCCACTGCCTGTCCTTTGACACATGGCATGGAGTGCCAGGGAAAAGGAACAAAGAAGTTGTCTCTCATCAGGGATATCCTTTGTCAGAAGGCAAAATTCAGACAAATTCTTCCAAACTGCGCATTTTTCCCCCCCAAGCTTATGCTGGAGAGAATTGCCACACACTCTGCTGATAGCAGCAGCAAACTTATTAATATAAGTTGCATAAATATATTAATAAATTCCCTTCTCATATCAGTAATAGATATTAACCAAGCAAACATCAATGCACTCTGAGGGAAAGCCATTTTTGTGAGAAAGGGGGTATGAGCCCTTACCATAAAAGAGAAGTAAATCTTATGTCTTTCTCTGAACAAACCTCAGATACTTTTGTATTTAAACCCAGTTCCCTTGTGAAATATTTTGTTTCTCAATCCCTGAAAATGCCACCACATTGAGGATTAAATTCCAAGTATTATTCATTTTTCTATGTGTACATATTTAGCAACAATTGTCCTTTTGGATTTCCTGTGCCCAGTGCATCACTGGGAAGTTGACCAATTTTTTTTTTTTTTTTTTCTTTTTTTTCTTTTTTTTGCCCCGCACATTGTGTTACATAAAATAACAAGTCTGCCAGGAATACGGGGCATGACACACCAGTGACTGTGCTAATGAAAGCCTTGGTAGTTCATCACAAACACAGGAGGTGAATAAACCATTGTTACTGCTATAGGAATATTTTCAGTGTGGACCAGAGTTTGCCTGTTTTTTTAAAGCACAGTCCAAGCTGCTGCTGCCCTAAGCTGCAAAGCTCCATGAGAGCAATGCTGATGATTTGGTTGCTTCCAGGGAGGCTTTTTATGTGATTTCCATGAGTTTTGTCACCAGATGTGATCACTGTGTGTGCTGTGTGCTCTGTTTCTCTCTGGCTCTGCTGCTCAGGCTCACAGCTTGTCTTTGGCACAGTCCAAGGTGCTGATTCAACGTCAGAGACTTCTTCAGAATAATGAATTTCTTTTAACTGCCAAGTGTTATAGGCCACTGGATGTTGAACTGATAGAGAAAATAAAAGGGAGACCTCAAGGTGAAATTTGTGACCTATTTCCCAAGCAGAAAAAAGCCTTGAGGTGAACTTTGTCAGGTTTATCACACAGCCACAGCCTGGGAAGTGTCAGCTGGAATGGTCAAATCTGCGAGATCACATTGCAGCAGCAAAGGAATTCAGCATTTGACACAGGTTGCAGAAATGAGGCAATCAAACCAAGTCACCATAGGCAGAACACTTATATCTCTTACAGAAAGCTGTGCCAGAAACTCGTAGTAAATGGATCATCCTTAGAAGTTCCTGAGTCTTCCCTGCATCTCCAGTTACACTTAATCCCCCTGACAGCAGCTCCTCTGGGCTGTCTCAAAGACCTTCCTCCAGCATGGGGATTCCTGCAGTCCTTTGGATGTTTGATTCCAGTGTTTACATCCAAATTTTTCCAAAGCTCCCTTGTAATAAAAGCTAAACAACATGGATATTGGAAAATATTTGTTCTCTTCTTCTCAAAAATTTGGAAGATTTCTGAGGGTTATCCATCTTATTTTTCATAGACTGGTCCACTCATTTTCTTGCAAACTTTCCCCTTTTGGTTCTCTCGACTTCTGTTAATGTAATTCTTTATCTGATGTTTTATGATTATAGTACAGTGAACTTTCTCAATAGAGAACCTCCTTTATATTTCAGACCAGTTTTACAACCCTCAAGGTTCATCTAAATTCTAACCTTGTGCCTCCAGAGTGCAGCTGCCCCTTTTAACTCAGTAATGCCAGGGATTTTGATTCCTGCTCCCTGCTCCAGCACTCCAGGCATAAACCAATGGGAAATACCACACCAGAACAACATCCCAGCAAAGCCTGTACCTCCATCACATCCTCAGTTTTGATCACGAACCATTGATAATTATCTCTTAGCTGTATTTTTCCAGCTCACTGCAAATTCATAATCCTAGCTGGTTTTGTCCTCCTTTGCTTACAGGAGCAGAAAACTCAAAGCTTGACTAAGACCAAGGGATAACTATTGAAAATCACTTTAAAAAAGGAGAAAATCCTTAGAAATAGTAGCACTCACCCCATCTCACTTAAGACGCTTCCTATTCTGTGAGTTTTACTTGTTTCCCTTGCAGTCAGTGAAAAGAAACTGGCACTTTTGGCACGTGACTCTATTTATAAATCCACTTTGGATGCTCAACACCAGAGACACCATCGACCACATTGATCAGATCTTTACCTCAAAGTAAACTCTGATGCACGAAACTACAATGCTTGCTTGTGACACAAATTTTTAGCAATACCTAGCCCATTTCTTCAGGAACAAGTGGGGAATGGATTAATTATTCCTTCAGTTACAACTGGGAACGGAATAATTATTCCTTGCAGAAGTAATTCTAAATCAGCCATAAATTCACACAAAAGATGTGTTTATTTTTAGGAACCAACTTTTTCCTTCCTTGCAGAAAAGCATCAATGTGCAGCACCATGGAGTATAGAAAGTTTGCCAAAAACCAGAGATGCACAACTTGGAAAAAAATAAAAAAGAAGGAAAAAAAAGTCCATAAATTATATTGGGTCCCAGATTTCCAGAAGAAAAGCAAAGCTGAGATCAGAAAACTTTAAAACTTTTGGCCTTTTCAAAGTCATCTCTCAGTTTTGTGGTGGTGTTACTCCGTTCTCATCTGAGCAGTACCAAATGGTCCCTATTAAATTCTCTCTAATTTTTCCACCCTCTCCTGATGTCATAAGGAAATAAGACTCCAGTGTTATGGATTTGTGCTCTGTAAGGGTGAGGTAGCAGCTCCCTGAGTGTGTTCACACTGATGCTTCAACAGCAGGACCTAAAACAGTGATGCTGCCATAAAATGAACTCTTGTAAAGATTTCTGTGGTGATTTAAGACCTGTTTGTGCCATCCCTGCTCTGCAGTCCCCATCCTGTGGGTAAATTGGGGTCAGGATCTGCATCCAGGGGAAACTCAAAAGTGCCCACAAGCCAGTAACCTAAAATAAACCCTTTGGATGGGACAGAAATAGATTTTGGATGTGTACATGATGTGGTGGTGTGTGTCAGCCAGCTGGGCAGAAACTTTCCTTTAACAAATGGGAAAAGAGGAGAGGAGCCCACGATGGCTAATGTGGCACGGAGAGAGCTGTATCACACCCTCAATTTATGCATTCATTCCCTTCAGCCACTGAGAGCTGGGATAACTATACCCCCACCAGGGTTTGCAGAGCTCTCGGTAATTCCTGACTCAGTATTCATATTCTGCAGTAGAAATGCATCTGTGTTTTTATTGGACACAGTGTTCCAAGCTTTTTCTTCCAGTGGGACTGTCAGGATATCCGTGAGTAGTTCAAATGCTTTGTCTGTGCTCATGACTGTTAATAGCACAGACCCACGTAAGGATTGCATTGACCTGTCCAACTCCCAGAAAAATAACTAAAAATAAAAACATTGCCATTTGCCATAAGATTGGTTTAAAAGAAAGAAGAGATTCTCAGAAACAAAGCTCACAAGGCGAAGCCTAAGGACAATCGAGTCAGCCTAGGCATAGGAATTTGAATTCTGAATACCAGTGAAGAGGAAGAATGGCTTTGAGTGGCTGCTTTTGAGAGACTTGCAGGAGTTTGGGGACATTAGAGACTCATCCCTGCTCTGCATTCCCACTTTATCCCATGGATTACATGGGAGGAGGACTTGTGTGTCTTCAGGAGGGGTGGAAAAAATGGAAGGCAGGCTGGAACTCAATGGCAAAGGCCTTTTAAACAAGACAGAAACAGGAAGAACCAGGCAGTTGCCTGGTCTGACTCAAACAGCAGTCATTTCCCTCCCACAGCTCTCACTCCAACAAGATTTCTCCCATGATGTGGGATAGTGCATCCACCAGCTCCAGGGCAAGGAGAAAAAGCCAACAATCGTGTCAGCATTCATTTCTCATCCACGTAAGAGAGCTGATCATGGATCAAGATTCGCTGGATCACACAACCGTGGAATTAGAGGGTGGATGGATGATTTTCTTCTGTTGTAGTGGCCCTGAACCTCTTCTTCGCCTTTGCAGGGCAGGAGAGGAGATGGGAATCTCCTCCCCAGACCCTTCAGCTAGCCTGAAAGGGAGGGGAGAAGCCGCCTACTCTGATGGCAACCAGCACAACTCCTCAGGGTGGACTTCAGCTTCCACGGGACGTCCAAGGCAAACCTTTAGACTTTTGCCCCCTAAACTGCTCCAAGTTGTGGGTGAACAAGACATCTATGATGGAAAAATATATAGAGAGCAGGATTTTGGAATTTTCACTGGGAAAGATCTGTGTCCTGGAAGGACATGTCTCTGCTCAGCTGGAGAGCAGCAGGGGCTCAAGAGTCTTCCATGAATTAAGTCTGTCCCAGCAATAAACTTTTCCATGATGACTGGATCACTGGAAGTGGGAGGAAAAGAAGAGTGAGCCTGAATTATTTCTCCTGGTCTGGAAGACAAGACAAATAACAGGATTTGGCATGTTTGAGCATGGATGTAGCTTTGACAATATTTACATAATGAATATAAGAGCACCTATAGGGGTTTCAGCTGTCCTGGAATTCAGACCCTCCCAAGTGTCCTGAGGCACAGCGGGACTCCTTAAAATCAGGGACAGTTGCCACTGCCAGAGAGGAGTGGCATTTCTATTAACAAAGCAGCTGAAGGTCTCGATTAAGGTGTAATCCTGTTTCCTTTTATTATCCACCACCATTGATCCAGACTAACAGTTAGGAGTGAAAAGTTAATAATCAAACAAATTATTATTGCAAACTTTGGCTCAGCTGTGTATGTTTCAGATGAGAATTATGCTTGGATTATGGTGGAAGGAAAAATGTCAGTTTATCTGAGAGAGGGAAGCTCAAGGGAAATAAAAAAGGAACAGCTGGACGTTGTTCTCTGCACATGCAGGAGTGCTGGCTGACATTGTTGCAGAAATTGTCTGAGATTCAAACATTAACAGCGTTCAGATGGGCTTCCTAAATGGCTGCTTTCAAAATCAGGGACTGGCCCTCTGGGAATACCAAACCACCCTCCAGACTGCAGCCCTTGTAGTGCCACAGAGGTGAAAGTCCAATGAAAGTCCAACCGTGGCTTGGGTCTCCATCGCTCTGAAACCATGTAGAGGTCATCAAAGTGTTACAATCATTTTGGCTTTCATGGCCAAGGGATTGAAATGGCTAAAAAGAACATTCCCAGCTGACAGGACAGGGACTGTGATTTAAATTATTTCAAATAACAGTTTTACCAAATGTGACCCCCAGTCTTTTTTAATACTCTCTCTCTCTCTGTGCAGTGTGAGGAATCTGAAATGGGACTGAGACAGGGAGTAAATATGCTAATTGAATAAAATTACACCAACTAAATGCAGGTTTATTTCACATTTTCCAGTGGATTGGCAGTTTGAAATATTTTGTTTATGTTTGATATCTCCTACTCTTAAAAAGCAGTGATGTCAGGGATCTATTGTGGTTCACAGAAAGAAGTAAGGTGGGTGGTTAGAATTTCTCTAGAATATCTCCTGCCATGTGAATATCCAACACCATGCAAGATTTGGATGGAAACTTCTAGTGCCTCATCCTACCCCAAAATACAGTTGAATTCAAATTCTTCAAGGTGTTAATGTGGCAGTGTTTGTTTTCATTTCCTATTTTAACGTGCTGGAAAGCCACATATAAAGCATGCTACAACATTTTCCAGCCTTCTCAAAGGGATGACAGTTCCAGGTAGAGCCATTAAGGTGGTGAACCAGCAGTTGTTTTCATGGGATGATGTTGTTCCTCAGACTTTCTTCATGAAAAAGTTAAGCCTCTTAGGCTTCGTAGTGAAAGATTTGCTTTCCTGCCCTGGAGACTGAGTTTGCAGTCCTCCTTTGAACTCTCTCCATTGTTTAGATGACTTTTCTGAAATGTGCCCCAGAGCTGGACACATCATTTAACAAGTATTAAATGGGGCAGTTTGTGAAGGCAAGGTCACTTCCCATCATCTATTGAATGTTCTCCACGCACATCCAAAAGTTCCACTGGTTTTTATTTTGCAATATTTCTCATTGAAGAAGTTATCAGTGCCTCATTTGCCAATTGCTAGAAAAAATTTTTCCCTCCCACACACAGAACTTGCAGTCTTGTCTCCCAGACATTTTAGCCTCAGTTTGACTTTATTAAAACAACTTTGACTGGACTGTGAATAATTATTCATTGCTTTCCTATTGATTATTTACTGACTTGTCTTTCTTGTGATACCAGAAAACTGAACTCACTGAGGTATTATATTCACATGGGATGGTTCCTAAACATTAGACAGCACTGAACCAACATTAGCTTTAGTTTTTCCTCACTTCAGTGCTTTCCTGAAGCCCAGAGAACTTGAAGGATCTCTGGAACACATAATAGCATAAAATCATTGGCTGACAGGACAAACCACTTCCAAAAGGGTCTCTTTTGCTGACTACAGGATGGTGCTTATTCTTGATGCAGGATCCTTCATTTTCTCATCAGGAGAACAGATGACTGAGATGCTGTTGGCTCACTGAAAAACATTCTGTCCAGACTTTCCAATTGTTAAAAGATAATCCTTATTATTTCAGTACAAGACCAACCTGACTTTTTGGTTTATGCACTTTATACAGTTCTGGAGGCCTCTTCAGTCGCGTCTAACATCCACTGAGATTAAACTAAACAATTTCTCAGTTCCCTGTGTCCATGCCTGTAACTTTTTCTGTGGAGGGCTCCTGCAGACTGCTATTTAATTTATTGCTTTGGGTTTTGAAGATGCACTTTGTTTGTTCAGCTCTGGAGTTCCCATTGTTCGTATGCTCCCTGTCTGCCTTTATCTCTTGACCCTTTTGCCCTCAGGTGCAATCTGCAGCCACACTGAAAATTCAAGGAACTCTGCCTCAGCCTTCATACCCTTTACAAGGTGGCCAGCAGTTCATGGGCAGCTGGATTCTTTGCTTCCTGAAGGATTATCGACATGAAGAGAAATACTTTCAACTCACACAAAACTTTCCAGTTTTCTTTCTGAACCTTTACGCCAAAAGCTATAGTTACAAACAAAAGTAAAATAGCAAGCAACGGTGAAATTACTTCTGTGACTTGCTGCGCTGTGTCTGCATGGTCTGGAGAGTGGGTGAGGACTGCCTGGGGTTCAAGGCTCACAATTCTGTCCTTCCATGTGCTCAGCAAAACTCCCAAACTCTCCAGGTACTGTTTTCACTCACGTTAAGGACAGGAATCAGAGCTCCTGAGAGGCTGGGGCTCAAGGTCTCACAGTGGAGCTGAGGCTCAGCTTTGGGTCTTCCGAAGGCTCATATGCATCGACTTTTCCTGAATAAACACTTTGAGTGCCCCACTATAACCACAAAACCTGTGAAAGAAGGGGACAATAAGCCCTAATGCAGAGTTCTAAATGATAAAGATATTTTGTAGGAACTTTTGCTTGCACAGTGGTGGGTACTGAATTGTCCAGTGAGCACATACATTGCCAGTAACCAAAAGTCTTGATATCTTTGGCAGGATCACATAAATAACATTTCTCCTAGAATAACATGTTCTTGAACTGTTTCTCCAGTGTATTCTCTGCACATATGCTTCCTATTAGTCGCAAACAGGGAAGTCTTACCCAAGAGCACTTGTATATCCAATTTACAGAGGTGAAAGGGAGAAAACTGAGAGGTTTTTAACGCCATCTTAAAGTCTGCTTTGAAAACTTTCTATCTGCCCCATGTTTCTTTACATCTGTGCATGTGTTAAAGGACATGAAGCCTGGGCAAGAGTTGCTTTAGCACCACTTCCCATATTTGTGATCTCCATGATAACTCTGCAGGTTAGGGGTGAAGCAGAATATTAAACAAAATTAACATTGTAATTGTGTTACAAAATAAAATAAAATAAAATAAAATAAAATAAAATAAAATAAAATAAAATAAAATAAAATAAAATAAAATAAAATAAAATAAAATAAAATAAAATAAATAATCTCTAGGAGGGCTGAGGCTGAGAGGATTGGGGTTGTTCAGCCTGGAGAAGTGGAAGGATGACATTTTTGTGGCCTGAGGGTACTGAAGGATGGAAATGCACCTTATCCCAGCACAGCATCCAAGATGGGTGATGCAAACCATTCCCTGGAAGTACCAACTTCTCCCTAAAGAGCTGCTCCTTCATTTTCAGACTCAGTGTTTATTAATTTTTATCTATATTACAGTCTCAAGAGCCATGAGCTCCAGCTAGCAAGTTAGAAAACGGTTGTAAAATGGATATCTCTAACTCTTTCCAAGGTTTTTTAAGCACTCATCTCCCAATAACAAGATGACACCTATATTATTTATACTTTTGACCCAATAATGATGACCTAAGGCCTGCAATGTGGACCCAGTTAGGAAAAAAACACCTGAAATCAAGAAGAAGGTGAAGAAGGACATAGACAACTCCCAAAATCCTCCATCTTGCCCCATATATATTACTAAATACTAAACCCCCAAATTCTAAGTTTTTCACCCTGTGAGATCACACAGTACTATTCAAACTACACACCCCCAACCCCGGTGCCATCACTCAATTTCAGAAGCCTGTTCCATGGCCTCAAGTCACATGTAGTGCTTGCTTGAAGGTCAGCACCTTTTAGCACAGAAAGCCTGAAATTTTCAGCCTCTGGGGTTCCAAGAGCTAAAGGTGATATGCATTCTGAGCTTTACATCAAGCTTGGTGCACATTTTCCAAGAACTGTTTCTCTTCCTGGGAGAGGAAGGGATGTAACTCAACCATAAGGAACCACTTCTGCCTCACCTCAATCCCTTTGGAAGCCTCTTTGGCACATGCACAGGCTCATGCAAGCACTTTCCACCTTGACAAACATGCAGGACTGACACAATGTCACTCCAAGCTTGGAAACATAATTAATGGTGTGTCGGAGTGATTCACAGCATCCCTTACCTCGTGATTCCCCTTCTACCTCTCAACTCTGCCTCATTTTCCAGCTCCTGCCCCTGTGCAGGTGGCACACAGACCTGTCCACTTGAGGTTATCACCCTGCTCAGTGAGGTTTTTTTGTCTTCACCTCCCTTTGTGGAACTAGAGATGAGCTGCAAAATTCCACAGTTTTCAAGGTTTCTGTGTTACTGGGAAAGGTTTTCATGGCATGAGTAGTCCCACCTTATTCCACATAATATATTATTTACTGTTCATTTTCTTGTCCATCCACAGAAGGGCAGATCTCATTTGGGCTCTTATCATCTCTTTTATCTCAGATCTTGAGCTACACAACCTTGCCTTGTTATCTCGGTTACCTTGCTTTGGGAACATCCAAATCCAAAATTCTCCATGTTTCCTTAACTGGGAGTTATTGATCTGTCATTTTCTTCCTCTGATCCCTTACCTCATTCTCTTCCTATCATATGAAAAAACCCTGCTTTTTTTAATCACATGGACTTTCATTATCTTCTTTTCAATCAGTATTTACAAGCTGAAAACTCTAAGCAGGCAGTGAAGACAAACATCTTCATCTATTTGTTCCATTTTCTTGTGGTCTTATCTTAGACTTTTTCCCAGGTTGTGTTTTATACACAAAAATATTTATTTTTTTTATATGTTCTGAACAATTTTACTGTTCTACACTCTGCTCATTCACAGAATGCCAGAGGGGTTGAAGCTGGAAGGGACCTCTGGAGGGGATCTGGTCCACTCTTGCTCCACGAGGGAAGATGGTTCAAATCTCTGCTATCAACAAGACAAACCTCAGTATTTTCTTTGGCTACACATTTCAAAGGGTCAGTAACCTCCAGAAGCCCAGGTAATTTGATTTCTCACAGGCTCACTTCATGTGATGCACTCTCAGATTCCATATGAGATAATACTTGGGGGAAAACCTTACATTTGCAGTATTTTGATGGAAATATGTGTCCATGTTTTGTTTTTGTGTTTTTTGGGGTTTTTTTTTCCCCTGAAGTATTATATTTTCCTGGTATTGGAAGTCCTATAATCTCCCTTCCAAGACCAACTAGGAAATGATGAAATGTCTACATCTCGAACTAAACCAACCATGAATTCTGCCCAAAGAAACAAATCCTACAAGATGAAAGGCTCATTACCTGTGTGAAAGTGTGTGAACTTGTTAGGAACACCATGATTTATAGCATTTTTTTTTATTAAGGATGATCTCTGGTGGCATTCGGGTCAAAAAAATCAGAAGTCTCATTGTTCATATCTACATGTAAACTAAGTGCCTATGATCCTAATAAGTTGAGATCTGGGATTTAATTAATATACCTTAATATAGGTATCAAGGCACCATATTTTTGTGTCAAGGGGAATTTATTTTAGTTGGGATTCCATTTCCCATCTGATAATCAGTTGCTAGTCCACAAATGTGTAGATCCTGTATAATGCCCACTTTTTCCGTGTAGGTTTACCCTAAATGGCACTAGACCCCATCTTTAGACAATTCAATCAAGGGGAGAAACTGCTGGAGCTTAGGGAGTTTTGAAGACTGCATTGAAGAAAATGCACACATTTGATCAGTTTCATTATTCTCTAGACTCCATTAATTACATGGCTGGACATCCACAGATTGCAGTGGGAAATGGGACACAATTCCATGTAAATATCTAAATATATAGATGTCTTAATCTCTCAGGTGAAACCTGTGACATATTTCTAGACAACCTGGTTCCAATTTCGCTGTCTCCAACCCATTATATTTCTTGACAAGTCAGAGTTTCAAGTAACAGCTGGAAAAAAAACACATGTAGAAGAAAAATACCAAACATTTTGAGGGTTGTTGGTTGGGGTTTTTTTAAGCAGAAGGTTTGGAGAACTTCCAAGGAAAGTGCAATCAGTATATATTAGGATTTGTTCAACGGCCAAATGCTGTGGACAATTCCAATTATGTGCGAAACTGAAAGAGTCATACGGAAAGGGCCAGTTTATTTCTTGTTCCAAGAAACTTCTCCAAAATAATAGATGGATGCAAACAATGAAAATGGAAATACATTCAGTTCAAACCATTATTGGTGTCTTTTAATTGCAGTGTTTATGTATCGATTGTCTTTTACTTGTAACATTTATATATCAATTGTACATTTGCTTATTTTTATTCTCCTTTTTATAAGAGTTGTGGGTTGTTGGGTTTTTTTCTCCCTCTCCAAATTGAATTTTTATCTCTTTATCGTGGAGAGTTATTTACTACCCTTGGAAAACTGGTTCAGAATATGACAAATCTCACGATTATAAAGCTATTTGTTTCATTAAGCTTAAATATTTTTTTTGGTTGTTTTTTTTTTTTTTTTTTTTCACATTGTTTTATCCTCCTGGTGATGCTCACAGAATCCTAGGATGGTTTGGGTTGAAAGGGAAATTAATCCAGTTCCAACTTCTCTGCATTAATACCACTGGGTTCCTTTTTCTCTGTTGCACTTATCTGCCTCATCATTTTATCATTCTTAGGCCCCTTCACCATTGGTGTATTATGTTATTTATAAAACTTCTTTCTTAATCAATTTTAGCCTTTTCATAGCCTTTGCTGTTTCTCTGGATTCATTCCTGTCTCCATGTAGAAGTTTTACATCTAGAATAATGTATAATATCTATTAAGCACTCAAAAACATCGTTCTGTGGATTGCCTGCCTGTGTTTCAGGATTATGATGTTGCTGTTTCCTGCACACTTAGCAACTTTCATAATTGGACAAACACGATAAGCCTCAGTGCCTAAGGTCTGCCTTGCATCGTCTTTAAATCCAGTTCTCTTCTGTCAGGAGCTGCATCTATTCTGAAGAGAAATGAGTGCTTCTGCATAAGCTTTTCCATCATGGATCTACAGTGCCATTTGGCAAAGCAATATGCCAGCTATTCATGAGAACAAAAACACAGTGAACTCAAAATATCCACTTTTTTTTTTTTTTTTTTTTTTCCCCCTTCTTACCACAGGTTAAAATTAGAATAAAATAATTGGCTAGATATAAACTTGGTGAACTTAAAGTTCCCAGCTGCATTTTTCCTTCACCAGCTGAAAATGTGATGTTTAACTGTCCTGGGTCTAGTTTTGAACCTTTTTACCCACATGTGAATAAGCAAGAATGCTGTGGAAACGGGGAACTTACAGAATGTGGGGATAATCATTCAGGACCCTTCCATGATATTATTTGCCAGCACAGATTTTCCCAGGACAATAAATGGAAATGCTCCAGGAGAAGAAAACAATGGTGGTGCACTGTGAAGGAATAATGGAGAAAAAGCATTTTTGGTGGTGAAAACAGCTGGGGCTGTGAGATTGCCCTTCTCATGGTACATTCGTGATGCTGTAACCAATTCTCTGAAAAACAAAATAATGATGAATGGGGCATTACACAGCAACTTATTCCAAGGCTTGGTCATTTTCCAAGGGATTGTCAGCTTTACCCTGCCTGTGGTGGAAAGATTTTGGCCTTGGGCCTTTGATTCAAGCCTAAAATTGCTCTCCAACGATGCTTCTTCCCAAGGCAGCTCAGCCACAGACTGAAATTGCAGATTCGTGGTTGGTTCTTCTGCCAGTGACCAAAACAGGCCATGGCCCACAACAAAACCTGTATTCAGAGAGGTTAAATAACATACACAATCTCCTCAGAGCAACAACACACTATGAAAAATGTACCATAGGCGTCCTTGCTATGTGGCAAATCCACATTAGCACAGCAGATCTCTTGTGCAGGGGCACAAGAAAACAGGCTTAAGAAGAAAACCTCTGATTTTCAGGGGCCACACCACTTTTCTCTTTTTAAAATTATTACTAGGACTGGTACAGGGTGAAAATCACTTCAATTTTGCTGCACTTCTTGTGAGCTATCTTTAAAATTCAAGTTACAGCAAAATAGTCTCGATAGCGATTTGCATGATGACAATGCACGGAAATAAAATATGAGATAAGAGACAAAACAGAGTCCTAGGAGATGAAAAACAGAAATTAATCAGTGATCCATGGCCTTGTGGATGATACAGAGTGAAAGCAAATTGCTTGCATTGTTTTGAAGGTTTCAAATAAGGAGAAAATAGCTTATTTCAGGCTGGGGCTTAACTGGTATTTGGAAGACTTCCAGTAGGCACAGAGTGATTGAGCCTTGTGCTTTAAAATAAAGTGCAAATGGCTTGACACTGGGAATTTGTGCAGCCAAGGAAGAGGGGCACATTCCTGGCTCTCATCTGGATGGGATGTTGGAGTGCACCAGTCCTGGGCTGGTGTCAAGGATTTCTTGTAAAAAACAAATCTGGGAGGGGGTGGGAGGGGGACACAGAGCTCTCAGAGCATTTCCTGGGTGATCCAAGAGTCCTGGCTCAATGTCCAGAGGATGCTCTGCACATCTTCTCTTTCTGCAAAAACATTCAGGAATTCTGTTTGTATTTTGAGCATGGTAAGTTGCAAATGTGTAAGGCAGATATTTTTTAATGGGTAAGAATTCCAATGCTGTTTTCTAGGATTTATAAATACACTTATTCCGTAGAGAGACTTAAAGCCTGAAAAGTTCTTAAAAAGAAAATCACTCAGTGCAATTTAAATCAATTTTAAAAAGAAAGACATAAAAGTAGGATGATGCAGATATTGATCTTGGCTGAGTTATCAGTGCCAAGAGACAGATGGCACTCACTGACTCATGGTAATAATCACAGAGATCAGCTTTTAATACACTGATTGCCAACATGCAGAGAAAAACATGATCAATAATCTATTGCTATTTTCTATTATTTTCAACCAATGCTGATGGAAAATAAGGATCATTGGGGCTGTGCTGTACACCAGTAGTAGCGAGTGTTCAGCTGAGCACGACCCCATATGATGACAGAAAACATATTTTTAACATTTTGTTTCAAATCTTTCTGCATTCTTCTCCATATTCAGAAGTGACTCTGAGACTACAGAGCCCTGCTAAAATCAAGTGCCTGTAAAAGTCCCCACAGCACTTTCAGAGCGTGTGCTGTTCGAGGGAATAATATGTGAATTACACCACGTAGGCTCAGCTTCTCTACAAACTCAGTGGGGAAACTCAGGCCAAAATATCAGTGGAAATGTAGCTGGATGCCCTCCAAAACTTCAGGTGAGCTCCAGGATCCCAGCCCGTTAGAACCAGGTTCTCAGCTTCAGTGCTTCAGCCAGGAAGTTTGGTGGGTTTAAATCCTTCCCTGGTGTTTCTGAAAAGTAATCAGCCTACCTTTCTCAGAGAAAAAAATTGTGGAGACATCCACACCATGTTAGAGATGATGGACGGTAGAAACTTTATGACATAAATGGTTTTCTGCAGGAGACACACCCCAGGACCTGGACCTGCTCACTTTTCTTGTACAAACACCAGCAGTTTCAACCCCCTGGATCCACTAGGTGTGACAGGAGGATGAAGTGGTGGGATCTGTGGCTGGAACTCCTCTGTGGACTCTCATCAGGGCTGCTTTCAGTTCTCCTGGGCAGGCATTAGGACGATGACATGGAATATTTCCCATTCAACCAACTGTGCCACAGCAAGGAGATCAAGCTGGCATCAGCAGTGAAAGGAACTATGGAAGAACATCTCCAGGGCAGACTTTTGATTTGGAGGACTCCTGTTCCTCCTGCAGTGGAGGGCAGATTACACAGCTCCTGCCCCAAAGGCTTGTTCCTAACTACTCCAGGAGAAAAGATCTGCCCCACTGCACTGTAATAATCTCTCCTCTTTCCTAGCAGGCTGCTGTGGTTTTCCATTTCCTCTAGCTGGCTTGGCCACAGGGCTTTTTGCATTTTTCCTTTTCCTTTTATGTAACATGAATACCAGGTACTAAAGATCAAGTGGTTTGATGCCTGGCTGGTGCATCACCTGGGTTTAATAACTCATGGAGTCAGTGTGGGGCATTAGAGGGAAATGGGCAGAGAGGGGGTTTGGATGGGCATGAGAGATGATTTCCAGATTCTTTCTCTTCCTATTGTTCAAAATAGGAAGCTCAAAAGCAGCAAATGCCAGAGTCTGCAAAATGCAGATAAAGTTTCTCTATTTTTTTTCTGCTTTTGACTTTTCCATCACACTGGACCAATAGAGCAGTAGTAGTTTACAAGCAATGTACTAGCAGTAGTTACTAGTAAACAGTAGAAATATAATCAGGAAGAATTAGAAAAATTCCCATGGTGGCAGGAATTGGTTTCTATAGTACAGGAGGTAGGAGTAAAGGAATTTGGAGTCTTTGCTGACCATGAAAACCAACAAAGTCTAATGCAGCTTGAAATCCCTCAGGCACACCAAACAAAGCACCCGAAGAAGGACAGCTGGATTAAATTTGACTTAAAAGCCAGCATCATTGGCACTGGCCAGTAGTCTCCAGTACAGGGATGAGCAGAATGATTTCCAGTGGCATAAATTATAGCCTGGTTCAAGTTCTGACTCCACTGTTTAAAATTCATGAGCTGATTGAGAAATTTGCTCTGATCATGCTGAATGCAACAAATTGGACCATGAAGGAGTAGCTTTACATGTGCATCCCCATCAATTAGACTGAGATAACCACACAGTTTTATTGAACATACAGCAGCCTCTTCGTTTGCTGAGAACCACAGCCTGATTTCAAAAGCTTTCCTCTGCTGAAATCTCCCATATCCTGTCCTTAATCTCTTAAACCATCTCAACCCTGGAGCACAAATACTAGAGAAAAACAGGGAGATACATTTTCATTCCGTGCATGGATGTGAATGGCATTCACAATCTCTTCACTGGCCCATGTGGTTTTGTCAGCATCTGCTTCTTGGAAGTGAAGTGAGTTGCGTGAAATCTTCCATAATTAAATTCAATTCACTGCTGTTAAAAAGAATCTATATCATATTCTTTCTTCAGTAAATGCATAAAGCTCCAGCTCACAGTTACCTCTTCCTCTCCTCCCTCTGTTTCTCCCATTAAAAAGCTGTTTCCAAACTTCAGTGCAAGTATGGCCAGGAACATATAATTTCAAATTGCATATATATTACTCTTCAGATAATCCCCACTGTTCCCGTGCCATGCTTTACCTTACATAATTCT
Source organism: Hirundo rustica (assembly GCF_015227805.2). NCBI lineage: Eukaryota > Metazoa > Chordata > Aves > Passeriformes > Hirundinidae > Hirundo > Hirundo rustica. The sequence continues at coordinate 152,810,166 of NC_053450.1, read as the reverse complement.
TTCTCACTCCCCTATCCTTCTGCAAAGTTATTACCAAAAAACAGCCAAAGCCTTTATCAATCACTGTTTTAAGCCAAGTTTTTATATTTTCTTCTTTGCAGCCAAGATGACCAATTTAAAACAGACATAGAACAATGTCAGAGAGGAGACCTCTATACATTCAAGATTAAAATATGTTTATAAAAATGAGCTTTGGCTCAAATTAAATTGCATTTCTGATAAAGTTCATTCTGTCTCTTAAGATACTCTTTTAAACTGTCTAAATTATCTAGAAGTCTCACAGTTATCAAGGATTCCAGCACTGGACTCAAGCAGCCAGCCTGGTTTCTCAGGCTAGTCCAGGCTACTTCCACATGGAGCATCCTTTGCTATCGTGTGAAGAGCCTGGCAGAGTCCTCATGCAGTTTGAATGACCTTTATGTGAAATAAAATCATGCTTGGAGAAAAAAATAAAATTCTTTCTTTGGTTAATACTCTTCCCAGGAGGCATTTTCTTCCTTTTTTCCTCCTGCTGCCTATACCCCTGCTCACACTAGGTGGGCACCATGTCCAGCCAACCTTTCTTTGCTGGCAGATTCAAAAAGGGTTTCTTTTTCTTGTTTTTTTAATGACCTGAATTAAATTTTTACCAATGTCTTTTCTGGCCCCTAACTAAGAAAATCAGGTAATCTGTTTCAGACCTGAACTTGTACTGCTCATTGAGGTGAAGAACTCCATTTATTTCCACATGTGTAGTATAAGCAGCTCACGGAGCAGATTCCCCTGGCTCATTTAGGATTTGGGTCCTGCACGGTCCAGGCACACTGGGCAGGATAAAGAGGAAGGTGGTGACCCATTAAGGCTCCCCTGGTTAAAATATCCCAATTTCCATGACATCTTAACCATGGCAATGCAAATCTTGCTGCTGCCGCTGCTGCCGCTGCTGCCTTCAGACCTCTCTCTTCCTTGGCTTTCAGGCACAAACCACAATTTTAGATGTGCTCTGGGCATTGTCCTTGGATCCTGACCAAGCCTGTCCAGCACTTTGCTGCTCTCAGGGACTTTTAGCTGTTCACTCAGGCAAGTGTTTTCCACCAAACAGGGAGAAGCAGGATATTGGAGGCAAGATTAAGTCCCCCCCATTTCCCAGCACTGAATCAAACAAAACCTTCTTCCACCCACACATTGCTGCATCAGCTTAAAAACAAAAACAACCTGACAATCTCTCCCCACACAGAAACCTTTAGAGTTTCCATCCAAAGAAAAGGAAAGGTACCGCAAAATTTCTCAAGCCCACCAGGCACAAATTGCCATAATTCCTTTCAAATCATCTGCTGTTATTTTCTTTGAAATCGCTGGATGAATCAGATGAGAAGCAAGGGAGCCAGGTATTTCCTGTAACAAAAACATGCCACAAATAAAGACAAGAGAGTTTTACTCCTCTCTAGAGCAGCACTTGTTGGCCAGAACTGTCAATGTTTCTGAGCAAAAACTTTAGTCCAGAGAGTCAGGAAGGTAAAAACAAACAAGTCTTTAAGTGCTATTGTAGGTATGGGGAGGTTAATTTGGGGAACGTCACCAGAAGAAAAGAGAAAAGAAAAGAAAAGAAAAGAAAAGAAAAGAAAAGAAAAGAAGAGAAAAGAAAAGAAAAGAAAAGAAAAGAAAAGAAAAGAAAAGAAAAGAAAAGAAAGGAAAGGAAAGGAAAGGAAAGGAAAGAAAAGAGAAGAGAAAAAAAGAAAAGAAAAATAATAATAATTAAAAAAAAAACCTGAAGAAGAACCTACTGAAAATAGGGACAATAAAAGAGACAGGAAAATAACAAAGTGAGATTCAATCTTGATAAAGCTGTGACAGCTGCAAAAAATAAAAGCAACCAAAATATTTACACTTATAAGGAATGAAGAGAACTAATGATGAATACTCAGAGTTTGATGGAAAGAATATGGCAGAGCAAGAAACTAAATTTAGGTATTCCCAGACCTGCAGCCATGGGGCTGTGCTGACTTCTCAGAAGCAAGATGGAAAAAATAATGAACATTAACAAAAGGCTCATGAAGAGTGAGTGGTTTATCCAAGTTCTAGGATAGGAAGGGCTCTGGGGTATCATGACTCAATGATGTTAAAATAACAGAATCAGGAACTTACTTGAATTTTTCTATATATATACACATACATACATACATACATACATATATATATATAAGCATATATCACATATATATTTTTATATATGCACCCTTAGGTAGAGAAAATCTAGGATAAATTATCAAGGTGGAGGAGAAACTTTCCCAACAGGACTTACTGTATAATAACTCCCCTGAGGAAGTGATGAGCACAAAGTTTCTTGAAATACTAAGCGTGAGGGGTTTTTTTTCCAAACCAGCAGGTGTGCACTGGACAGAAATCCAGGGCTGGCAAGGACTTGGAGCATTTAATAGTCCTCTCCCACCTTTGGTTTGTGAAGATCTTTGGGGATTGAAGGAGACACAGGGATGCTGGCAAAGCTTTCCAGCAGTTTGCTATCAGTCCAAAGGGAGGAAACAGCTGGGGAGTTCCTAGAGCAGCTCATGCAGTCTCCCAGACCAGATCACTCACATCATCCTGTCACCCTGGAACGTGCTGGAGCCAAGAGCAGAAGCAGCTAATGCCACAGAACATCTGCTCTGCTCTAAAGACCCATGCCCTGTCATTAACAAGGATGTTGTTATCTACTTATTGTTGTAAGTTTCTTATTAATTTCAGGGGGAAAATTCAGAAAACCAAGGAGGAAGATAATCAAAACTGATGAGGCAGAGGAACAACATTTCTTTCTTGTTTTCCAAGCTCCTTTCCAGCACATCCCTGCTGACCCACCTATCTGCAGACCAGAGAGCCATGGGAAATGTCTTTGCCCAAGAAAACAAACTTGTGTACCCTCTGCACGTGAATTTTGCCTGTGAATCTCCTCCTGGTGTCATTCCAGGTATTTTCTGTGGTGTATTAAAACCTTTCCAAGAGTGGGATGGATATGAGATGAAAGATGCCTTGATAGAAGGGGCTCTAATTTCATATGGAACTGCTTCAGGAATTACGGGTCTAAAAAAGTGTGCAGATGTGTTTTTGAGCATTAACTTACCACTGAACAGGCACTGTTTCAACATAATTTATATTTCAGTCTTGGGATTTCCCTGACAACCTCCTCCGAATCATTCCTGTCTGTTAATGTCCTGTCAGATTTAATGATTCTGGCTTCTTTGACTGTTTCAGCCTAATGTGAAATAAATGCCTTCCTGATGCTTCGCCCTGTGTTGCTGATAATGTGATAGATCAACATTTTTATTTATGTTTGTCTTTTGGCCCCCAGAGGACAATCAAAGCTGGCCACTGAAGGCCACAAAATGGATCCTGTTGGCTTCACTGGAAGTTAGAGCAAATCCCCGGGCCAGGTGGGAATGCAACGGTCGCTGATGCAGACATGGAAGGGATCAGCCTCAAAGCAGGGGAATAATTCTCAAAGGAAACCACTCCTTCTTGCTAACTAAAGACAGATGAGCTATTTGAGAGACAAAATATTTTTGCCAGAGGAAGTAGAAAGAAGGGAAAGTCCTGAGGCTCTGGGGGTATCACAGGACCTGTTGCATTAAGAGCACACAAGAGGAAGGAGAGTTTTCCTCACTGAAACTTCTTTCACTTTATTCAACACAATTTCCATGTTTCACAGGGCACAGAACCTCCACAGCCAGCCCTGCTGTATCACCCACAGGGATTTACTCCAGATGCAGCATTTCTTTACTCAGCCCTTGCAAGAAACAATGTCTTTGACTTGTGCCTTAATTTTGCTTCAGAGAGACTGGGTCCAAGCCAATGCCAGCAGGACCAATGGTCCTCCCGGGGAAGTTGCCATCTTTCCAAAGACAAATCATTTTCTTCAGGTTTTGCCTTTACTGGGCTGCAAGTCCCCATACCCTGGTCCCTCAGGACTGATTATTATGGGAAGAGAACCACAGTTACGTGATTTGTCTCCCAAACTGAAAGAGAGTCTTCTCCAGAGGCTCCCACCAATCACATCTCTCTCGTTTGAATAAGTGCATGATTCTCAAACTTCTGATTTTTGTGTCAAACTTTGGCTTTTAAAATGAGGTGACAGGAACATCTCCCTCCCCACAATGTTCATTCCCTGAATTGTGGAGCCTACAGAGGGATGCACTTAGTTCTGGAAACAAGATAACTGAAAACTAAGACACTCCAAGGGGCATATTTGCCATGATAAGACTTGATTCTTACTTATTTTGTTGATTTTTCTGTGCCTGCTTAATGTGACCAAAATATCTTCAGAACGAGTCAAGGGAAGAAAACAGGGCGGCCCCGAATAACAAAATATGAGGTGGAGAAGAAAGTCCTGTCTCTAACACAGCAAATATTTCAGAAAACATCATTTTTCACTGCACTGTTTCCTCCTCTGATTTTTTTTAATCTCAATTTTTTCCACAGAATAAGCCAGACCAAAAAAAAAGAAAATACAACAAAACCCAAAAAGAAACCAAAAAACACCATCCCAAAACCCAAAAGCATCCCAAAAGGTCAGAATGATGGATAGTATTTCAAACTGCAGGTTGCAGTCACTGCATTCCTTTTCAACAACTCCAAAACCACATGAGAAAGTTCGCAAATACCTTTGAAGATAGCAGGGAATGAGTCCACTTACAGAGGGCCTCACTCTCCTACTTAGGCAATATTCACCCTATAAAACCTAATAACTGGTAACAGCTTCCATTATTAGCAACAAATCCTCTAAAGGTAAATTATCCCTTAATCTGCCAGTACCACTGTCAACATTTAATTAATCTGCCTAAAGGTCTGGTGCTGCCTCAGTGGGGCAAAGAAATATTTTTTGCCATTTATTTAGAGCTAAAGCATAACCCGATTGCCATTTTTAGTCACTTCAACACTCTCTGACTTTCCAGATGTGCAACACCATTCTTTTCAGCAGCAGCAGTTGGTTTCTAGACAGATTTTGAAGCCTAATTTCAGGGCTGAGAGTGTTTTCTTGTAGTATAAGTACAGTTTAAATACCAGGCATTTCAGTGGTCCTCAGTCATCATTATTTGTCTTCATTCTGTAAATGAATATGCCTGAATTAATTAATCCCAAGGCACAATGGAGGGATAAACTACTTGTGCTTCACATGCAGTTTATGCATGTGAGATATTTCAGGTTTACAAGCTGTGCTTTCACTTCTTTTCCAATTCAGCCAAACTCCTGGAGGGTTGTTTTTTTCCAGGAATCAGGTTTGTGCAAAAATTCTTCAGCCCAGAATATGAAATGCTCTTGTAGTGTGTGCTCATGTGTTGACCCACGTAATCTTTTAATATAAAGACACCACTGCATGTGGAGTTACTGTTTCCTGATAAAAATAGTCAGGTTTTTTGGTGGTATCAGGAGCACTTCCAGCAATCCCTCTAACAGAGTGAAGTAATTTCAGGCCAATTAGGTCCCAACTTCTTACAAACCCTTTCTCAAAACAATTTCTGAATTTGAATAATTTGTTTCGACAACAAAAGCAACAACGAAAAGTAAATTTATTCTCCTGGAATTCTCCAGCATGCAAAAACAGTTGAAATAACAACAAAATTCCATTAAAAGAAAAAAAAAAATACACATACATTTGAAAAGTCCTCTCTTTTGGCCAATGCCCACACCCAGCACAACCTGGAGTTCATCCTGCATCCATTTGTTTAAACTAAAGAACAATGAAACATTTCTGGACATTCCTGCAATTGCCTTCTATCCATCAGCTCTGGCAGCTGCTCGGCAACTCTTCCCTTGACCTCCAAAATAAATCCACCCTCTGAAGAAAACACTACAAACCTCTAGAGCCAGCCTGCCCGCCTGTAAAGTGATTAATTCGGGTTTGAAACCAAAGCCAGTGTGCTGATAACGAGGAGAAAACAGAGGGAGAAAAGCGTTGAACAGCTCGGAACACTGTTCCTGCTTTGCAGGATATTCTTACCACACTTCAGGTTTTCCAAGGGATGGAAAATGAGCATTCTGGGCGAATTTGAAAGGCTTAAGAGGAGATCTTCCTCATTATCCACCTCCTCAGGCCCATGATTGTGGAGACACCCTTTTTAAACCTACATTGAAGTCCTCCATGTTGCTCAAGCTGAAATTCAAGGGCTTCGTTCTCTGAGACACCCCTGAAAATTCCTTCCATTATTCTACTGATAAAACAGGAATATTTCATAGAATAACATATACTGATAAGAGGTGAGGGCTGAGATTAAGAGGTGCCTTATGAAACCCAGTTAAGAAACACTTGGGTTATCTCAACCAGATGTTATTAAACTCACCACAGGAATTACTGGCTTAGATACCATGGCCTGGGTTAGGAAATGTTCAAGCCACATAATTAAAATGATCTCATTTAGCTTTAAAATCCACCTATCCTTGCAGCTATTGAACTTGCTAACTTCTCTGGAATTCATGGGACGATATCAATTTCTACTATATTTTTCAGAAAATTAGTTGCAAAGAAAGGCTTAAAAAGAACAAAGAAAAAAAAAAAAAGGTTTCCTATTCCTTTAATAATTTTCAAGTCAACACTGAAAATATGAATTATATGAAAAGCTAAAGTTCTTACCTACCATGTACACTTCTATCTCACGCTCATCCAATTGTTTCTGGACATGCCCAGCTGTATCCAAGGAAAACTTAATTAATCTTGACTTAAATCAAAACAAACAATTTAAAGCATTTTAAAATCCTCTCTGGGGCTCAGAAAAGAAAGCAAACAAGCTTCGTAACGGAAGGCATGATTTCATTTCACAGGCTCTTACTAAGTTTTCTTCAATTTGCTTGAATATCTGTAACGATCTTCCAAAAATAGAAAGTAAAAAGTATTGCTTGTTGATGCAGAGCTTGAGTTCATGTTCCATTTGATTTTTCCTGACAGTCCTCAAGATGTTCCTGGACTTTTTCGTGTTTTGTTTTATTTTATTTCCCCCACTCCTTCCTTCATATATAACAGAGTCCTGGGGATTCCTGATGGAGGGAATAGGGGCATCACTTGCTTGTTCCCTTTAACAAAGAGTGTTCCCAGTGCCCCAGTTGTGGATGGGCATGGCAGACCTAGGACCCCCCTAAAACACTGACCTCCTCTTGCCCAAGTGTCCTTTTTGGATGGAGACAAATAGAATTTTTGGTTTAGGTTGGTATCAGTTAAATGTTCTTCCCCCAGAGCGTGGTGGGGCACTGAACGGGCTCCCCAGGGAATGGGCACAGCTCCAAGTCTGCCTGGTTTCAGGAAGCATTGTGAAAACACTCTCAGGCCCAGGGTGGGATTTTTGGGGTGTCCTGTGCAAGGCCAAGCACTGGGTTCGATGATCCTGGTGGGTTCCTTCCAGCACAGCATATTTTATATTTCTATGATAGTGTATTTTTGCAACCAGCTCCACATGCACCTGTATTTACTTAACTTCAAAATGAAGTCTGTGCAGGACATTGCTGGATAAAGCGTCATCTTCTATAACCTGGTTAGATTCTTTACTCTCCTCAGGAAAAAAAAAAAAAAAAAGACATTGAAATTGTTGAAGACAAGTGCTAAATTCATTTCAGGGCATAGAGAAGGTGATCTAAGTGGGTGGTTTACAGTTCACTGAACTATCACACATCCACTGCTTAGCCTGGAAATACTTCCAAGATACACAAACCAGCAAGGCAGGAGGGAGCAAGGAAGTATCAAAGAGCTCAGAAGAGTTGTTCACGGCCCAGGAAAGAGAGCGACCTGAGAAAGGTGCTCACATTGAGGTCAACAAGATCCCATCAGAGACCAGCTATGAACAGCAGCTTCCAATCCCTCCTAGGACTGATGCCAGTGCTTGGTGATGCCAATGACAGCCCTCAACTTCATCTTTCCCATGCAGCTAACAACAGAACCTGTCTCTGTGTGCTGCCTTGAACCTCAGTGTCACAACGTTCATCCTGTTCAATTAGTCAGTAGAGGGCCATGACTCAAGGGAGACCAGAATACAACAGGAAATCAGAGATATTAAGGAAAAAGTTTTATCTACTGGTCTGTTCCTGAAAGGAAAAGGTTATGGAAACTTTATCCTAAGCAAAGCGTGAGACGAGGCAAAACTATTTTTTTTTTTTTTTTTTTTTTGGTTGTTTGTTTGTTTCTTAATTTTAAAGGAAGAGAAATCCTCATAACCTTATACAGGACTGCACAGTTCTGGGCAGCAAAATCAATGGACATTAAATTTCGGTGCTCAGGAAGGCAAACGATTCAAAAGCTGAGAAATCTTCCCTTTAAAAATTTCTTAAGCAGTCTTAATATTTACCATGCATGATATCAAGATCAGAATAAGAGCCACAGACAGCTCTTCTATGTAAAATCTTGGAGGCAGAAGAAATACTGACATATGACTTGTCCTCCTCCCACCAGATTTGGGAAGGAGAAGCAGAATTCTTTGAAGGTAGATGAAATTTTCTTTTGGATAGAAGTCCACCTTCTGTTAGTCATCACAATGGAAAACTGGTGGAATTCAGCCACTCAGACAGTTGAGTTCTGCATTTCTTTACTCTGCCTGAATTTAAGTCCTCTGTTCACATAAATGTAGAACTCTATAAAGTGACCTATAAAGGTCACTGAAACCCAAGCAAGAGTGACACATCAGTTCATCCTCATCACTGTTAGGTCTCAGCCTATGAAGCCTTTTTGGTCTTTTCTTCTTTATGTAAATTCCTTTGTTTGTTTATTTGTTTGTGTGGTTTGTTTTGTTTTACCTCAAGACAACAATTTGCTTTCCTTTATTTCTTTGTTATTCTTTCACTCAGGCATGGATTTTTATTTGTTTCTCTTTATAATATTGCATTAATCTTCTGAAATGCTAAATTTGCAAAATTGAGTTTTAATGAAAAATTCTTTAGAAATGAAGGAATTATTAAAAAAAAATCAAGAAATACTTTCTTGGTGTTGTGCATATGTGTAACTGCAGAGCTCTGATATTTATTCCTTTTTATAAAATCTTTGATTTCAAAACACTATTCATTTTTATAGTTCTGACAGGTGATACATGCTTTTTTTGTGTGTCTTTGAGGTATTTTTTTGAACATGAACTTATAGATGGTTTTAAAATATAAATTTAAAAGATGTTTATTAAGACAGAAGATGAAAGTAGTATGAAATGTCCTGGTTCTTTGTCATTGCTCGATTCTGGATGAAAAATCAGACCTACCATTGATTCTCTGTTTTTTTCCTTCATGATAAGCGTGTCCACGCCATAAAACCACAAAATTCCAACAGCTCAATAAAACATCCAGCTTTGGCTGAAGAAAGGCTTTCTGTTTGGTGGGGCAGCAAACACATATCCATTTCCACCACGAGCTGTAAACTTCCAGTGTCACAGGACTGGGCACTTGCTCATGAACAGTCCACCCATTTATCCAGCCTCTCAAAGCCATGTCCTGTTCCCAGCCCGTGTTTGCTGTGAGCAGTGAATGCCGGCCCTGTGGGGTCCGTGTCTGATGGGCCAGACCAAAACACCCCTTGGCAGAACAATTCCCCCATGCTGAGGTCTGTGCTGCCCTGCCTGCTCCACCTCCAACAAGAGCTGGCTTGGTTGAAGGTACAAGGTGATAAATTCATGCCGTGGCACCAGATGTGTCTCATTTACAGTGCACGGCAACACTTTGGAGTTAAATTCCCATTTACTTGTGGAAAAGAAGTTTTCATTAATGTAAGGAAGCTTTAGGTCATCAGTGTTTCAAGGCAAGCAATGAAGATCTACACAACTGCAGCGTTAGAAAGGTGAGGTCTGGGATTCCTAGAACCTGAATTTTGACCTACATGTAGAGAAAAGCAAGAGAACGGGAAAGAAGTTCATCATCCAACCTGTCCAGGTACCACTTAAATATCAAATAAAGCCCTTTCCCTCTGTCCTCAAAGCTGTCAGAAGCTGCTATAAACCTTCCACCCAGCAGAGCCCCTGAAACAGGCTGTTAGCATTTGTCATCCTCCCTCTCCTGCAAAACAAACCCTCCATCCATGTGTTCCATTGCAGAGCAGCAAAACAGATAACGGAGATGCCAGGAAAGGTCATTTTGTGTATTTCTTCTCCTTCCCGTTTCACGCAGCTTCTGCGAAAGAGCCTGACAGGTGGTTTGAATAAAACATCCCACGTGCTTTCTTTTTTTCATCAAAGGCTGACAAAAGATAATTTGTTTTGCTACACCCCTGCTGCAATGCCTTTATTGGGAAAAGCTGCAGCAGAGGCATTTTTGGATGCAACAGTGCTCCCAGGCATTTCTGGGTGGCTGAGCTGAGCGGCAGGTGTGGGGAGACAGATAGATCAGACTGCTCTGATGCACTGCAGGTCAGCAACACATTCTCACCCAGCCAGCCAGGGCTACCGGGAATTCATTACAGCTGAGCCTTGGCCAGTGGGTGTCACTAACATTAACCTACACGGGAAAATTAAAAAAAAAAAAAAAAAAAAAAAAAAAAAAAAAAGCATGGGGGCAAGTTAACCTGAATTTTAAAAGCATTCCAAACCTTAATTTTGGCCCCAAGCCTTGCTTTGAATCCTCCCTTTGGTCAAACAATGGCAATGAGATCAGAGCCAGGCATCCAGTGCCCGCTAATGACTAAGTGGACTGACGCTTGCAGGGAATTGTTGGTAGGATGCCTGGATGGGATGGGAAATGGCTTTACTGAGGTATCCCTGGTGGTGGTGGCATGTTTCTTTATGGGTTTCCTACTGCCCTGTCCCTCCTGCAGTGGGGGGGACGCCAGCCAGGTGACTCACTGAGGTTCTGCCCCATGTTTATTGCAACAAACATCCCCGCAGGGAGTTGCTCGCCGTGCGCAGCCTGATTTTCCCAAGAACACCTCAAAGGGCTAATTTTAAGTGAACAAAAGCCTTGGAAGGCAGGGATAAGGGAAGGGGGAGGAGGGTTTCTTGCGGGAGGAAAGAGATGGCAGAAATAGCCTCCTTCCTTTTTCCTCTCTCTTGTCCAAGATAAGGAAACATCACACGCTAAAGGCAAATTAAAAACAACTTAAAAGGCAGATAAATTTAGTCACAAGTATTTCACTGGGTGAACAGTCAAGACAGAACATGTCTTCAGCCAGAAAACTTTTTGGGAAAATTACCAGTGGTTAAGGCAAAGGGGCAAAAATCAAGGAAATATGGTCAGCACTAAAATTACTGTAGGACGAGGTCACAAATCCCCCGTTCATCCACCACAGCAAAGGGAAGCTGAGTTGGGATGTTTCAGTATGCTTTGATTAGAGGTGTCCTTCTGTAAAAAGGGTGGAATGGCCCATGATGAGCATAAATATGCGATTTTCTTATTAAAGAGTTCATGTTGCTGTTCTATCATGATTCAGGCATTTTATCAGGATTCAGACACTTTCAGAACTCTAAAAGGGTGAAACAATTCTAGGAGATAAAAAAGGAAGGTGATGAACAGACATTACAGGCACTGCTGTGGTCTGACGATCCTTCCTTGAAAAGCTGAAGGGACTTGCAAGTCTGAGGCAGGGAGAGACCACCAGAAAACGACACTACCAACTGCTCAGCAGCTGAGGTTTTGCATGGAACCAAACCTGCTGGAGTCACACTCCAGACGCAATACAAGGGTTATAATAAAGTATCTTCCTTTTATGTCTCCTTTCAACTGTCATTTTGCTATTCTATTGACTGTCTTCTCAGTGGTCTTGGGTTTATATGGAATTTGAGCCGACTTCTTAAGTTTGACGGGCCAGAAAAATATTCTATTCATCATTGTGGTGAGCATGTATCAACCACAGGTCAGCACTAGCTCGAGGACATCTGTACAATGCTCCATTGCACTAAGCAAACATGTCTTTAATCTCCCTGTACCATCTGGAAAATAATATTTCTTTTATTTTTCCCTTTTGATTTTCTTTTCTGTTGAGATTGCAAGTATTAAAAGGCAAGCCCTTTCTCTGATTACAAAAGAAAACACCAACACAAGCAGGACAAACTGTCCAGGACCTGTTCCTTGGCCCTGAAGGCAAGTGGCGTGATTCATCTTATGGCCATATGGCTAAACTTTTGTCCATGTGAAAAAACAGAGTGGCCTCACCCACACCTCCTTCTGGGAACAGGCTCTGACCCGTGGTAGCATTTGAAATATCTCTGAGCATTTTCTGGGAAAGAGAAAAATGGCATGGAGTGAAAATGTTTCAGGGAGGAGATCACTATGGGAGATTGCAGGCCCGGCCCTGGTCATCTTTAACAGCACAAACCCAACTTAAGTGCACAATGCCCAGACAAAAAGACACAAGGTTGATTTGGACCTGTCGGTATTAGTAGAAAAGAAAGAAAAAATAAGATTTTTTTCCAATTCTGTTTTTGGTTTGGCTTCTGTTAACTCAAATCACTGGTCACGAGCACCTCCCAGAAGGAAAATACCGACTTGTAGGCAGCAGGCAGCCCCTACACAGTCCAGCACATGCTCTGGTGCACTCCCAGCCATTCTTTACTTGGTTTTCCAGCCCTGGAAATATGTGTTTCCAGCAGAATATCTTACACCAGTTCATGAAGGGGAAATGCCGTTAAAGAGCATGACTCTCTTGACAGAGCAGTGCTGGTGTGCATTGCTTGGCTTGGCCGTGGTGCGCTTCGAAACACACAGCAAGGAAAGAATCATCGCTCAGATAATCCTTCCCAAGTGCAGTGAGAGGGAACTGCTGGTGCCACAGAGCAGAAAAGATTTCCAAAGCTTGGATTCTAATTTCCTGATCTTTAAAAAGAAATTGCTCATCTGCAGCTAATCATGTTTGCGCCTCTCGCCGTCTCCAAGAGCAACATTTTCCAAGGTGCTTTTAATGAACTGAATAGCCTCCTAAAGACTCAGGAGAGACAGAGAGACTGTCAGAGACAAATCTTTTTATTTGATTAGGCTTCACAGGATCTTGGTACATTCCTAACCAAAAAGAACATAACAAAGATTGATCCTCCTCCCACCCAAATCAGTTGGACTTTTTCTCCGAGGCAGGACCAAATCCAGCACGTACTAATTAGAAATGCGTTTTGATGAAATGTTGTTCTGTAGTGCGAGGCGTGGAACCAGGAAGGCAGATTTGGGTTGCAGGAGAGACGTAGCTGGAGGTGACTTCCAAAGGGAAAAGGGTGAGGAGAGGCCAAGGTGGCAGGTTCAACCATGAAAGGCAACAGGGAACAAGAAGGGGCAACCACACAATGAACCTCACCTCTCGTGGGAGCTTGGCCCTTTCTGTGGTGTAACCCCACCCACATTCCCAGCTCCGGGCCAATAGATAAAGGCATTTCTTCCTAATGAACTGCTTCATGTGCCTTGGCAGAAAAGCGCATAGTTGGGAGCAGTTGGGAAAGCGTTTGGTCAGAGGCAGTCTGGCGGAAGGTTTGCTTGCGGCACTCTTTGCTGGAGTTCTGTTGGGCTACATTTCTCGTTTACAATCTGTTCTGCTTTTGCTGCTTTGTTTTTCTTTAAATATTATTTGTACTCTATCTAAAAGAGCTTTTTTCCCCCAAACCCAGATGAAATGCTCAGAATTCTTCATTTAGTCATTTAGTGAATTTAGTGGGAGATTCTTGCAGTTACCTGCACGTAACAGGGTCTCGTAAACACCTTTGACAGAAATCACAAGGCACATTCTGCACTTCTAGGCAGAGTCTGTGGTTTGTCTGTCAATTTATCTCCCACTTTTGTGCTCTCTCTCTTTCTGGAAGCCAAATATTGCGTAAAATTTGAGCACGTAATTTGAATCAGCTCAACATAAATTGAAATGTTGTCAAAGGTTTATTCACACGTTACAGATTCACTTCTAGAGCAAAATAGACTTTTCTTTCTGCTCTGTTCTTTTGATGATAATCTACTTCTGAACAAATGAAAACTAACTTCAGTTTTCATCTGTAGCTTTCCTGACATGTGAAAAATTGACTAATTCCGTGAAATAACATTTTCTTACATGTTTTCCTCCTTTGGTACAACTGAGATTTGGCCAGGACAGAACACCAACCTGCCAGGATTGTGCGGAAGGCGTAGGATTCATGGTATTTCAGACCCAGTCAACACAATTAGGCCAGCTTTGTTCTATTTTAAATTCACAGAACATGGCAATCACCTCAGAAGTAACTTCCAGAAAGTTTTGATTTGTTTTGTTTTGTCCTTAAACGCTGCAAATTCTGGGCTGATTTCCAGAACATTTTAGTTTCAAACCCGAATAATCAACTTCTGAGGGATCACCTGAGCTGAACCTGCAGGTCCTTGACAAGAGCTACGTGTAGAGAACAGACAGATCTTCTCTACAAACAGAGTTCTGTTTAACTTCAGGCCTCCCTGTAACATCTTTTGTAACTGGCAAACTGTATCTTTTCAGAAGTATCTAGCAAAAATCTTCAACATCTCTGACCAAACCTGTTGGGTACATTAAAAAGAAAATAATCTCTAAATCCCTCAAATGTTCCAATAGTGCTGGTCTGTATGATGCAAAACAAAAAACCAAAAAATCTCAGATGCCTACATTAAAAAATATGAGCCATTATTCTATTTTTGGTTTTCTATTTGAATCCAAACTGATTCAAACAATACCAGGTTGAATCTAGCTCAGATTTTTCAGAGCTATGATATCCCCAAAGAAAACTACATCCTCAGCTTGCTGAAAGGAGTCTTAAGGGTCAGAACTCTAAATTCCATCACTTAAGTTGACTGCCAAGTATTTTGGAAAGAGAAAAAAAAGAATCAAGTAATCTTCATATGCATCTTAACAGATGCAAATAATTTTATTAAAACTAAAGTGTTGCCTGGCACTCTGTGCACCCTGGAGACTCATTCAAGTTTTATTCTGAAATGTAAAATAAAATCTAATGAGAAGTAACCACTGATGTATGGGACGAGAAAGGGAAATATAATTTTTCTTTCATTTACAAACTGTTGTGGAGCCAGTAATGGCTAGGAAAGATCCATGCTGGATACTACGGTGTAGTTTAGATTGTGATTACTGAATTTTAGTTATGACATAATATCAGCAGAAAGACATGGAAAAGGAGGAATTTTAAGGCATCTTCTGGGCTTGCTGTACCCTTAGCTTGCAGAACAATTTTTTTGTATTTGGTATGAATTTGAACATTTACCTACTCCCATGTAAGTTGTTAGAAATAAAATTCTGGGATATTGGGATTCAAAACGTGGATGTCAGACCTCATTATCTGACAATGAGCTCTTGCTGCTTTTACAGAATCACAGAAGGGCTAGGGTTGGAAGAGATCTGAAAGCTCATATCCTTTCAATCCCTCTGCCATGGGCAGGGACACCATTCCCTATCCCAGGACCTCCAAGCCCCATCCAATCCAGCTTTGGACACTTCCAGGGATGAGGCAGCCACAGCTTTCCCAGGTAATGTGTTTCAGGGCCTTACCACCTTCACAGGGAGGAATTTCTTTCTAATATCTCATTTAAACCTGCTCTCTGACAGTTTGAAGCCATTCCCCCTTGTCCTGTCACTTCAGGCCCTTGTAAACACTCTCTTTCCATCTTTCCTGTAGCTCTCTTCAGGCACTGCAAGGCCACAACGAGGTCACTCTGAAATCTTCTCTTTTCCAGGTTGAACAATCCAAATTTTCCCAGCTTTTCCTCCCAGCAGAGCTTCTCCATCCCTCTGCTCATCCTGGTGCCTCCTCTGCACTCACTCCAGCAGCTCCTTGTCCTTCCTGCACTGGGCTGGAGCAGCTCTGCAAGTGGGGTCTCACCCGAGCAGGACAGAGGGGGAGAATCCCCTCCCTTGATCTGCTGCCCACACTGCCCAAAGTATGATTGGTTCAGCCTAATGATTCAGTCATTAGAGTGTAATGCGAAATCTGCATCATTTTGTGGAAATAAAATATCTCTGGACATCGTTGAAAGCTTAAGGCAAATATATCATAACTGAGACAACTCGAATACATATTAAAATGGAAATGGGTTCAACCTGGTCTGCTGCTTCCGAGCACAAAGTCAGAAAGCAAGGGAGGTCTGTCCTTATAACAACAGTCCCCAAAGCTCTTCTTACCTTGACAGCCCTGAAATAGTGTAAACCAATTAAAAATGTGATTAAGTTTTCAGAAATATCTTTAAAAAGCAGGAAGCTGGGATGTCTTGGAGATTCCAGTATTAAAGTGAGCCGTGTGCAACCAATTCCTGCCTCTTCTCCATTCTTACTCTTACAGAAAAAGCCTAAGGAGGGTGATTAAATACAGAGAAATTATTCTTTTGGCTCTTTGGCAAGAGAAGGCTCTGCCTTCCCTAAAAAGGAGATGAGGAGCATGCGGTGCTCTCCTCAAAGTGCTTCCCAGGGAATGTTAGAGGAGTGATTAGGCACTAATGACTCTCCTGTGCCTCCTGGGGCAGAGAAAGGTCCAGTTTCTCTTGGCCCAGGCTGGTTTTTCAGCACGTTTGCCTTGGTAGCAGCACTGCTCTTTTCACATCTCCATTTTCTGTTGAATCAGAGATTCAGCTGTTTCAGTTCCAAGTTTTCTCAATTTTTTTTTTCCTGCTAACCTTGGTAAACAGTCCTTCAGTTGTCAGGTCCTGACTGATTGTTTTCACCTGGCTAAAGACTCTGAATTTTTCCTTCTTTGGTAAAAAACTTAATGGATGCAGACATTTATTCCCTGATAGGAAACCCAAATTAACAGATAAAAACCAAGATCCTTGTGTAGCCAAATGGTTGTACTTTTTTTTCTTTTTTTGCATGAAGTGAATGGAATTTTTCTGTTGAAGTCAAGGCTACATGTTGTCTGGGAATCTGTAATTGCTCAGCTAGTTAATTAATCTGAAAAAGACCACATGAATATTTTTGTGAGGAACCATCCATCATTGACTTAGCAGTGAAAGTGCACCATGGCTATAAAACTCCAGCTGAAAGAGGCCAGCCCAATGGAATAACACACAATCAGTTAGTTTAAGACTATTATATTTATTTATTTTGTGCTTTGGGAGCTACCAAATCCAGAACCTATTCTCAATTATGGATTTTTTTCTGATTCCAGATACCTCGAAGACGATTTTTAGTGATATCCTCTTAATTTTGAAATCAGATCATATTGATTTCAACAGGAGCGGAGTTTCACTTTTAAATCCTTTTAATGGCACATATTATCTTTCATTGGAGTCTCCTTCAATCCAATGCCAAAACTTTTCTCCTCAAAGAAGTGATGGGTGGAGATCAGTCAGACTCATTAGATGGGAATTAAGAATGTGTAGGGCTGTAAGGGCTGGATATGAATTACCCTAAATATCTTCTGCCAGTAGGGACAGAAGGCCCTTAAGACATGAAACAGATCATATTGAAAAGTATTAAAGGCAACAAGTTTCCTGATTAATTCTGAGAGAACCCCAAAATGTTTTGGGCTGGAAGAGATCTTGATGCCCATCCAGTTCCAATCTCCTGCCATGGACACAGACACCTTCCACTAGACCAGGCTGATCCAAGCCCCATCCAACCTGATCTTGAACTCTTTCATTTCTAGTTCTACAGCTTCTGCTCAAAATCACAGGGGAGTTTTGCTTTTTATTTTGCAAGGGGATCCTGCACATTAGAGTACAAAGATGCCAGTTTCGTTCTCAAACTCCATGCTGTTAAGAAATAGGAACTGAAAACTTAAACTCAGCCAATAAATATTTCCCTGAATATCCTTAAGCATATTAGGACAAAAATAAACAAAAGATAACTGGACAGGGGCAGTTTATTTGAAATTATTTGAAGTTTCAAAGTTTTTTGAAGTTTCAAGTTATTTTCTTTCTTCTCCCAATTTCCCTTCCTCTTATTGCAATCGTGTATTGTTGTTGTCATTATATTCTTTATTCCATTTTCAAATTATAGAAGGGCAGACAGAATATTTTAGGTAGTGACTTTTAATTTAATAATAACTTTGTGTCATTGACAACATGGGTGCTTTCAGAAGGATGTGCAGGCTAAGTTGGGGCTGCCAAATGCTGCTAATTTTGGATGAAGCAGCAGTTTTACACCCCAGCTCTGGAGGATGTTGGATCATTCACCCTTCCCACTCCTAATTTACACAAAGGGCAACTCCACTACGGCTGAGTTTATTTGTTGTAGCAGCAAACATCTCAGCACAGGCTGGCACCGAGGCCAAAAGCAGAAAAATGTCACCAGAGGCCGTTTCCTACACACAGAGCTGGGATTGCTCAAAAATCCCTGCTGGAAAAGAATCTGCTGAGCCCTGAGATCACAAAGGGCTCCTCGTGCGTAAATGACACCGATCCTGGTGCTGGGACAAGTAGTTAAAGGCTCTGCAAGCTCAGAAAGAGCACGGAGAAAATGTCTCTGAAGTCACGGTTCATCTTGTGAGCTGTGCTCCGCTTTTGTGTATTCCCAAGGCAACTCCAAAAGGTGGGTCAGGATGGGCCATCCATTCATCTGGCCCTAAAAGTTGTGAGTGATGAGTTCCAATAAAACATTTCAAGGATGAAATTAATTTTTTATCAGATTTTAAGCAGTATTTCACACAATTCTCATATTCAGGTATCAGTCTATGTCAAACCCATCCTCACAGCCCAAGAGAACTCTATGTTTGCCAGAGGGGATGGAAAAGTAAAGATCTTCCCCTCATTTTGCCCCATTTTTGGTATAAAATGGAAAGAAGACCTGTGCTGCAGTAAACAAAATGCTACTTTGTTTCACCTGGAAGGGACACTTGTTTTTGAACATAAAAGTGATGAAAAGAAACAGGTAAGCTATGATTTTGACTTAAACCCAGATAAAATCTCCTGGTTAATGATCACTTTCCTGATCTGAATAGTTTGTTTCTCCAGTTCTCTGTTTTCACACTTAAAATTTGTGGATGATTTGCAGACTTTAATTGCACAACAGGTACAACTGGCCATGAGTTTTCCCAGGAAACTCTGATTGAGAGATGTTAATGAGCTCATTTAATAGAAAAAGTCCTTAAAAAAAAAAAAAAAAAAAAAAAAAAAAAGTCCTTAGCAACAAACTGAAAAGCACAAACCACAGATGAACATAAAGGCTATGCACTGGTAAAGAGCAGGTAAGCAAATGTAAGCATAAAATATTTCTGAAGATAAAGAACAGGAGAGTGGATCTGTATTTGCTGCAATGCTCTGGAAGTGGCTTGCCTTTGGATTTTGATCACAGATCAAAGTTATCCATAATTATAAGTTCTCTTTGCTTGTATTTGGCTAGGTGTTGGATTTTTTGATAATGAGAATATTTTTTTTATTAATTGCCATTAAAACTCACAGCAAAGCAGAAGCTGGTGTTCAAGTTTCACTGGGGTTCTGCGGAGTTAAAAATCAGTAATATAACTCTGGTTCAGACACCTGGCATTAAATCTTGGACTTGTGATTAGTATTGGATGTGAGGCACAACACACTGGTTTGGTATTTCATAACTGCTCATCTTTATAATGGAAAAGATAAGTGGAAATATTAAATCAGAAACCCACTGGCTGCAGAATCACACGTAATCCCAGAACAGCTGGGTTGGAAGGGACTTTAAATCCCATCCAGTTCCAACCTCTGCCACGGCAGGGACACTTTCCACTAGACCAGGTTGCTCCAAGCCCCATCCATCCTGGCCTAAAACACTTCCAGATCTGTAGAAACACGTGAGAAAAAATTAACCTGGATTGTTTTGCAAGCAAAAAGACAGAGAAGATCTCATGGAAGAGGAAAATTTGGAGCTCCCCCAGACCAAGAGTGGTGGTGATGTGACTGATATATGTCTGCAGTGGGATGAAGGAGCAGAGGAGATTTCCCTGAGTTGCTGAAGTCAGCACACAATGTCCCACAAGGAATGTTTGTTGATGGAGCAACAGAGATTCAGAGCACAGGGAGTTCTCAGGAGACTGCAGCTGTCCATTAGTGCTGTTAAAACCTTACAAAAGTATTAACGTTAAATTTATTTCCTTTTTTTAAAAAATAGTCTGTAACAGGTACCCAAAAGCTTGGTCTCTCCTTCGGGACTCACGTCATGATTGAAAGCCAATTACCACAAGAGCCAAGGCTCAGTGAGGATCAGAGGGATGATGATGATGATGATGATGATGACGATGGAGGACCATGGGTCAGGATGATGGATATCAGAGGCATTTGGGTCTGAGATCCCAGTGGATGTTGCCACAGCTCCACATCCCTCAGCCCTGCTTGCTGTGAGGTCCAGCGTGTGTCCCCACAGCTGTGCACACACCCCACAACCTCCCCAGAAGCTGCTTGAGACCTTCAGACCCTCCAGCAGCCAACTTGTCACCCTCTGGCCCCTCCAGTATCTGTCCCAGGGCCATGGTCTCTGCCAAGACTGGCTCACAGACCTCTCCTATTCTTTCCAGCTGGGCTGAAGCTCTCCCAGCAAACCAGGCATGTCCATGTGTGCAGGAGTGCAGGAAACACCCACAGCTGGCTCTCTCCAGTTCCGGGACCTGCAGGCACACGAGCCTTGTGAGTCACATTCCCTTCTCCAGCTGCTGGCCCTAAGACCCCACACAAACCTGTGGGGGCCCCTTGCCCAGGAAAATACCTGGAAATGGAGTTTAATAAGGAGACAGGGCAGGCTGAGCTGAGCAAGAGCAGAGTGTGGCCAGCC
Source organism: Hirundo rustica (assembly GCF_015227805.2). Lineage (NCBI taxonomy): Eukaryota > Metazoa > Chordata > Aves > Passeriformes > Hirundinidae > Hirundo > Hirundo rustica. Next base: position 152,789,600 of record NC_053450.1, on the reverse strand, counting down.
CAGGTTTTTTTCACATGTTCTACAGCTTTTATCCCCTTATCTCTCTGTTTTCCCACACTTGCTCCTCCCCAAGCCACATTGATTGGTCCTTCTCTAAATATCCTATAACAGCTTTCACACACTCTCACAGCTGCTGTAAAATCATCCCACGGTGAGTTTTATGTGATCTTCAAATGCTCCTTGTTCCTCTGAGGGCAGTAAACCCCACAGCTCCCAGAATTCTCTTGGGGAGCATTTCTTTGGCCAAGCCAAGACATTTCAGTGGGTCTCAGCTGCTCACCAGCCCCAGGAGCGACTGAGACAGAGAACTCCACTGGCACCAATCACATTGTTGGGTTTCCTCCACCTAATTGTAGTTCCTCAACTCCTTGATGAGCCTTTGGGTTTATGGTGATTAGCTGTTAATCACCAATGCTAATGGCTTAGGGAAACATTCTGCCTGGTTTATTGCTCTTTCTGGCCAGCCCTTCCATGGCACCAAGCATGACTTGCACAACTGCTAATCCAAAAATAATTTCCCAAGGTCTGGGGAGCCCTGTCTGGCGCACATCTTGTGCTCCCTTCCTTTCAGCCACCCTACATCAATCACCATCTTCTCCTCACCCACATCTGCGAAGATTTGAGATCCTACAAACCTCTTCCTGATAAACAGCTTCTGTTCCATTTGTTGGTGTGTGCCTTTCTCCGCAGCTCCCTCCCTCCAATTAAGCACGAGTTTTATTTCTGAGTTTCCTTCTCATTCACTCTGAGCCAAAGACGTGTGATGCTGACAACTGTGCCCCATTCACATCCCTACTCAAAGCTCCTTTTCCCAAGAAGACTCACCAAATCAGCTGGTGACATGTTTTCTCTACCCCACTGTGAGAAAGAAGGGCAGGAACGAGGAGACTGGTAAAAACCAGCAGCAACTGCTTTACCAGAGAAATAATCTAGATCTTTCAGACTGGTTTTAAAGCAAAGAAATCAATTTTGAAGCAGAGTCCACATAAAATATTTTTGCTTTTCCATAGCTAAGGGTATCTCCTCCCTCCAGACTCACCCCAGCTGCCACAGAACCTGCACTTGGGGCAAGGCAAAGAAAAAGCTCAACCCGCCTGAACTACATATCAGAAAATTTAGCAGCACCCCAATATACAGCCTTGAAAATCCCAAAAAGAACAGATTGTTCAGTTTTCCCTTTATTTCACTAGCCATTCTAGCACATATTTTTTCCGTGATCTCTGATGCTTTACTGGAGCAGGGACTCTGCTCTGAAGGTGTGGCCATGGCACAACTCAGAGGATTTACGCAACCTCAAGACCTGGCTCTGCATTTTACCTTGGCCTTTCCAGCACACTGGTTTAATTTAACTCAAGGCCAAGAACTAAAATATTTTAAAAAACCACAAAAAAAAACCAAAACAAACCAAAAAACAACAACAAAACCCAACAATTCATGACTGGTTACATTTGTGCTTGTGACCTACGCCTGTCCGAACAGGAGTTGGACAGGACAAAGCACAATGCACTTCCTTGCTTTTATTGCTCTCATTCACTTCATGTCATGCCAAAGAAGGTCGATTTAGGAAGTTCTAGTAATTAACTGTTGATGTTTTTGACTGCTGTTCCCAAGGGACTTACAATGACTTGTAATTGTTGTTCTGTAGGAAACGCTTTCTGGAATGATTGTAGATAACATATATTCTCTTGATGGCTTTACTTTTACTTGATTATTTTTTTAAGCCAGGAACATGATTTTTTTTTTCCTTTAAGCAAAAGTCACCTGTTCCCTGCGTCCTGGAAACCTCATAAATCACTTTTCTCCTTGCAGACCATGCTGATGTTTTGCTGTCCATAAAATAAAGAAGTTTCTTATGCCAATTACACATTAAACATACAATATGTGAAGTGGAGAAAATGAGGAGAGAGTAAAAATTAATGCTGTTTTTATACTTCAGATTACAAAGTGCCTTTCTTTGCTCTTAACAGCTGAGAAAACTTGAGGAGGCACAGGGGCAATGTGTATTTAGAGGGCACCAGATGTTTCAAGAATCTAAACCCAGGCTGGTACTGTTAGAGGAGGCTCTAACAGAATCATAGAATGGTTTGGGTTTGAAAGGACCTTAAAGATTCTTCAGTTCTGACCCTCTGCCATGGGCAGGGACACCTTCCACCAATCCAGGTTGCTCTGAGCCCCATCCAGCCTGGCCTTGGACATTCCCAGGGATCCAGGAGCACCCGCAGCTTCTGTGGGCACCCTGCACCAGGGCCTCCCCACCCTCACAGGGAAGAATTTCTTCATGATATCCAGTGTAAACCTGCCCTCTTACAGGGTGAAGCTATTCTCCCTTGTCCTGTCACTCTATGCTTTCGTAAATCATCTCTCTCCATCTTTTTTGCAGGCCTCCTTTAGGTACTGGAAGGTTGCAATGAAGTCAGTCACTTCTCCAGGCTGAATAATCCCAATTCTTTTAGACTTTCCTCATAGCTCTCAGTATAGCCTCTCACTCATCGTGATATTTCCCTCTGTTTTCACTCGCTGTTCTGTTAAAAATTAATTTGTGGGTGCCTTAACATCATTGCTATATTGAATGCTTATATAGATTCTACTCAAAATTAAAATAAATATAATAATTACAGTTCTAATTCCTCTTTCTGTGGCCCCTGCTACTCATGCACACAGACATGTGGTGTGATTTTTGGGGTGTCCTGTTCAGGGCCAGGAGTTCCACTTGCTCCTTGTGGGTCCCCTCCAGCGCAGGATATTCTGTGTTTCTGTGATTTTATGCATTTCTCAATGCACGCACCTATTAAACACCTATTTTCTCTCTCAGATGACTCAACAGTTGTGTATCCAAAGCTATATTTCATACTGAAAAAAAAAAAGCAGCCTAATTTTCAGATTTTCACATATTATATTCATCTTCTCCTGACCAAAAACCAACCCCAAGAAACCCAGAGCAGATTCTGGTGCTGCGTTTGCCAGGTTTGCAAACTGGAACAACAATCTGAGAAATGCTGGATTGTTTCACAGGACTGACCTGAGCAAGAGAGCCTCAGGAAGGATATGGTGATAGGAATCCAGCCCTGAGAAGGATGTCAGTCATAATAAAACTGTTCTGCACTGAAGTGCTCGTAAAAGACCGGCTTTCTTCACACGCCATGGCAGAGTGCTCATTACTCATCTGTCACCCTGTCTGGGAGTGACATTTACCAGCTGCAATTTGCCATTGTGATATTTTCCCCCGTTTTTTTGCTTCCATTGACCAAAAGTAAACAATTCATGACAGCAGATCTGAGATCTCATCAGCGGCATGCTGCGGCCACTTCAAAACAGGAATATGGCCATGTATCACCGACAATAAAACATAAAGGCACGGACCACGAAAGTTTCTCTCAGCCAAAGATGCCACAGCATGCAAGGGAGTGATCTTCTACCAGAAAGAGAAAAATGTGGAGCCTGTTGAAAATGGTGTTTAGCTGATTTCAGCAGAAATGGGTCAGACTGGAGGGGACCACAGTGGGTCACCTGGTCCAACCTCCTGCTCCAGCAGGGTCATGCCAGAGCTCATGGCACAGGGTTGTCTCCAGACAGTTCTGGAATATTGCCAGATCTACACTTGGAATAAGCTTGGCTTTAGTATGCTTTTCTCCTGACTTTGACGGTCAATAAGGCAAATGAAGCACAGGCCTAGAACTGCATCACAAATTAAAAATAATCTGAGTAACACACAAGTCAGTGACTGGGGATATCCTGCGCCTCAGAGTAAAACAATTTGTATCATCTTCCATGTTCAATGTTTAAGGTGGATTTTTATTTCTTACTTGAGATACTAAAATTAATTTACTGTCACACCATCCACCCACCACCCCATGATGATGCTTTTATAACATTTAGGATTTAATACCTAGAAAAACTCCACTAATGTGACCCATGACATGTTCACAGCTCATCCACAACCGAGTGGCTGCTGCGATGCTCAGTTTGGATTTTCACATCTCTTGGAAAAGAGCCTTGCAGAAACCCATCAGGGGAACTGCCCCCACAGACCTGCACAGGTGGAGACCCTGGACTGCTCCCTTCCCTCAGCAGGGACATTCTTCCACCCTCCCTGCAGCAATGATTCAGAACTCAGGGTCTGGAGACCTTGGCTCCCATCCACACCACTCACCAAACCAAGTACAGCTCAGCAAAAGGTATGTTTGTGGAATGTAACTTTTAACCTCCTGTCCTTTGTGTATTTTACAAGAGAGGAGCTGAACGCTTTCATTCTTTTTTTGGTTACACATTCTTCACCGGTGTTTTTGTCAATTAATAAATATTTGCTGAATTCCAGTGCACGGAGTATTTCTACAAATGCCCAGAATATTTCTTAGATTAATTCGGAAGGCCTTGCCAAAATGATAAGATGATGATAAGGAAGTAAGCAGAACACCCACACATGGTACAGTTATCTTGGGTGTTTAATCAGGATTTAGGCTTCTGACACGGCCCCAGTGCTGTTATACAAGAAATCTGTGCTTACAAGTTCTCACGTCCAGGAACCCTTCCAGGTCCCACCTCTGATATGGCTCCTGTGCACCCATGTGAGTAACCTGATCAATCAGCAACTCCTTTTCTAAAAGCTGGCAAATTCCTGCTACCCAGCCCCACCCATGCTTTGTTCCACAGAGATGATTCTCTGTCTCAGGGGTGAAAGCTGTGAAGGGGAAGCCAGAGGTGAGGATGGTGCAGGAGGCAGGAGGAACCTCTGACCCAACATCTCATTCACTTGTTCTGTCAAGCTCCATGAACACAAGTTCCCTCTTTTCAGGCTTTATCATCCACACACAGTGGGATCCATTTGGATCAGTCACCCTGGACTCCTCCAATAATCAGTGTAAGCTGTGGAGATCCAGAGAGCAGCAGGCAGGGGAGAGAAAAATGCAATTCCTTCTGTAGCACCTAAACCAGACCAGGTGGCTGAAGTCCACTGTTTCTCATTAGTGGCTTTCAAGATATTCCTGGGTCACTGGTTTAGATGGAGACATCCACCTCATAAACACATGTGAGGAGATATTTTGATGATGATGATGACATTTCCAGGTACAGGGCAGCCACAGCTTCTCTGGGCACCCTATGCCAGGGCCTCACCATCCTCACAGGGAAGAATTTCTTCCCAATATCCCATCTAATTCTGCCCACTGGGAGTTTTAAGCCATTCCCAGTGTCCTGTCCCTCCATCCCTTGTCCACAGTCCCTCTCCAGCTCTCTTGGAGCCCCCTTAGGCACTGGAAGGGGCTCTGAGGTCTCCCCTTCTCTAAGTCTTCTCCAGGCTGAACATCTCCAAATCTTTCAGCTTTTCCTTAAAGGAGAAGTGTTTTATTCCTCTACCCATCCTCCTGGATCTGCTCTGGACTTGCTCCAGCTCAGCTGGAATTCAGCTTCAGAGCCATATTAAAGTCACGCTGCAGATTTATCACCTCTGGGTATCTCTGCCAGACACCACCTCGGCTCAAGCTGTCCACAGCCAACTCATTGTGCTCTCCTTTCTTCATTAATTGCCCTTGAAAGCTGAGGCACCCAGATCCAGGGGTTTCTCCAAGACATTTTAATTGGTGTTGAGCAAGGATGTGGAATGTGCACCATGCCATGGAAAACACTGAAATACCACCTGAAACTCACCTTGAGTCCAAAATCCAGAGAACAGAGAAAGTGCTTTAAATTTGAGGGTCTGGAAAAGTCTCAGTGCCATCATTGCATGGATACTTGAGTTGTGCCCACAAGCACAACTTCCTGAAGGATCAAAAGCTGGAGTTACTCATAATTCCTTCAGAAAAAAAAAAAAAAAAATTAAAATAAATTTAAGAAAATGCAGATGACACTAAAAATGTTGAAGTACTCATAATTATTTATCTTAGAAAAATCACCAACTTTTTCCTTGTAAAAACTGTATTTGATTCCTTGCTGATATAGCCAGTGACTATCAGTGAGGGATGTCACAAAATCTGATTGTTTTCCACTGTACCAAAACCCCTCCCAACCCTGTTTGAAATGACAAATAAAATACCAGATTAAGCCCTTTTTCCTTTTCTAGTTTTATAAACAAGGCTGCTAAGGAGGAACCGCTTCCTTATTTCAGAGCGGGTGTTGAATTTATTATTTTATAGCCAATGAAAACAAATCAGTGAAGAGTGTGAGTGTATACAAACCGTGCTTAATGGAGTGACTTTTCCTTAGGAGGTGCAGCAGATGGGATCATATGGAGATGCAGGAGCAACCATTTTCATTCCATAGAAAAATACCTGTTTCCTACATGGTCTTTCTGATGAAAACCAAAATAAAACTATGCACATAAAGGCTTTGGTGCTTGATTCTTACTTTTGACATTTCTAAAAACACAAACTGAAGGGACAAATCATCACAGGACAAACTTTGGTGAGGGTTAAGTTTTTATCACCTAAAACGTAACTGTGCATACCCCACGTATTGACAACGTGAAATTCAGGGCATTTCCCTTCATAGTAAACTTACTCTGGGACGGGAAAATAAAGCAGAGTTACCAAAAGAATTGAAATCCTTTTTTCCGACATTATGCTATTGCAATCATACCTCAAATCATGCAGACCTTCTGAAAAACTTGACAATTTTACTGCTTCCAAAGATTGGTTGCAAGTATTTTCAGGAAAAAAAAACAAACCAAACAAACAAACAGTGGTTTGGTGTCTTTGGTTTTTAATGCAGCTCCCAACCAGCACCAGAAAAAATCCTGCCTTCTCTCAGTGCTTCACCTTCAGCAAGTGAATCCTCAGAGCTCCTAAACCACTTATCCCTGACGGAAAACTTGGCTTATGGTGGTGGTGTTCTTCCAAGCTCTTCAGCTTTCCTTGATTACTGAAGTGACCATTTCCTGCCATTTCAAATTAGACCATTAGATACACTGCAAACATAAACAAAGAGAAATCTGCCCCAGGAAAGTGAAAACTTGACAGCAAGAGGCTCAAGTTGTCATTTTTAGTTTACCTGGGAACCAAACCCACAGTACCTGCAGGGATTCATTCATGGGATCAGTCATCTTAAACTTTTCTCAGATTTAACCAGAATAAGGACAGGCATGTAAAAAAACAAACATCAGGTCTATAAAATTGTGAATTTTTTACCCTCAACCATCATTTTTTTTACTCTTACCATTATTTTTCCACTGACCTGATGAGGCCAATGAAACATTCACAACTCAATCTCCCAGATTAATCTCCACTAGCAAATCGATTATTAAAAAAAGGAGTGAGAAATCTGGGCTTTTGCCTGACCATTGCCTTCAATTTTTTATTTGTATGGGACACTCTGCACAGGACAAAACTAAACAAAGATTCTGTAAAAAAGGTGGTAGATACGACACCTTGCCAAAATAGTAACGCTGCTTCCATATTCATCTCCATACCCGTGTCTGTTTTTAGTTAAGGGGTCAATTTTCAGCACAGGGTGAAATTTTTTATTCCACAGAAGAAAAGGGAACGACATGAAGACACCATGCAGACGAAGTGCCAACGTCACCGGTGTCTTTTAATGCTCAGTTATCAAATGGTCACTGTTTTGTTCAGTTCAGGAAGTCAAAAAAAAAAAAAAAAAAAAAGGAGAAACAATGAGGAGGAAAATATAATTTTAAAAGATTGCATGCACGCTGCCGGAAGAGGATGTGTTTCTACACAGATCTGTGCAAAGATTTTTGTACTGCCACATAATATTTTGCATTGTTTTGTGTGATTGACCCAAAAAGCCCCCCTGCCACGTCTTAAGGGAAATAATTTCTGGTGCTTTACATTGAATAAAAACACTCAAGTCTTGATGCAGGCAGCGACCAGGTAATGCTCTGGCATTGCTTTTGAGAGTATTTAGATCTAAATTAACATTCTGGTTGCAGATTCCTTCCAAGGAGCCATTCCTTTTTGCTTCTAAGGACACTGGCACTGGGCCCTGGTGAAGGAACCTGCTGCTTTCAGGCTGCAGGAGCAGGCTGGTGGAAGGAGCTCAGCAGTGCTGAGCTGTCCTGTCCAGGACGTGGTTCAGGTTCTTTTCCTCCTCTCTGAGTGAGGGCATGGGTGAATCTGGAATTAATTCACTGTCAGGAGGGCAGTGGACTTAGCAAATAAATATACAAGGATACAATGACAGAAAATAGGCAAGAAAAATCTTTTAACAAAAATGTTCTCCATAAGCAGTGATGAAGGAGCCTCAAAGTTCTCCGTTTTAGAACAAAGTTCTCCGTTTTAGAACACAGTTCTTTGTTTTAGAACAAAGTTCTCTGTTTTAGAAAGAGGGACAGAGTTCAGTGTCTCTCCTCATCTTTGTTTACCCATAAACCACAATTTCCAACCAGTCTCTTTCTCATACCCTAAAAATCTTCATGGGTGTGATCCACTGGAGACAACCCTCTTGGGCACCCTTTATGGGAACAACTCCTCTCACCCTAAAGCAAAGCTACCCCACAGCCTGGTGTCTCCCCTGCTCTGGACAGAGAACAGACCCCTGAACACATCTGCACTGCAGACACAGAGATTGCAGTCAGATCAACTCTGGCCTGACCCAAAGCAGCTCCCTCCTGCCCCGGACGAGCCCTTATCTGCGCTGCCCTGCTGTCAGGGAGTGGGAGGTTATCTCCAATCCAACACTGTTTAAAAGCTTTGAAATAAATGGTGTGGGTTTGCTAGACTGGAAAAACCAGGAGGGAACTCTTTTGGTTCCAAAGATCTTCCAACATCTGTCTTCTTCACGGGGTTTTCTGCCCAAATGAACCCATCAAAATTTTGTATTACAGACGCTGGGTGAGGCAGGTGAGGAATTCAAACTGTATTTGTTTCATGAAACAAAGTGTGGACTATGGAATATAGAAATTTCAAGAGGGGGAAAAAGGTTTTACATCTGGGATAGTTGGTTTTTGGGACATCCCAGAAACACTGAAGCTGAAGCTGAGGTATCTTAAAGGCATTATTGAATCCACCTGCAGCTGACAGCACCAACACATCCCTTAACACACAGGGATAGCAGAGTCAGCAGTCAGGAATGAGCGTGGATCTGATGCTGGTGATGTCTCAGAGGCTGAATCTCTTTGGGAGATCTGGATCTCACCAAGTTTTAAGTTTATCTATCTGATCTCAACCAAGCAGATTTTAGTGAATTAATAATTATAATAAATAAAATTAAAACAACTGCAACCCTAGATGCTTTACTGCTTATAATGGCTTTAAACTGAAAGAGGGCAGGTTTAAATTGGGGATTAGGAATAAATCCTTTCCTTTGAGGGTGGGGATCCCTGGCACAGGGTGCCCAGAGAAGCTGTGGATGCCCCTGGATCCCTGGAAGTCTCCAAGACCAGGTTGGGCAGGACTAGGAGCAACCTGGGATAGTGGAAGGTGTCCCTGCCCATCCAGGATGGTTTCTAATTTCCTTTCCCACCCAAACCATTCTGTGAGTCTATGATAGCTTGATGCGAATGAGAAGCAAAGGGGGAGGCAGATCTTCACCCAAAGGCCATCTAAACCTTTCTGGTACTCCTTTGTAACTTATATTCAGGTTGGTTTTCAAATCTAACTCCAGTGCCAATTCCCTGAGATCTCCATTTGCACAGTCAGTTTGCACCCTACACCCAGAACAACATTGAATTTTTCCTGGAAATTGACTCTGTACTCATTTTTCAGGACCCAGAGGAGTTTCCACACTGACTAGGAAGAAAGTGCTACAATAAACATCAGAAAGTTAAAGTCCTTTATTGAACTCTCAAGAAATATTCACTCTCAAGAGAGAGGAATACCTCTAGAAACACCATTTATCTGCCTTTTTCCCCCAAGGCATTATTTCCAACCTTCTGTACAGTAACTTGCTCCAATTTTTGCTAAAACAGAATTAATCAGAGCACAAACTGTGGCTTCAGTACCTCAGGGTCCACCTCCCCCAGCACCTCATTCCAGCGCATAAATTTTATTCAACCATGGAAACTGCCACCTATCACAGATAGGCAGCATTCGAATTTCAAAACTAACAACTCTTCTGTTTCCTTGCCGTTATGAAGAAGCAAACCACGGATCCAACCCATCACCTGGGCGTGAAGAAACCCTCGTGTAGAAATAAGGGCATAAATGTAAAGATACTGATACAGCTGCCTCTCACCAGCAAGGAAAATGAGCTGTATCAGCACCAGGCACTGTTACACAGCAGCTGCACCCGGCACTGGGAACGCACTAATGGGATTATTTTGGTTAACACACAGCCACAATCCTTACTGCAAATTTATGACATGAGAACATGGTGTAGGCCAGGCTTTCCCCAAAAAGCCCAGATGGTCAGCAACCTATCTAGGCTTGCTAACACCAGGTAAGGAGGTGAATATATATCCCTGGATGATGTTTTACAGTGGCACTGGGTTTTTTTCGAGGAAGAACAAGGCAGGACAGAGAAGGCTGTGAAGTCAGAGAAATCTGGGTTCAGCATCTCCCATCAGATGCTTCCAAACAATTGCAGGATACAGAGTGGATCCAGAAGGAGACCTCAAGGGGACGTTGACGACTTCACTGCTTCATCTGTAACCTTGATTTGGTGGTGGGAACCCAGCCTGTCCTCAGGAGCTTTATGCTGAAGGCAGTGACAAGGAATTTACGTCAGTGTTGTTTACATTAAAGCTAAATATCTGAAGCACGAGGTGACTGAGGTGAAACTCTGCCAGCCTGTAAACCTTGTCATTCTTCCTCGTCTCAAACTGCCCTGTTTCCTGTATTGGTGGGAATAGCAATGTGCTCATTCAGTCATTTCCTTTTGCTCTTCCCAATTAAAGTGCAGGTCACATCAGTCACAAGATGGGCTCTGTGCCGTTCCAGTCGATGACAGCTCCTTGCCACCTAGAAATGAAATAATTTTTACATCCATCAGTTCATCACTGGAAAGGCAAATCCACACCTCTGAACCACCCAAGGAACCTCAGAGAGATTGGGATGGACTTTTTTGGGTTAATCACATCCCAAAGGGAATGGAGCAGAAGGGAGGGAATTGTACCCCCTGACTCTTTAAGTACAGAGGTTGGAGGTCTCTGTCCTGACCCTTCCTCCAGCCTTTCTGGGCAACACCAAGTCCTCAGCAGCAGTTGATTCACAACAGACCTTCATGTTGGACAGAATAATCAGGGAATGTCCAAGATGGGTACAAGAATTAACCCTAAATAACCAAAATACTCACTCTCAGCTGTCAGTAGGCAATTTGCACCCTCCTGTTCAGCTCTGATTAGGAACTCTCTGACTGTGACCTCCTGTCCCTGGATCACTTCACTGGGCACCTGCCTTTGCTCCTGACCTTGGCTCCTCCAAGCACTCCCTGGCTCACTTTAATGGTGATGTTTTGCTTTTCCTCTGCTGAGGTTCTGCTTTTCTCGGCCCTTATTCCTCCTTCAGAACGACACTGAAGGTGTGCACTGAGAACAGCGTTCCCAGGTGGCTCTGGAACCTTCCACGTTCTTCATCCCTGGCTCTGCACTGGCTGCCCAGTTCAGGAATGTGCCTGAATGCAAAGGAGGCATCAATAGCCTGAATCTGACACAAAATGTATCTTCAAACCGTGGCAAAAGACAGAGATCTGACCCCAAACCTGGTGAAAGCAGGAGGATGCTCTCCAGTCACCTCCCTGAAGTGAGTCCACTCACCCCTCACAGCACGAATTCACCCTTGGCTGTGGTTTTCTCATCTGCAAGGTCATGGCCCATATTTCCTGGGAACTAAACTGTTGCAATGCCAGTGCTGAGCACTTATATCTGTTTTGAAAATCTGTCTCAGGGCAGTGAGACATTGGTGAGGGGGTGGAGGTGCCAGTGCCACATTCTTTCTGTCACCGAGGACAGGATGTGTCAGCAAGGGTATGGCAGCTCAGCCCTTGTGCTGAGCAAGTCAATTAGGTGTAAAACAAAACCAAAAGCTGAATTCTTGCAGCCTTCAGGGCAATGTCTCAAAGGAAGTGACCATCTGAGGGCTGTTGTGAAATTTTTCCTTCTGGTTTTTTTTTTTTGTTGTTTTTTTTTTTTTGTTGTTTTTTTTTTTTTTTTTTTTTTTTTTACTTTGCTGAGAAAATTTAAATTAAAAAAAAAAAAAAAACAAATGCAGCGAGATTGTCTCTATCCCAGGAATACTTAGCAGGAATCCAGAGCAGATATGCCCCTGCATCTTAAATTAAAAGCAGAATTTGTTTTTCATCTGGGGTTATTCAACCTAAGTCTGGCATTTGCCAGAGGTGAGAGCTGCCCTTGTCAGAGGTTCAGAATGTCACACTGAAACAACCAAACAGAAAAAAAACCCAGCTGCCACCTGCTGTCCCCATCGGATTTTTCAGGTAATGCCATCAAATCATCCCTTATCTTTGAGTGCAATCTTCCCGAGGTGCAATTTTTTATCTCACCAGGGTGATTCAAGCTTTGAGAGGGATCCACAGAGGCCAAATGAGCCTGCACTGTGCTCTGTGGAATTCCTCACATTGCTGACACCATTTCTGCTGCTGGTAAAGTTGCTGTTAATCACTGTGCAGCCAGAACTGGCCTTTGTTCAAACAGGCTTTCCACAAAGAGCTTAAACAGAACATAATTTCTGTAGCAAGGACTGAAGGTTACTTTCACAACATCTCGTGGGTTTATTTTCAAACCACTTTTTTAGACCAAAAAGCAGCCTTTGGCTGTTTGCTTCTGTGAGACAGCTCCAAATCTTTTTTTCCCCTCTCTTGCATCTGAATAATAAAAGGTGTCAAAGAGTGAGGAATGTTGCAGATGCTGAAAAAGTCTTTTATTTACAAACAGATACAAAACTTCCCGGACAATGCAGGTGATCACTTCCCCAAACTATCCCCTGCCACAGTGTAATTCAAAGTGAGGCATTTTCTGGCTGCTGATTCAATTATAATTTATCAGATCAGCGAAAGGAAAACTACATTTGACCCACCTGCCTCGAGTACAACCTCACCCAAGGGTCAGGCAGTTAACGGGAACTGAAGAGGAACAGGTCAGGCCCTGAACAATGCTCAGCCTGGAATAGCACTCAGTGAGCATCTCCTGTGCTGATAATTCGGTATTGTTTTGGAGCACATCAATAACTCAGGGTGAAATGCCCGGGCTCTGCTCTTCTCTCATCCACTAAACTCCCTTTGGGTGTTTCACTCCACAGCCAACAGGTGAACTCGTGGATCCCACAGCCCCACTGCCACAGAGGGTTAACAAAAAACACTGCTAAATTCAGGTTATAATAGCAGATCGGAGTTAGGTTCCCCTCAGGCAGAGCTAACAGATGTTATTTCCTCCAATGCTGAGGATCAGGACTGTGATATAAGAGTATTCCTCAGGGAAGGACAGGATAAGTTGTCTGCACGGCATCTCCCAAAACAACCCAGGGATGCACATTCCAGACATCCCTGGGCCAGAATCCGACCGCTGCCACAGATGTCTGGGGCTGAGAGCCACAAGAAAAGCACTTTTACTTGTCCTTTTTTGGGGGGCCTGCAGGCTACATGGATACCTGGTGGTGACTGGTCATTCCAGAGCCAGCTGAAGGGTTCCCTGCTTGAAACTCAGAACTGAACTCTTCTGGTGTTTCATACAACAGGGACTGAAAATGTGAGCCTCCTCCTCCTGCAGAAGCAAAATAACCCTTCTCTTCTGACAATAATAATAAAAAGAAATAATAATAATAATAATAATAATAATTATTATTATTATTATTATTAAACTAAATGCAACACCAGTCTATTACCAGTGCAGTTCTCCCTTCAGGAGAGGGTAAGGGAACAAACAGCAGGGCAGGTGTGAGGCACAGAACTCAGTGTGTCACAGGACGGTGGTGCTCAGGGTAAGCAATGGGCTTGTCATGGATTAAACCAGACCTGAGGCACGTGAATGGAAGGAAAACTCTCAATTAACAATAAAACCAATTAAGGATAGTTAACAGTCTCAGGTCTGATTGCTCCAGACTGTGGAATTCTCCACTCTGCCAGAGAAATTATCCTGCATATTTTGATGAGAGAGGTCTGATACGGAGCCTCATCATGAATTCTTCATCAAAACAAGTAACAGCTCTTTGCTTTATTAAAAATTAGTTTAGGAGAGTTTTCCACAGTTGTATGATAAGAAAAAAATTCTTCTTTTTCATCCCCTAAATTGCAAAATTTTTGGTTACTTGGGTTAGTTCTTACTTTTCCTTATATGGTGTTCCATAGTTGGAAGAAAAAGTTCTTAAAACAAAAAGGAAAAATTTAACATGAAAAACCTTTTGCAGCGAGGCCACTCCTAAATAAATACCCTCAAAGCAAAGGGAGAGCACTGAAAACAAGGAGCCAGACTGCCCAGGGTAAATCAGACAGTGCTGAGAATGCTACAAACAAAATACACTGACACTGGAATTCGCTGGTAATTTACCTCTCGAGCAGATTAAAGCAGGGAACTTAAAATAAACAAACAGCAGCACTACCAACACTGTGTAACTCTGACAAAATGCCAGGAATGGAAGATATTCCAAGAGTTTAAGTAGTTGCATGCATTATTCTCCCTGTGGGGCTTTCTGAGGTTATACATTATTTATTTAAGTTTGCAGTCATGCTTATGTGTCACTGGAAATGAAGTATCAATAAAATCTGTACGTGCAGGAAGGCTGGACTGATGTCACTGCTGTCACCTTGCAGGACGCCTCTTCTACCTTCCAGTGATCTTCTGATCAACACACGGGCAGCCACTGTCCTAATTTATTTATTTTCTGGTTTCTTGGGTGTTTTTTTGTTTGGTTTTTTTTTTTTTTTTTTGTGGTGGTGGTGGGGTTTTTTTGTTATTTTTTTTCTTTTTGTAGAGCAAATTATAGCAAGGACAGGAGGGAAACTGCAAGAGAAACCTGAAGCTGCCTGGCTTGCTGATTTAATGAATGTTATGGTCTCTGACAATGAGGCTTTCACTTCTCACTCCAGAGATATTCAGATAGTAACTACCAAAGCTATGCTGGAATTGATATAAGGCTGAATTTTTCTGCCCATTTAGATTTCTCCATTTTGCTTCTTTCATGTCTCACTAAGCTGAAAATATTCCCGTTAACTTCAGCGGGATTTGGATGAATTCCTTTCACAGACCTCAAAGTGGTCATGAAAATTCCAACAAGAAAGGAATTAGCCTTGTATGAGGGAAAATGAGCTAAGGCCTGTCAGGGATGACTGCACAAAACCTGGTGTTCTGTGGTCCTGACAAACTCTGTGCTGCCCACAGACAGCTGGAGAAAACTGAGACTGTTCAATGGGGCTTCATGCATTGAAAATGGCACCCAGGTCCCCCCTTTTGTCCTTCAGAAAATGGAATAAATTGTCTCCTTTTCTCATTATACCTCTCCAATCAAGCACTTTTGGGAATCTAATTTTTGATCTGTTGCAACCAAGCTGTGCTCTCAGACCGAAATTGGCTCAGCCAGTTCTTGGTGATGAAGTGAAGGTTCCTCTAAGATGGAACACCTTGGACAGTTCAACGTTAATTGCAGTAACACACAATTAAATGTGTAAAACATATTATCACAGACTGTCCCATTAAGCATTAATTTTTCAGCTGTACTTGCTGATTTTTTTTTTTTTTTTTTGGACATTCCAGCCTCACATATATTACTTGTATCAACAAGTGAATGCATCTGTATGAAAAACTGTGATTTCACTTACTTTGTCCTAATGCAGTGCTCAAGTGGAGGAGTGAGATCATTTTCCTTATTTTCAGGGCACACCTGAGTTGTATCTGCAGAGACAAAACAGACAACTGTTGGTGGCTGGGGAACTTTCTCTTCATACAGAACCCCACAGAAAAGATGTTTTGGGTCCAAGCACTGGCACAACCACCATGGATCACTGTGCCTGAGCCAGGTTAGACTGGTCATACAGAGATGGTTTCAAGGAAAACCACAGATCAGAAAATGAAATCATGTGCTGCAGGGCTGTCATGAGGCTTTTATTTTGCAACTGATGTTGTAATTACTGAGTAACTTTTGCTACTCAAACGCTAAGGACAGTGGTGGTGCTACACTCGAATAGGAAACCCCACGTCCAGTTTGAACTGGGGTAGTACAATTCCACCCTGGAAAAGAAGATTTTTCCTTTAGGGCTCAGCAAGCAATGCACAGACAGGAGGAGATGATGCTGTGGGGAATGTCAGGGAGCCTCCCCAGGCTGTGAGCATTCCCTGGGGATGGAGAGGCCATTGGCTCCGGGGAAAACAGAGAGGTCACTGTCCCACACACGGCATCTGTCAACAGTGAAAGTAGAGCTGAACTTCCCAGGGACAAAACATCCTGCCACCAGCTTGGATGTCAGTCTGCTCAGCTGTTTCCTGTTTTGGAGTCAAACATTTAAACTGCAGCAGAGCAGGTTTGATTTTTTTTTTCTTTCCTTCTTTCTTCTTTTCTGTCTGCTGCCCAGCCAATGGACTGGCTGCCAAGGCAGGGTGCAGAATTTGGGTCTGCTCAAGTGAGATTGGTGTAGACAGGACAGGAGGAGATTGTCCTGACCATTCACAGCCACCAGCCTCAGATCCATCTGGCTCTCTCCTGTCACAGAAAGGACCTGGCTCTCCTTTGTGTGCTGATCTGAGTGGGTACAAACACACGTAGAAAACTCTGGATGACGAAAAGGGCTGGAGTGGAGGGAAAGGGGCAATATTTTAAAGTAAATAAAGCACTGTTGGTTTTCCTCCAGATCCTCAGGAACTTAGAGGCACACAGGAATCTCTTAAGTTTAAAAAAGCCTTTTCTGTCATAATGTTGAATAGTTTGTAACATAGAATTTTAGAATAATAAAAGCTGAAACCTGTAAGGTCATCAATCTAACCATAAATCCAGCACCACCACGTTCAGTATTAAATCATGTCCCCAAGTGCCACAACAACAGGTTTTTTTGAGCACTTACAGGAATGGTGGCTCCACCACCTATTCCAGTGTTTGATAACCCCTCCTGTGAAGAAATTTTTCTCTAAACCTCTCCTGGTGCAACCAAAGCCACTGTTCTGACCATAGCCCTGGCAGCAGGACAGGCACACGGTGTGGCTGCCTCTCCCGCTCATGGCCAACTTTGATGAATTTTGTCACTTCTAGACTTGAATTCTACCAATCAAAAGGTTTAAAGTAAGTGTTTCCATACAAAGAAACAGGGAAAGAAGTATCACAAAGGTGTATCTAAGAGTAAAAAAAAAGGAATATATATATTGTACCCTTTAATTAGTGAGAAACTGAGCACCAGCACTGTTACAGCTCTTCCCTGCCTATCCAAAATTTATACCCCAATGGAAGCATTTTTATTATTTGATGTCATTATGTTGATATCATTAACCTGCTTTTATGAAGGAACTTTATGTTTCTTGTCTACATTTTGACGAATGGTTAAGTATGAGAAGCAGAGCAAATTCTCAATATAAAGCAGCAATTGCTGCAACCCCCAAAATGTAATTCTACTCTTCTGTCCTTTTTGCCTTTCTTGCCTGGCGCAATGTCTTCAATATTTCCTGAAATGTGACCTTGATGGTAATTTTACCTAATTATAACCAAGATTCCCATTTCAAGGAATTAAACTTTTGCTCAAATAAAGCCAACAGCTTGGCTGCCCAGGTGCAGGGAGATGTGGCTGGGGCAGCAGCCAGCTCCTCCTGCTGCACCTCCAGGTGGCACTGCCTAAACATCACCTCTTGTTGGGATTTCCACAAGGGGAAATACCAGCAATATTTAGCATTCTGATATTTCCATCTGCTTCTGCGTGCTGAGTTTAGATGTTCGGCCAGTGATATCTTTTTGAATGTAAAGTAATTACAGTTTTCTCCAGACCTAGCAAGGGATTACTGCACAGCCAGAGCCAGGCCAGCGTTTTTGTGGAATGATGAGAATACTTGCATTTTTACTGACTTTTGCAGAATTTCACAGATAACAAAGGATTTACTGGGACACATCCCTGGAAGGGGCTACGGCCACAACAAAGAGATATCTACAACTCCATGTGCATTTTGGCTTTGAGGAGAAACACAAAGAAATGCCATGACAGGTTGGACAGCAAAGGGAAAAATTTATACATGCTCTGGGCAATTTCTCATCCAGAGATCTTAGAGGGCTTGGCAGCTCTTGATTTTGGAAACATTCCTGGTGATGGGAAGACACATCAGGATACCTGTTTTGGACCAGATGTTATGTGGTACAACACAAAGAGAAAAAATGTCTCTCTAGTCCTGTGCTGAGCTGTATCATCCACGTCACTTTTATCTGGGAGGTGGGAACCAGCTGGCAACCAGAGTCCTGTGAAAATCGATCATTTTTGGAGCTAATATATCCTGTGACCCCTACAATAGGATGACAGGGATTTCCTTTAAAATAAGAGGAGAAATGACGGGCAGAAAGTTGACTGAAGTCACTACCAAATCTCGTGAGGTGCTCAAACCCCCAGCACTCCCAGCACAGAAACGACTTTGCCACACGGACTCACGCAGAACACACAACACCCATCCTGTGCAAAAACCTGGATGTCGGTGCAAATAAGGAATGGGGACAACTTATTTCTAAAGAGCAGACTACAGCAGAGTGGCTCCTTTTGATTGGGAAGGAATTTGGTTATCAAAGAACCACAGACAAGATTGTAAAAATGTACCAAGGGAAAGAAAACAAAAGGTGAGTAGGATATTATTAGCAAACAGGGATTTAGTGGTGGAGAATGTATTGAAGTAGGTGCTTTCTAAGGATCAGAATACTCATCCAAATGCCTTCCAGTTGAAGACATATTTACTGTAAAAGCAGCTGTGTAATTTGGCATGGTTTCCTGAAAGAAGGAGTGTAACAAGAGCTCTTGCGGGCTTGTGCTTCCAGGCAGGTAAGAGACTAAACTTTTTTAGCAGATTTCTGTCATCTTCTTTCCTTGGAAGCAAGGATTTCATGCTTCCTCACCCTCTCTGCTCATTTTCCTACAGGCATTCAGGGTGAGGAACTGGAGACCTGCGCTTTCTGCCTGTAGAAACGACGTGAGAGGATGTGAAGGAGAACGGGAGTAGTGAAATGTATTTTATAGTCCTGGGAGTATGAATAAGCCAGAGATCACAACCTGTTCCTTGGGAACCAGCACCACTGGAAGATTTGCCAGAGTGTATAAAGTGACACATGCTCACATTTAACCCTTTCAAGAGCTTATCCTCAAAACCTCCTGGCGAAACGTAATTAATCACCAGAACTAATTACGGAAATCGGGCAACAGCACATGAATTAGCGTTCACTGCCTGCAACCATCGCTGTTTGTATTATTGGATCCTCCTTTCTGCCCTCCCAGAGGTGAAATGCAGAGTCAGGGAGCTGCTCATACCCACTGTCAGCCGTATCTCCTCATCCTGGTTGGCCAAGCCATCGTAGTAGTAGAGATCAAACCTCCGTCCCGTTTTCCAGTCGCTGAGCAAATCCTTTTCCAAGCAGAAAAGCACGCTGAAGTGGCTTTCACTGCAGACCAGCCAAATGGGGTACTTGGGGGTCTTCAAGTAACAACCAACCTAGAAGAAAAATACAAAACAGCAGACCATTGCTGGGGTTGGGGGAGAAACAATTCATCGTGGAAAACATAACATTTGTAAGACCATTTACTTATTCTAGTCTACAAACACTAATGAAGGCTTATTAGAGACTGCTGATGAAGCAGACCAGTACAGCTCTGGTAAATCATGGAGCATAAAAGTATTAGGAGTTATGGCAGGTAATGAAATGCAGCTGTAGTTACAGCTAAAAGATGAGATCCCACAGGAGCTGAACCAAAAGGAATCACGTCCTCTGCAACAGCTGTAAAACCACACGAATACAACAGGGGATCAATGGGAAGCTGTGCTGTCATTCAACAGTGACTGGAAACCAGGTAAGAGACTCACAGGATCTCAAGTGCCCTGAGACATCCCTGCCTGGGCAGCTCAGCTGAGCCCAAAACCTTTCGTTGAGTAAAGAAAGTAATATATTCACTTTATCACCTTCTAGTTCACAGTCCAAACATGCATTTTCGGTAGATGAAAGCAGCAACAGAAGCGTTTGTTTTGCTTGGTTATTCTTAAAAATGAAATATGTTCATGTGAAAATAAAACTTTAACGAAATCCTTTTCTTACCTTTGTCCTTCTTTTGAAAGTATATCTATAAATAACCTCAATGTTCTCTAAGAAAGTACATTAAAACTTTTGTATTCATTCACAGATTTTTTAAATTAGAATACTCAAGAGATTTAATCTATAAGGGATGGAGGAAGGGGATAGCAGCAGCACTGCGGCTGGGTTTTGTGCCTTTGAGAAACTGCTTAGGGAAACTGAAATCTGAAATTAAACATTATGCTTTCAGTCATTTTGCTTTCAGGATTTTTTCACTGAAAAAGCCCTTGTGGACATGGAGGAAATTTTAACAGAAAAATTCTTATACATGATTTTCTAGATATAGATTTGTGGATGTAGCCCCTACAGCAGAGCCCTCAGTTCTTCACCCTGGGCACAGGGGCAAATGGCAAAAGCCAAAAGGCAGAAGCCAACATTAATTCTGTTGATATCAAAACTCTAACCCTAGGTGATAAAGGGTTTGTGTTTTCATCTTGATGAACATTTAGAATTTATATCTGACGTGTTATGAGTGCAAATTCAGCTGCCTTCCACTATGAGAATTTCTTCAGATGTTAGATAACAAGTCTCCAGCTAATTAAGTAACTGTTCCCTGACTCATTACTTTGCTAATATCTATTTAAAACAGCCTTTTATACAACAGTTTTGCTTTTCATGTAAATTCTTGGCTGGGAAGTAAAGAATTTTTTACAAGCTTCCAATAACACTCGTAACAGGAGTTATCAAAAAAGAAAATACGCAGTTTCAACAAAAGATGGCAAATTAGAGGGACACAGATGAAAAGATTCAGTCTCACAAACATGCATATTTTAATATGCAGATAAGTCAAAGCCAAAAAGAACAGCCAGTCTCCTCCTAAAAATGTGTTCTTCCTATGTTTGTCTGCAAAAGCCACCTCCCAGCTTCATCAAACAACATTTGACAAACATGAGAGAGATACAGAACTTTCAAAGCCACGTCCATCATCCCCCTGCAGCCAGGACAAACTGTTCAGATGATTGAGGGCTGTTAGGAACATTCTCCAAAAATGTGCACTTTGCAATTACAATCTTTGCAGAAAGCAGCGAGGGCATGAACTTTGAGACAACTAGGAGAGTCTAAAAATATTGTAGCTCAAATCCTCCTCTCCCAGAAGAAGGGACAAGTCTTCATTTTGGTGGCATCAATTTAACCAGCTGAGGGTTAGCTGCTGCCTTTGACACAGGGATTTCCTCACCCAGGAGTGCTAAAATTGGTCTTGCCCATTCCTGTGCCTCATCCCCCTCTCCAAGGTCTTGTCCCTGCTGAGAAACCACTCAGCTTCCCTGATGCAAAACATATTTTGGACAAAGTACAATATGGAACAATGCTTTTGACAAAGTAAGGACAATCCTCACTCTGAGGATTCCTTTGGCTGCTTCTTCGAGCACCAGTTGTCGTGTGGAGTAGAACCACTGAGTCATTCAGGCTAGAAAGGACCTCCAGGACCATTGAGTCCAACCTCTGGTTGAACATCACTTTGACACCCAGACCAGAGCACTGAGCGCCACATCCAGCGGCTGCTTCAACACTCCCAGGAATGAGCACTCCACCACCTCCCTGGGCAGCCCATTCCAACACCTGACCACACTTCCAGGGAAGAAATTCCTGCTGATGTCCTGCCTGAGCCTCTCCTGGTGCAGCTTGAGGCCATTTCCTCTCATCCTGTCACTTGTTGCCTGGGAGAAGAGGCTGATCACCACCTCACTACACCCTCCTATCAGGGAGTTCTAGAGAACAGCAAGGTCATCCCTGAGCCTCCTTTTCTCCAGCCTAAACACCCCCAGCTCCCTCATCAGCTCCTTGCAGGATTCGCTCTCCAGAACCTTCCCCATATACAGAATTATGCCCTCATTTAACTGGTCCAGCTGGTGAGGCCTGAGCGCTTCCTCAGCTGCCTGACCAGCCTGGCTGGTGGTAGTAATCCTGCATAAAACCTGGAATAAAACCTGGAAACAGGACAGGGAAGAATGGGCATGAACACCCCATTTTCTGCTCTACCTGTTTGCAAAGCATGCAGAGCTCTTCTAAACATGTGGGCTTTGTTATCCTTATTGTCTTAAATAAAACCTCTGTGATTCTATTTCATTTGGAAGGATGTTGACAGGGAAGCAAAGCCAATATCCCAGCAACAGTGACTGGCCTCTGGGAAAATAATGGGCCATAACTCAGAGGACAATAGGACTTCATTAAAGAAAACTTCAGTTCCAGGCTAGAAAGGGAGATGTCAAAACAAGGAATGAGGAACAGACTTTCTCAATGGCCAACGCTTTGTTAGCCTTGTTTCAGTTAAATTTGAATGTACTCCATGTTTCTGCCCACAGTGATGCCCACTGAAGTGTTACACAAATAGCAGCTTCCTTTGCTGCATCTGCAGGGCACAACACTTACCCCTGTTCCTGAAAAACGGATGGAAAATTGAAGCCAACCATCAGTTTCCATTTTGCACTTGCGTGTTTTTGTGGTTGGTTTCTCAAACGAGGAGGTTCAAACACTCTTTCCAAACTTTCCCCTCCACAACCCCACTCAATGGCCTGCCTTGAATCCCCATCTGAAGGGGAAAAGAGATTGCTTAGGGGACACATTTCCCTGGGAAGAAGGTTATAGGAGGGAAATTCCACAAGGCAAAACCACAGGTGAGGTGCCAGGAGACAGAGCAATGTGTTCTGAATTTCATCTTGTCATAGCACAAAGTGGTTTCTTCAAAAGGACCAAAACTAATATTTCCCATCTGTGGAATTTTAATGAATAAATTCTGTTTGTTTCTGTTGCTTTACTCCGTCTTTTTGAAAAGAAATGGGGAAAATGTGCGCAGCTTCTTTGTCAATGCCCTCTCCTTTTTCAGAGAAGCAAAAACTAAAAAGCACCAGGGTCCCCTGAAGTGCTGGCAGCTCAGGCAGGGGCTGGGACAGTCAGGAATCAGAGCAGGGGGAATTTGGGAGGTCAGACAACAGCAGGTTTAACTGACAGGACACCTTAAAGCAGGAGAGAATTGGTGAAAACAAAGACAAATCAGAGAGAAGGCTCAAAAGAGACAAATAACTTTGAATATTTCCATTTCCTCACATACAAAAGTACATACCTAAAGCAGTTTCAAAAAACATTTCGAGATTCACCAGCCAGCACCACACTGCCTTTAAAATGAAAAGATTCAGACCTGTACTCATCCCAGTTCAGCCAGGAGCTTACTGGGTGACTTACTGGGATGAGCACTTTGACTTTTATTCACCCATTACCCCTCTGTGTAAAGTGGAAATGACACTCGCCACTCTTGCAAAGCACAGGATCTGCTGATAGGAAATGGCATGTAAATGCTCTATATTATTGTTATTCTTATCATTATTCATGCTAATTAGCACTGTGGTGTTTGTTAATTGGTTATTAATATTATTAAAGAATTAGCAAGTTATGATTGATAATAAGGATAAAAATCTATTAAATTTATTACCTGAGAATGCAGATTATTTTTCCCTTTTTTGCTGTTATTTAATCACCTGGCACAAAAATGAGGATCCTCTGTTTCCATCTCTTCCCACTTTTAATGTCTCAAGACATTTTGAAAGAAATAATTTCATCATTCTAAGTCCTTTCACCTGCAGTTTTAATGTGGCATTTAGGCTCTGACCCAAACACAGGGATTTTCCTCACCCTGGAGTGCTAAAATTGGTCCTGCCCACTCCTGTGCCTCATCCCCTTCTCCAAGAAACCACTCAGCTTCCCTGAGACTGAACTGCTGTATCCTGCAGCTCAGCAGACAGAGAAAACCCCCAGCAACTTCATGTGGTGATGTTTCTATTGCTTGACGTGCTCTAAATAAATCCCAGGAAACCTAAAATCTCAATTTGGGCTTCCAAGTTAAATGTGTGAGATCACATGGAACTGATATTGCTTAAACAGAGGCTCAGCACAAAGAAAAGAAACCCAAAGATGGGTAAGTTGCCTACTGAAAAGTAGCAGAACCAGATTTTGGCCTTTTTTTTTCCCCCATTAAAACCCGGCATCTGACTGTGAAACTAAACGTTTGCACATGAAACAGATGGAATGGAACCATCTGTCATGGTGAAACAATTTGCAGCAAGTAATTACACTGCAAAAAACCTCCACGGAGTTTGGTGATACGTCAGGGCTGAGAGCGATGACTGAACGTTAACAATTCCAGACAAATTGCTCGGGGCACACGTTTTTCTCATCAGCAAAGATAACACAGCGTCCACTGGAGGAGAAGAATGGATGGGGAACAGAGGGAATCACTGGAAGAAAAGGGGCAGATCATTTTCTTCGGATTTGCCACTGCTGGAGTTCCAGGATTAATCCATGTGCCCTCATGATATCTGCGACTCAGAAGCCACGCCAAGGGAAACGTGGATTGCACACAAATGCTCCACACGTGAGAAAAATGAGATTAAATGGCAGAGAAGTCCTCCTCCAAGTGGATTCACTGCATCTAGCCTGGAGTCTTGAATATCCTGTCCTAAATGTGTTGGTAAGTTGGAACAAGTCTGGAGAGGGAAATAAAAACAAGCTTTGGACAGGATGTGCTGATAAAAAAGGGAGGCACTGTTACATCAGCTGCAAATGCCCAGCGGATGGGGATGAATTGTTTAGGGGGCAGCTTGGATTACAAGTAAAATTATAATTAAAGGAAACTAAGTAAATGAAGAGTCTGATTTATTAATAGTATTTCCAAACGCAGGCTGTGTAGTGGATATTAAAATCTCCAAATTCACAAGGAACTGCAAATCTTTACTTGCATTTATTCAGGTTTTAGAGTAGAGAAAAATGGATGACAAAAACTGTAAGATCGCAGTTATAGGCAGTAAAATCAATGAAAAAAAGTGAACAAAAGTGCAGAAACTTCACGGATACAGATTTTTAAAAGAAACCCTGCTATATAACAGAACACAAAAATATCCTGAGTTATCCCCTGAGAGGTTGGCTGGATGTGACCTAAAGGGAGTTTTCTGACTCCAGTGTCTATGATTCACCATATAGCACGCTCAGGATTTTCTAACTCCTGGAAACAAAAAAAAATAAACCCAACCAAAAATGACAGTCCTTTTCCTTGGCTGGGTTCAGTCACCAGCCTCAGAGCCACACTGTAATTGGACGCTGAGAGGAATAAAAGAATCACTTCGAAAAGACAAACCCTATTCTCAGTTCCACCTCTGCAAACTGCCACTGACATTTCTTTTCCCTGAACTGCTCTAAGTTTTATAACAAGAAGCAGAATCTGGCCCCTCACACTGAAGCCACAGCGGAGACTCCCCAGTTTGGGGCCAAAATCCACCAGAATCTGACTTTTGTCCCAGCCCTAAGCAGACACTGCCTCTGAACTGAAATGCAGAGAACACCCAGATGTTCTTAATAAAAACCAGGACAATTTGCAGCTGATGCCCAACCAGCGTAGACTCTTAATAAAAGGGAAAAGGAAAAAAAAAAAAAAAAAAAAAAAAAAAAAAAAAAAAAAAAAAAAAAAAGGAAACTACGTCTACTGAAGTTTCTGTAACTGATTAAGTCACTGGCTTGGAAAAACAGATCCCCCTGCCCATGAGTCCAACTCCCATGCAAGAGCCCAGCCGTAGAAACAGATCCCCTCTACCATATAATTTGCAGAATAAGTGGAAAATGGTGTCTGAATCTTTGGGTAACTCCTTTTATTTTTAGAGGGAAGGTGGGTAAGAAATAGCTCTTACCTGCCCTGACCTCATCTACCATTTTGCTACTCCCAAGTAATTTTCCTCACTGGAAAAAAATGCTGGAGTGGTGCATAACCATTTTTTGAGGGTTTAAATGTCACACTGTTTATAGAAAAGAAAAAGAAGCATGAACTAGACACAGAAGCTTATTTATTTTTAGTCCACTCTGTTCTGAATTAATCTGATTTGTGTACACTGATAAGCCGTCTTGACTGAATTCAAGCCTTTCGTAATCCTGTGAGTAATGTAAACGATTGTGCTAATTAAAAATAACAGTAATTGTAATTTGCCAGTAGCAGGAGAAGGTAGCCTACTTCAGCCATACGGGAAGGAGTTAAAACCAAGCTTTGTTTTCAGTCACACATTTTGATCAGATCAAATCAGTACAAACAAATCCTCTGGTAAACTTTTACAGAGGTGCTGCTGCTGCAAATGCAGGTGGGATTGCTACAAGTACCTAAGAAAAGCAAGAGAATTTCAAACAATATTCCTGCATCAAACGCAAGATTGGCTGTTTAGGGCAGAACATGTCTTTAAGAAAACAGTCCATCCTGCCATCCTCCACCTCCTGCTGATGGAGAACGAGTGAAATCCCTACGCAAGTTTTTCCTGAGATAAATTAATGCCTGTCACTCCTTTGAAAGTTTTAATCTATCTTTTCATTTACATGATGACTAAAATTAAAATATGACTACCAAAAGCAATTAAAGGGAACAATCCCATCGCATTAACAGCTGTTTAATTGTCTGTAATTTTTATTTTTACTGGTAATAGAACCACCACTACAGCAGAGAAAAGATAACCTGAACCAATCCAGGAATTTCTCTGCTGCTTTACTTACTCCAAGCTGAATTTAAAAGTTTTTTGGTTTTTTTTTAATTAAACTAAGAGAATGGAAAGCATACCTGGCACACATCATAGTGCTCAAACAGGGACAGCAAACCAATATCACTGCGACTCGTGATGCCTTTCAAAATGGTGATATTGCCATTCCCAGAGTCCAGCTCTATCACATTGTTGAAAACATTGGACACAGCTTTGCCAGTCAAAAGCAAGTTCACCAATTCCTGTTTGGGACATGTTTAAAATAAAGAAAAACAAAAGAAAAACCAAACAGTAGTTAATCAACATGAGACTGATCCAGGATTGGTAAAGTTACACATGTACGTGACCCCTAATTTATGTAGTGGCTTTAGGTTCATGGTTAGGTTTAAAATTGCTTATAAAAGGATTCCAGATATTTTGGTCGAAGTCCCCCAAAGTAAAATGAGGAAATGATAGAATTATAGAATACCCTGAGTTGGAAGGGACCCACAAGGATCATCCAGTCCAGCTCCTGGCCCTGCACAGACACCCAACAATTCCACTCTGTGCATCCCTGGGAGTGTTGTCCAAATCCTCCTGGAGCTCTGGCTGCCTCGAGGCTGTGCCCATTCCCTGGGGAGCCTGGGCAGTGCCAGCACTCTCTGGGGGGAAAAACCCTTTCCAGCTGTGGGTTGGACTTTTTTGTCCAAAAGCATACTGTGAGAGACAGTAGTGAAAGCGCTGCTGAAGTCCAAATATTAGAGGACTTCTCAATTTTCATCCTTCTGGAGGCAAACTCCTGATAACTTATTTACTCTCACATCCAACTCTCAAACATCTCATATATGTGGTTTTGTTTTTTTTTCTTTATGGAAACATTTTGGTGTCCCTTCTTCTCCACAATGAAAGTACAGCAGGAATGATATAAACTCAAAGCCTACATGACATTTCTGTACGTGCTTAGTGATGTATTTTGTGTGTTGGACAAGATTTGTCAAATTATGATTCTTTCTCACTGATTATTTCTGGCTGAACTGAAGACTCCTTCAGCAAGACATTCACCCATATGGACTCAGATCACTAAGATTTTGGTATTTCCTAGAGATGACTGCTGATTATTTCCCCTCCAATTGAAGCAGGGGTGTGTCAGAGGCTAAATACCTCCGAGTATATGTGACATTTGCACATGAGTGTGCCTGAAGAACAGAGATATGGGATCTTTTTCTCAGCTACCATCCCACCAGGGCCAGCTGGGGTGCATGAAAGCAGAGTTAACAGCAGATTGTGCTGCAGCAGTGAACCAGCTCAGTTATTAATAAATAACATATGGCTAGAAACAGGAGGGGAAATAACAAAGAGAAAGCTTCCAGAGAAAATACTGCAAACTACCATGCCCAAAGACATGAATAACTCTGGTAAGGCCAGTTTGGAACTGGATTTAAAAATACTGCACACAATTACAGCTCTGTGTTTCTCCTGAAGGATTCCCCAGAATTTATAGGCTTTTACTGATTTTTTTGCATTTCTTATTCAACATCACTGATGTTCTACCACCTTCTTGAGGAACCATTGTGTGGCCACTGTACAAAAGTCCTCTAGCAACAAGAGAAGAACAAGAATCTCATCTTTGGCAGCCAGAAGGGCAATAAATACGATCCTGGGATCACTGAGGAGCTGTAGGATCAGACATGGAACCTCAGGCACCTTCCTGAGAGGGCAGGGAGGGAACACAGCGGTATCTCAGCACTGAGATCAACCAAGGAGTCCCAAAGAGGAAGATGGGAGGAGTGTGAGGACAGGGACACACAGGTACAGGCACGTGCAAGGCAGAACACCAGCCTGGAAAGCAGAACCTCTGAAGGCAAAGACAAGAACATGCCAAAACACAGGGAAAAAGAAGGAAGGACAAAGGTGCTTGATGTTATGGAGATAAGGAAACAAAAGGAAATTGGTGATTTTACAGCAGCCTTCCCACACCTAAAGGGGCTGCAAAAGAGCTGGAGAGGGACTTTTCACAAGGGCATGGAGTGATGGGACAAGGGGGAATGGCCTTCAGCTGAAGGAGTGTAGGTTTAGCTGATATTAGGAAGAAATTTCTTTACTGTGAGGGTGGTGGGGCCCTGGCACAGGCTGCTCCAAGAGGATGTGGACTGCCCATGCCTGGAGATGTTCAACAACAGGCTGGATGGGGCTTGGAGCAAGCTGGGATGGTGGAAGGTTGGAAGGGCTGGAACAAGATGAACTTTAAGGCCCCTTCCAACCCAAACCATTCTGAGATTCTATGCCTCTGTGACTTAAAAATAAGCAATGCCACCTCTTCCCAGAGGTCAGTTCACAGGAGAGGCACAGGACACCCCCAAAACTGGACCCTTAACTCACCTGAGTGCAGTAGCCGTGGCTGCCAATCAGGCGGTTGGTGAGCACATCGAAATCATTGCGCACCCTGAAACAGAAAACAAATTTAAAACCAATTAAATTTAAGTACAATTGCTTCTTTTCATTAGGTATAACATCTCTAAATCTTACTGAAAAACAAAACCAAACTGTTTCCCAACCATAAATTTAGCCCTGTATTTTCTGAGTCCTTTCAAGGCGATTTTTTACATGGCAAAAAAAAAATTAATATCTCAACTAAACCTGCAGAAAGCAGAAGTTTGGTAGAACAAGGCTTGAAGGAAACTGCTGTAGAGGAGAAAAGAAGTCATTGTCACCACTAGCTAGAATTTCAGAAATTAGAAATTTCCACAGTTTGTGTGACAGAATCACAGAATGGGTGAGGCTGGGAGGGACCTCTGGAGGTGCCTTTGTCCTCCCCACCTCTTGTACCTAAAGCCAGTTTCCCAGGTCCACATCTGGATGGTTTCTGCATCTCTCTAAGGAGACAGACTCCACAAAGTACCTGGGAAACATATTCCAGTACTCAGGTAAGAACTGCTGTTTGTTTTTCCTCTCATAAATACTTGTAATATATGCATACAATCTATACACCACATTGTCCATGAAAAGAAGGGGAAAAAAAAAAAAGCAAACCCCAAAATTCCTGTAGAGGTGCACATTTATAATTGTGCTGTGTGGCCCCTGATTATATGTTGTGATACCAAAGAGAAAAGTCTGAAATTGCATCGCCCATAATTATGGAGTAATGTGTCCCCAGACTGAGTTCACCCTCTCATAACCCCTGGAATTACTGAATTAGTGATTGGTTGATGGCCTAAACTATAAAGGTTGTAACTGTGATCACTTCTTATCCTGCAGATATAATGGAATTGCAAACATCATTTTATACATGAATAAATGTTTAATCTAGGTTTGAGGAAAAGCAACGTACTATGTTCTGGGGGAGTTGTGGCAATAAAACCCACTGATTAATTCTATGGGTCATAAAAAAGCTATTTTCCTTCAGTATAAAATATGCTGATCTCAATTGTTTTGACTCCATCCTTATTTTGATATTGCTGCTGAGGTAGAGAGAATGCCTGAATAACGATCAATTAAAACTTAGTTATTCTACACACATCCAGGTTCCTCGTTCTCATTGGAAAATCTATGGATACAAATATCCACATTTCTTGACAATTGGCACAATTAATTTTGTTTTAAAATGAAAATATTTTGTTTCTTAAAAAGTGGGAGTTGAATTATGTGGCCAGGGTAAAGCTAGCTGGAAATTTCCCCTTAACGTTGCTACACATGCTCCATTAAAAATTTATTTATTAAGTAAAAAGCCAGGACATTTCCTGTCTTCATCCCAAACTTCAGAAAACTATTTTTTCATAGGTTTTTTCTGAATACCAAAATCAGAATGTCACTTATAATTTTGAAGTTTACAGCCCTAGAAGTATTTAAAATAATTCAGAAATAGCTGTAGTCGTGGAATCACAATTCCCAAACTTTAGACAATTATCTTCTCACAGGATTTCTTTGGATGGCAAAATCAGAATGTAATATGCAATTTTGAGGTTTACAGCCCTAAAAGTATTTAAAATAATTCAGAAAAAGTCATAGAATCACAACTCCCAAACTTCAGATAATTATTTTCTCACAGGATTTCTTTGAACGTAACGTATAATTTCAAGGTTTACAGCCCTAAAAGTATTTAAAATTATTAAGAAAAAAGTCATAGCCACGGAATCATGATTCCTATTTTGAAAAATGCATTTTATCCCTTTTGCAAAAACTTATTTCATCCCTTTTCCAAACACTTTTTAAAAGACAATTTACATGTCGGTGTCAGACATAACAAAGTGCCACTGACGTCTCTTGCCCGTGTGAAATCAAAGGAAAGGCCGGGGAAAGTGTGCCCGTGACAAGGAAAACTCCCTCGTGCACCACTACAAGGCATGGATGGGATGATAAAAATCTTTGGATTTCGGCCATTTCTCAGTTTTAGCAACGGCCTCATCTCGCCAGCGCCGCGGGCAGAATGTCCAACATGCGTCAGTCGGGGACGAGGGGACATACGCCACACACAATGGCAGGAAGCTCTAATTCCATCTGTAGGCACAAACAATCTGAGAGTCTGGAGGTGGATCTCAGCTCTTCCAGAAGAAGGACAACATCTGCCTTTGCAATCAGCCCCGCTGGTGAGGAAACCGACGTCAGGCGCGCGGCCACGGGATTTACACCTCCGCTCAACGCGCTCGCGGTTCTTGCTCCTACCCATTCCAAAGGCTCCCCAGCCTCTCTGCAGGGTTCAGGTGCAAGTGAAAATATCAGATAGTCACAGTTCTGTGACTGGTTTCTGCTGGGGTGTGTAGACATTCATTGGTGACGGGGAAATGGGAAGGGTTTGTTCATTCTGCTGTCCTGGCTATCAGATGTCAATGCAGACATAATCCATAAATCACTATCACTAATATGGAATTTTTCCATTTATATCACAGCACAGAATTTTCCATTTATAATTTTTAAATCATTTTAGAACAGAAAAAAACCAAAATAAAACACTGCTTTGAAGCCAGAAGTCTGTTAAGTATCCCAGTGATCATCAGACAACGATTTAAAGCTTGATTCCGTGAATCCCTTTTTAATTTACAGCCCAAGGATCCATGTGCTGCTGTAACAGAATCACAGATCAGCAAACAGACACTAAAAAGCAACAGTGTTAATGGGAAATATTCCTTTCTTGTGCTGTATTATCACCATTTTCCAGCGTTGTGATAGTTCATAATCCCAGCTGGAGAGTGGGGTAGGAGAAATGTTGGCTGTTAGAGTAGAACAGTAGGGTTTGCCTTTCCTGGTAATATTATGAAGTCTGTTTTAAAAAATTACTCAGGCAGAAAGCAAGATACTGATTTTTAAAATCTCCTGAAAAAAGATTTTAAATCAAGCATGTGTTCCATGTGCAGTTTTCAGTAGAAATCATTCCCTGTGCTGATACGTCTCAAAAAGTTGACAACGAGACTTTGCTAAATTTCGTGTCACTTGTAAGACCACCCACTTGATTTTTAGTTTTACTTGTAATAGGTGTGATGTGCTCTATGCCTGCATTAAACCAGAGTCTGGATTCTAAAATATTTACAGAATGTGGATGTGTTTTAGTATGCTCAAAGAACTTAAATAACATGGCGAAACTCAGCACCACATGGTTTATTCACTTCGTACTGTTATTTTAAAAAAAATTCTATTAAACCCCCCTTTTTCCCAAAAAAAAGAGTAATTGTGAGCCCTTATCCTGAGGCTTAACTGTCCTTTCAGCACTGAACACAAGCAAACATTTTTTTCTCACATTATTATCACTCAAAATGAACATCATTATGTGGTGAAACCAAAAGATGTGTAAGGCAGCTTCAGAGTAAAAACTTACATTATGGCAACTGGAGAAATCTCCTCATGACATAAATCACCAAAATACAGCTGGTGTGAATTATATCTATATTTTCATGGTTTTTAATGCTGCTGGGTTTAAGGCAGGGATGTCTGAAAGTCCTTCCAAAAAATATCTTTCTATATTACGAACTAATTTTCTCTCTATCCTCCTCTTGGTGAATACGCGTTTCTCTTCAGCCTGGTTGTAACTGTTTGTTTCAAGTTATAAATAATGTGTTTATATGGGATGTTAAGTACTGAAGATGGACAGATGTGCTGAGCCAAACCTTTGACTGCTCTGAATTGTCACAGCCATACTGACACAATTTACTGACTTCCAGACATTTATTAGAAATTTGCCTAGAAATCAATCCATTCTGGGATATAAAAATAACAAAACAAACAAACAAACAAACAAACAAACAAATCTAAAAAGAAGAAAATGTAATGCCATTATAAACCCTAACACTGATGGTGCATTGAAAAATTCACTTCACTGATCTCTATGGACTCAATAAAATTTTAAAACTGCATAAATACAAATCCAAAATATAAATATTTTGAGCACTGGAATGTCCAATATAACACATTGGACATTTTATTTCCTTAGCTAAAACTAAGTGAAATGAATGTTTCTCAAATGCTTCAACATATATTTACTCTCAATTTACTTCCAGGAAAATTCTTGACAAGTCTTCCATGGAGAATAATTAAATTTTGAATACAAAAGTCCTATACAAACTGTAATTGTAGGAATAATCCCAGGCTATCACAGTGTGAGTCAGTTCGTGCCATAGGTATCGCTAGGCTTGATAACAGAACAAAATAAAAGAAAAGAAAAATATAAATATAAAAGATAATAACAAATTATAAAAGAAAAAATAGTGCATTTGAGTAAGTGCTGGCTGGTTTAAAATCCTTAACTCTGAGGCAAAGCTGCCACAGAAAATTGGTGACCTCACTTTGTTCATGGCAACAGACAGTCACATTAACAAACACACAATTACAAGTCTACTCCCAAAATAGATTTGGGGCTGGGAGGGAGAAAAAAACTCATCTTCAAGCATAAGGATTTCAAATAATTACAATGGGGATGTGGAAAATGACAGGATGGGTGACTGCCTTATTGTGTAAATGTTCCAGATTTTTTTTTTTTTTTTTTTTTTTTTTTTTTTTAATACTGGCACATGGCAAAGGTTTCAAATGAATGTTCAAAGAAGAAGGGAAGAGTCTCTAAAAAAAAAAAAAATTGTTTCGGATACAGACCAGGGAGAGCAAGGAAGCGTTTTCATTCTTTATTTATCACTTTTGCCACATACCTGCTAATTTCACAAAGCTCTTAAAACTATCTGAGGTACTAATGCAGGTGAATTCATCAG
This sequence comes from Hirundo rustica, assembly GCF_015227805.2. NCBI lineage: Eukaryota > Metazoa > Chordata > Aves > Passeriformes > Hirundinidae > Hirundo > Hirundo rustica. The sequence continues at coordinate 152,755,808 of NC_053450.1, read as the reverse complement.
CTCTGCTGCTCCAGGGTGCTGACAAACTATGGGAAGTATTTATATTTCCCAGGGATAGATCTGATGGGAAAAATGATTGATCTGTTGGCATAAACAACCCACTATTTCTTTTTTTTTAAGAAATTATCTTTCTGATTGATTGCAGCGTCCTCCTGAGTAAAAGAGAACAAGCAAAGATATTAAATATGTAAATATCTCACCACATTGACCCTTCAGCAAACAGCTGAATAATCTAAATGTGTGAAAGTAACCCGCTGAAATTTTGCCAAAATCTGACAATTTATTTGTCACTGCTGCATTTTTGGAGTAGAATCACACTTATTCTTCCACACTTCTGCAGTCTTTTAATCAATATACTTCATTTCCCTAAAATCAAACGAACTAATTTCTGAAATGCTTCGATTCACTAAAGGAAAGGTGAAACAAAAAGATAGGAAAGATGAAAAAGCTGATCAATCACTTCAGGGCAGGATTCCTATCACTGATTTTTGTATCTAAAGATGAACACATAAACAGGCAATCACCCTGGAATTCTTTAAATCTGTATGCATGAAGAGAATCTGGTACATCCTGAAGGTAATTTACGTGAGTTTGCTTAGGTATTTGACAGAGTAGAGGAAGAAACTCCATCTGAGAAGCAAAAGGAGCCTGCCACAACCTGGCCATGGCCATCAAATTGCTAAATACCAAGGACTGGAGGGATAAATCACAAATATTCTGGCACTGAAAACAGACTGAGTCTATTTTTCATTTTTTTACATTAGAAGTTGAGAAGTGAGAAATAAGGTTGATCTAGAAATAAAAACACCCTGTAGCCATTCTTTGAAGAACACTCCTCAATTGGACAAACCAATTAAAAGTTCGGAGTTAATTTACTACAGATTTTAGCTCAACAGAATCTGAGCATTTCTCCTCAACTGGACAAACCAATTGAAAGTTCAAAGTTAATTTACTACAGATTTTAGCTCAACAGAATCTGAGCTTTCACATATTGCAGGATCAGAAGAATTTCTGATGGTCAGAAGGAACCACAGTTAAAAACTGGGACAGCTTTCCCAGGATCATTTCACTACAGCAGGACACAACTGACGGACTCCAAGAGATGTTCAAATGGGAAGGAGATTATTAAGGAACATTTCCTCACTACTTCTCATGAATTAACATAAATTCCACAGCACTCCTTAGACTTGCTGGGCAATTCAAGGAAAAAAATAAAGGAAAAACTCTTTCACAAAACACATTTCTGCACCGAGAGCTCACTGCCACAGGGGCTGTGGAGGCCAAAAGGATGAAAGGGTTTAGAGAAATCCGTGGAGGACAGGTTTCATCAAGGGCTAATAAACTCAGTGACCTGGACTCAACTGTCAGCTTGGGAAATCCTGGAATTACTGCTGGAAACATGGAGAATATTCCAGCAGAATGATTCTTCACTGCATTTCTTAGAGAGTTTCCTATCTTCTCCCTATCAAACACAGGCCAACAGGCTTGCAGAGCCTTTCCTTGATCCTATCAAAGAGCAGTTAAACCCACAAATCTCAGGTTCTCCCCAGAACCATATTCCATACTTGCATCAGCCCTGGGGTGGATTACAGCTATATCCCACGCTGGGACAAAGCAGAATTGAGGAGAGGGAGAAGAGAAGATGATGTTCTCTGCATCCCAGTTACTATCTTCAACAGAAATCCACATTTCTTCGTTGTTTTCTTGGCTTCCCATACTTTTCTCAGCAGTAGCTGAGGAGCCTGGAATCCGGTCACGCTCTGATGAGGTTTACTGACTCAACAGGCTGTTTACTGATGCACTTCCACTCTGTAATAACATAGATCTTTCAATTGAATAACTTTCTCTGCCTTCCTTGTTTGTTTACAACCACCACCATCCCAGTTTTTAGAAAATAGTTATGCCCCACCTCAATATTTGCCTTTTGGAAGGCTAGAAAACATAACAACTTTTGTTCTTCTACAATTCTTCTTTCATAGCACAGATTCCTCCTTCCCCTGGTCTGCGCTTTTCCTACACTTCCCCCAGCTTTCACGTGTGAGCCCAGCCTGACACGGTGTTTCTCTAAAGACACATCAGTGTCTTGCACAATCCATTAACATTTCTTCACCTCCCAAAACTATTTATGCTGATACACCCTCAGAGCAGAGCCAGGGCTGTTTTTTAATGCTGGCTCAGAGTCACCGTGTGCTCTGCTGCTCCTCATCCTGCCGCTCACAGCTGATGAACCCCCCAGCACAGGAGTGAGCTCTGTTTACAAGACCTTGCAGAAAATAAATCCCTCTTTTATTGCCCTCATCATGAGGATGAGCCAACTCGTTTTCACAGCACGATTTTTTCTCTCTATTGACGGGGCTTTTCAGCTTTTCAGTCATCAGGTCACTCCATCAGCACACCACGCCCTTTTTCCAGCATTATTGTAGGGAATAGAACATTTCTAATCCCAGACTGATCATCAAAAAAAATCCATCAGTCACCTGCCCCACGCTAACAAAGCCTTTCTGAGTCTCTTCCCTTATCACCTTTAGAATTCTTAAAAGATGTGTCATTTCCACATTACTAAATGATTTTTCATTTGACATATCAAATAAAAATCTCTTATTATGTCTCCATTAACTAATTTTATTCTCTTTTCTTTTTTTTTTTTTTTAGTTTAACTAACAATTCTCCATTTGTTCCTTAACTGCAAGTTATTTGACTATATTTAAATAAGCCATGACAAAGGTGAGCTTTTATGATCAGGTCCATTCAGAAAGTCTGGCAAAGCAAGAGAAAGCTTGAAAGTGCTGAATGAATTTCAGAATGAGGTGTAGTTACAAAGGTACCTGGTTTATTTTTTCCTCCCCACTGTGTAGCCATCATCACTTTTTTAGGTTAAATCACCTCTCACAAATTTGATTCAGTTATTACGCACAAATTTCAATTAGCCAGGCTGACTTTGCATCGTGTTGCTCTCCTTACTGAAAGGCAGAATATTAAATTTACACTTGGAGCATTCTTTACATTATTCCTGATATCAGCCACCTCCACTCCACACAGAAACCTCACGTCTTTTCCTGATAACTTTGTGTTAATATGATAAGGAAATCACTTGTTGTTTCATTTCCTCAGGTGTGGCCTCATCTGAACCACTTTTTTTGTCTATTTTCCAACACCAGGACTCAGACCACTGGTGACAGAGAAGGTTGTTGCTCACCACACTTTCTTCATTCCTCCGCACTATTTTAACAAGTCAGAAAACTCCTCAGAGAATGAGCAAATAATCTTCCCTTTCTTCATTTCCTCAGCTTTGTGATTTGTCCTGATCTGTTCCACAAGGAGCTGGAGGTGTCAGGGGAGCAATCTGGGTTTATTCTCTTCCTGCTGCACATCCACAACAAATGTGCTGTCATTCAGCCTCAAGTCCTTCACTTCTGCTCTGCGAACCCAGCTGGTGACACAGCTGAAATTACTGAATTTCCTTACCAGGGGGACAAGAGCCACATGTCTCAACTACCTGAGCAAACTCCACGTTTCCCCCCATTTATTATTTTTGGCATTGTTTCCCAGTTCCCCGGTCCCTTACCTATCAAGATAGCAACCAGAACCAGCATAACAACCTCTCTGTCTTCCTGATTCTTCCCTTTTTTCCTGTGTGGAGTCTCATTTACTCATTTTTCTTTACCACTAACCTTTGTTCCTTGTCCTCCAAACACCCTCAAACCTGATTCAACCTTTGCTCTTCTTTGCCTTTGTGGTCACATTTCCACTTGGGTCACGTTCTTTATCTACAATGTTAAATGGCTTCCTTATATTCACACTTTATTTAGCTAATCCTACACATTTCTTTTGAGGGAGATCCTACTCTCCTTTCCTCTACCTTGTCATCCAAACCTCCTTTTCCCAACACCTTTTGTCCCTGGCTCCCCTCTCTCTCAAGCATTAGGAAGTGACATTTCACACATCAATATCTTCCACTGCCTATTCCCTTTGGAAAGTACAAAGCTTCAAATCTTGCTCTCACATCCTCCCACAAATATTGCTAAGGCTGTCACTGATTACCCCTGGATTCTCACCTTTTTTAAAAGGAAAAACATTAAATTCTTCCAAGCAAACTCCCTTCTTTATTACCTTTCATTAGCAGTAATATGCTTCATTATCCTGCATTTATTAATTGATTAATGTTGCAAGCAGCTCTTGCCCAGTGAACACCCTGGCTACAAGGGCCTCTGTCCAACTCCCACAACAGAATCTCAAAGGCAAGGAAATGTCCTCAAAATTAGGAATTGCATGCAACCCATCCAGCAGCAGGCACGGAAGTTCATTCATCCCCCCAAAAAAGGGCTCAGTTCTTCCCTACCAAGGTGTGGATCCCACAAAATCTCTCCTATTTTCTCCTCCCCCTGTTCCTGGTAAATCTCACCTACTTCCCTCATATTGTAAAATCACAAATAGCTCTTGGGAGCTCTATGATTCTCAAATTTTATTTTTTTTTTTTTCAGTTGTGTCCACCTCCTTGTTTTTTAGCACTGCAACATTAATTGACAGCTGTTTCCCCTCAAAAGCAGCAGCTTCCCTGTCTTTTTCAAACACCAAAAGCTGTAAAAAAACCACGATGACATCTATTTATATTACAAAACTGCAAACCCACACGAACTTCCCCCTGCTGTTGGTCTCCAAAGCACTCTCAAGTGGAGGGGAAACTACCTCTGAGCAGGTTTTCCCAGAAAGCTGGCTCAGAAAAATCCACTTCCATCGAGAGCTGGGAGTGCCCCAAGCAATTGGATCCTTCATGCCAAGTTGGAATTGGGAGTTTTACCCCTGGCCCAGCCAAATGGATATTTCACAGAAAGCCTTTCTTCAGCCAACAGCATCAGGAGAGAAGGTGAATTTCAGGGGAATTCCAAATTAGAGATTGGCTCTGGGACAGGAAAAGGTGTCAGCAAAGGAAAGTGGATGGAGGGTGGGGGACCCTTTGTTCCACCCACAACTCATGAGCCAGCAGAGCATCACTTTCCTTTTCAAACTCCTGCATGACTGAAAGAGATTTAAGGTCCAGTTACACGTGGAATTGGGGTTATTTTACAGTAAATGATACAGAAAGGGTAAAGGAAAGGACACAGAAAAAAAAAGAAAAAAAAAGGTTTGATACAGATTACTGCAGCAATGGTCACTTCCTGCTACGCAACTCTATAAAAACTTCTCTTGATGAGTTAATGCAGAGAGAACTGTTAAAATTTAAAAAAAAAAAAAAAAAGTAAAAAAGTTTTGCCAATGGACCAGAAGAGCAGAAGAGGAAGATTCTCGTAGGATTGCCTGCAACCAGACAAATGATTACAGAAATAAACGCAAGATGATAAACAGATATATCTGACTGTGGCAAAGGGCGTAATACTGGGTAGCATTTAACAAGATTTGGTGCTTCTGCATGTTTTTATCTCGAAGATGGATTAGAAGGGCAGATTAGGGAGATTTAATCTCTCCAGTTAAATTCTTCCACGAATGAAGTCTAAGTGCACAGAACAATCATTCGATTCCCTCAAGGGAAAAACTGTTCATTAATAGATTTCAGAGCACGAGGTGAATTTGTACTCATCAGGGACAGAGTTATTGGGTTCGAGAAATCCTACACTGATAAGGAGTCATAACGTGATTTATTCGATTTAATAACAACTGGCTTTTGAAATACACAATGGTTTTTGAAATAAATAAATTAAAGAAAAAAACACACAAACAACCGACTCCAAACAACCAAAATTCCCCAACACCAAAACGGGAACAGCACAGGTAACTTTGAAACAGGTCTGAACACCCTTTTCTGGAGCAGCAAGGACTAGAGAAGCATAGTTAACAGAGCTGTGGGATCACAACAAGGAGGAAGATGTTGACGTGTATTTTCCAAGGTTTATGAGCAGCCAACATTAATGAAGTACACAGCCTCCTCCTGACTTGCAAAATCAGTCTCCTTCTTTATTTTTCCCACAGCTAAAGCCATTGTTTTACTTATTCTCACAGAAACACTTCAGGTCAAAACATGGCAAAGCCACCCAAATGACCAATCCTGACTGGAGAGTGGCACGTGACACATCATTCACTGATAAAGTATCCCCAAGTAAACAAAAGTGATGCAAACAGGGGCATTTTGATTTGTGAGCAGCACAGTGAGCCTGTGTTTCAGATCAGGCTCTGTGCCTTGTCCCCTGGTAGCCTGAAAATGGCAATACACTGCTTTTCCACAGAGGGATTCCACCCAAGGAATTTTCTCGTTCCACGTGTTCCTTGCTCTCATGGGTTCTGGCAATGATGCTTTTATGCAGTAAGTTATTGCAGTGATTAGGAAAAATGTGGAAATGGGGCTGGTGAGGAGCTGGAATTTAAAGCAAGCTGAGGATCCAGTGAGTGCATCCAAAGGATTCATCCCACTCCAGGAATGGCTTTGCACGAGTAAGCACAGGGAGGAAAAGTGGAAGGGTTGGGAGAGGATGAGGCAGCACCCAGCAGGGAAAGCTGTGCTGCAGTCCCACTGCAGGCTGGAAATCCAGCCAGACTGTGGGGATCACTCCAGTTGTCATTAAAACCACTCCTGAATATCCACAACTTTCCCGCACTCAGTGGAGAAGCTTGGAGCCCAACTTTTGAGCTCATTCTCCCTCCCATGCACGGAAAATATCCTGTAGCTCTCATCAGCGTGAAAATCCCAGTACACATCTTGCACACTCGGAAAGATTAGTCCCCTGAGCTGCTATAATATGACTTTTTTTAAAAAAAATTTCGCTGGCTGTTTAAAAAATAATTAAAAAAAACAACCCAAAACAACAGGTTGTAATTGTTAGGAACCAGCATTCCTTCCTGTACCAGAAGCAACAACGCGTTCTCAGCAACTTCCTCAGGAATTCTCACTCCTCTCTGGCCATTTGTTATCAGCTCAGGCAGTGATGATCATTAGCGCTCGGAGCATGAAAAACTCATTACCCAAAATCTACAAAGCAGCACAAACTCCTGCATTTCCTGGCATGCGTCCGTCCCCACCCCCAAAATAAAAAGACTTCAGATTGCCAGAGATTTTAGAACAACTGCCCAGCAGACCTGGCTGAAAGCTGGGATTTCCATTTGCAAGGGAAAATAAAATCCGTAACAATGTAAAAATTGTGGAGCTGAACCAAAAAAGCAGAGAAAGCAGCAGCAAACATCAAGGCAGAACACAAAAATGGGGGACATGGAGATAATATCGAGGCCAGGGGGTTTAGGGATGCTGGAGCTTGCACCTTCCATTACTTGCTCTAAATCTACCTGGACCTCTTGATATATTTGGCCTCCTCACCTCCCAGTACTGAATGTTATTTATGCTGTGGAAAAAATTAGAATTGCGCTTGTTTTAACACCGAAGCTTGAGTGCATCCCTGAGAGCACCCAAGTTTTTGGACTCTGAGGAATAACGTATTCAGCCTTGTAATGGGTGCCTGGGTTTTTATTACTTCCAAGTTATTCCTCTTTATTGGTGAAGAAAAAAGATTTTGTGTGCGAATTAAAGGGGAATTTTGTTTTTGTGTTGCACTCTGTTCCAATATTAATGTGACTTTACTGGCCTGGGGAGACAGGACTACATGCAAGACAAAATATGGAAGACCATATATTTATATGAAGCCATTAATATGTTTTTATTCTGTTCTCAACTCTCAACACATGATTTATCTCTTGTCTATCACAGCAAACTGAACTGATGTGTTCAGATAATTAAATTCCTAGTGGCAGTGCCACGATTTCTCTCCTTTTTTTATAACAGCCTATTTAAAGCCCATCACTGAGTACAGTTGAATCTGGTTTTGTCATGTAAAATGCTCAGCATTATTAAAGTTTTATCTCCCATTTTTCATTGACCTGTCACTAAAAACCAGATTTCATTTCACGACTTCATATTTAAAGCGTAAAATATCCTTATGCGTAGGTTATTTAGATTTTCTCACTTCATAGGGGAGGTAACCAAACACTTCAGGAGATGATTTGTGTCATTCTAAGATGGACACACAAAATAAGTCAAATTAATCATGGTTGGTTTTTTTGCCTTTTTTTGAATTTAAAGGCCTAAATGCAAATACTTACATAGAAAGTAAATAAATCATAGAACCCTAGAATGGTTTGGGTTGGAAGGGACCTTAAAGCCCAGCCAGTTCCATCCCCTGCCATGAAGAGGGACACTTTCCACTCTCCCAGGGTTCTCCAAGCCCCATTCAGCCTGGCCTTGGACACTTCCAGGGATGGGGAGCCCACAACCTCTCTGGGCAATAAAGATCATTAAGACACACAATTACACACAAAATAGGAAAAAAAAAATCTAAGTGCTGTCAAATCCACAACTAAAATTAAATTATCCTTTTTTTTTTTATTTTTTTCAGTACAATGTGCACACAAAAATCCAGACCGCTGAAACTCCCATGGAGCTTTCTGTTGTAAAAACCTGTGGATTTTTCTGTTAAAAAAAAAACAAAACAAAAACAAAAAACAAAAAACAGAAAACAAAACAAACAAAGAAAAAAAAAATCACAAAAACCAAAACAACAACAACAACAAAAACACACACACCACAAAAAGAAAAAAAACCACCAAAACAAACAAACAAACAAACAAAAAAAAAAAAACAAAAAAAAAACACAACAACAAAAAAAAAACAAAACAGAAAACCACCAAACCAAAAACCGGGACAGAACAATCCCATGGAGACCTATTACTGGCTGAAAATTCCATTATCTAAACCAAATCTTGTTTGTCTTCAGCTGTTCATCCAGAACTATGCCAGTTATGTAAATAATTGCTTACCGTGCTGGTAACACTCTCTGAATGGTGCATATTTCTTGAGGATATCAGCACTGAGTTATTTGTCTCGATATTTTTAATATCCCAAGAGAAGCACAGCGACATAGGCAGCTGAATCGATCGCTCAGGGTTACATAAACAAAACTCAGCGTGCACTTCTTAAGAAAAATTTGTGCAATAGTCTAAAAATACTTTCCATTGTGCTTAAAAGCAGAAAAATCCCCTTTGGTGTAAAGAAAAGATAGGTGCCAATGCAGTGTCTGACACAGGACTTTAAAATGAAGTTCTGTGAGGAAATCGTGACAATCCCTCAAAATAGAAGTGCACTTCATAAACTGTTCTGACATTCTGGATCGGATCTGTAGAAATATTTAGATCGTTTAAAATGCAAGCGGGCATCATAAGGAATTGCCATGTTCACTTTAGACACAGCTCCCCCAAATAAAAACAAAGATGATTGATTGGCCTTGTCATAATCCATCTGGTAGGAACTGGGAGGTGATGAGGGAGAATATATCCTTGCTTAAATTATTAAAGAATATTTATCATTTTATAGCAAGCAAAGCAGTGCGGACAGCAGCAATTATGAACCTACAGATCGTTACTTGCACAAGTAACTTCACTAATCTGAACCTCTCTGTCGTAACCAGCTCAGAAAAATGAGAATAAATGTCACATGCCCTGAAATTATCACATCATTTGTGTCAGAGTACAAAAGTGGAGTCAAGCCAAGGGCTGTAGTGTTACTACAAGCAAAAGAAAGGAAAAAAAATTACAATAAAACCAAAAAAACCTCAATCTGCAAACACTTGCTGGGATCCCAGCAGGTGAGCTGGGTGATTGTGGATCTCAAATTTGGACTAAGCTGCTGTTTCTGGTCAAGACAATGCAGAGCTGTAAGAAATAAAAGCTTCCATAAATCAGACTCGTGCTGCTTTCAAGTGCAGCTGCTCTCTCCGTGTCACTTGTTATTGCAAACTGGCAGGGAGCAGCTTCCCCCTGCTCCTGGGGATTTTCACAAAAGTGAAAATCTGACTGAACGAAGGGAGCCTTTGTATTCTGACACTCAGAGCACCACAGAAACACCTCCAGTCTGTATAAAAGCTCAATTAAATGCCACTGTGCCTGGGCAGCCTCAGTGAGCTCTTAAAGAGGTTATGATGACTTTCCATGAGCTGGAGCTCAGAATATTCATTACAGTAATAAACTGAGAGCAGATTTGTCACAAATTACCTAGAGCTACCTAAAAATCAGCTGCCTCATCCATTTTATTCCAGCTTTTCCTTATCATTATCGCTGACAGAGAGACTGGGGAAGTCATCACAGTGAGGTTATTCCCCCCTACCTAACATACCTCAAGTATGAGAAATAAATAACTCTTCAAACAAGTCCTGCTTAAACTGTCAAGAACAGAAAACCACCTCAGACATGACACCTAATGTTTAGATGGAGTATTTGATATCAGATGTGGTGGACTGATCACTACAATAGATATCTATAATTATACACACAAGTGTGTGCATACAACAGGAAAAGCCAAGCTCAGGTGGGTAAATCTGCACAACTCCCCCGTATTTATCAGAGCAAACACCACAACAGATTAAAAAGGCCAGAGGTTTAAGCACACTGTGGATTTTCCCTCACTTTTCACAGCTCACTCTGTGGTGCAATTTGTGAAACAAGGCTAGAGAGGCACTCACAGGTTGATGGATCTTGATAAGATGACAGACACGGTCAGGAGGATGCACCCAGAGGGACCAAGTTCAAACTGAAAAAGAAAAGGCGTTCTTTTGGCGTTATTTTGTTGGTTTGCCTGTTCCTTTGTCTAGGATTTTGGTGTTATTTTTGTTTGTTGTGTGTAATTTTTTTTTTTTTTTGCCCGGTCCTCCAGAAATGGAACTGAAGGCAGAAGGAACTGCTGTGATTTATGCTAAAGCTGAATTTGTTGTTTGTTAAAATGCAAGACAAGTCCACAGAAACTGTGTTCAGAGCACATTGTGTGAGACTAATAGACACAAAGGCTGGCAGCTGAACCATAATTTGTCTAATTAATATATAATTAAACACAGTACCTGGTGAATATTCTGCTGTAGAAATACAATCAGATCCTCGTATCTCGTGGCACTGTGAAGTATTAGCTGGGAAGAGATGCAAGAAGGGAAAAAAGGTGACTTAAAAAACAGCAACTCATTTTTATAACCTGAAAGCTGAAATGAATTAGCCAAAACTTTCAAACTGCCTGGAAAGATCTGAACTAACAAAAAGAAATAAAGATCTAATGAAATCTACCTCTTACTATTGTCATTTGGCATAGAATTCTATCTCAGCATCTCACATATTCTCAGTCTTTCATTGCAGCTTTTTGATGATTTTTAAGTTTATAGAACAGACACTTAGACCCAATTTTAAGCATTGTCTATGCAATGAAAAACAATTCCTAGAGCAGAGGAATACTGAAGCTTCAGAAGACACAGGATGGGCAAGAAGCTCAAGGGTTTGGTGAGGCATTTGTCACACTCAGAGAATCTGAGTATTCCTATTTAACATGAAATCCAGGAGAGCTCACAGATCCAGGCCCTCACTTCAATATTCTTCGCCTGTTTTTCCATCTTCAGATTTTCTGAGACTTCCATTCCCCCGTTCAGGAAGCCAAAAACATTTTCCTGCAACCACTGAAGCCTGGCTGAAGGCACCACCGCTTGCAAAGCCATCTGAGAGCCTGAGATGGAAACAAGGCAGAACTGGAAAGTGTTCTGCCATTTGGGGCAGGAAATGGGGAAAAAAAGGCAAAGAATTTTGTGTAAGACAAGAAGAAAATCATGTGTTTTCACGCTCATGGTCAATTGTAAGGGCCCACATTCGTTTTTACTGGGCGTCATTAAAAGCAGGCTGAGTTTTTAGGTTTGGAAGGTAAATGGAAAAAAAAAATAAAGATTTCAGAGAACCCAACTGCCCCCAGCCACTGGGACAGCTCAGAGACAGGCAGGATCTTATTTTTATTTATAATTAATTTGATTTTAAAGCGTTAGGAGAGCAAAGGAAATGAGATTCATTGAATTGAAGCAGGGAGAGCAAGAGAGAGGATGTGGAGAATGGGAGCCACACAGAGCCTTACAGTTTCTAGGATTCCATCAGCCTTGTATTTCCCAGTGGGAGTGAACTGCTGTCTTCCTGAGGGCCTGAAGGGGATATTCAGACAAAACCCATGTTAAAAGGATGAAAATGGCATTAAAGAGAAGTCAACATGTTCTACGAGCTGAATGATGTGTTAAAGATTTGCACTGTTATTCTTTTTAATGACTTTTTTTTAAAAAAAAAAGCTTTCTTGTAAGTAAATTCATATTGCAAATCAAACTTCTATCAGTGAAAAAAAACCACTTTATCTGTGCTGCACTCTGTCAGTCTAACATGAATTACAATCTTCTCCATACAGAGAGAAGATAAATATGTTTAAAATGTTAATGATATTTTTATTGAAAAATAATTTTAGAGCAATGACATTCAAACAAGCAGAAGAACACACATAAAATATCACACAGGAAGCAGGTTTGAGGTGATAAATATGTGAAATATCATCTGAAATGTCTTTGAATTTGCTGCTTCTGTTTCAGGTTTACGAAGGATTTCTGCATCCCAAAGCCTCTCTGTTATTTTGAAGCTATCTCAGTTGATCTAATGAAGGAAATTAATTATGGCCACAAAACCTGACTCACTTAAAAATGTCCTTTAAGTCCCAGTGCAGCCAAAGCTAGGGATTTAAAATTCAAATGTTTTGTGCACAAGCAGCACAAGCATTGCATAAACTAAGCAGGCAAATACAGCAAAAGGAGTTTAATTGAATATCCTGGAATACAGGAGCAGAAAGCTGCATCTGGAAAAATAACTCCTAATAGAAAGATTTAGGAGGATCCCCACAATCAGTTAAATCCCCAGGATCTTTCACAGAAGCTTCAAGTGTTCCATCTATTCTGTCCCAGCTGCTGGGATGGCAGAAATTACATTTTATATCACTCCTTAGGCCATTTTAGGTGGCATAAATGCAGCTTACAAAGCATTTTTATTGTAAATTATGTAGATTTGGGGCAGATGGAGGTGCAAGAGCAGAGCAGAGTGACTAAAAATGCTTCTCCTACTCACAGTGCCACCAGGGCTTTCTCGTGGCCCCCGGCACGCCACAGAATGTCAGCGAGAGCCAAGGAGAGGCACTTGGTCCTGTGAGCTTCTGAGGGCTGGAGACAACTGCAGGCCAGGAAATAATGGAGAAAAACAAGCATCAAAAGGTGAGGGCAAACAGATTCACGGGCAGGTTTGTCCCAAAAAGAGCAAAGGCATCTTTAGAGACAATTTTGTTATGATTAATAACGA